>NC_134591.1:47901693-48216693 GCF_037038515.1 Microtus pennsylvanicus | reverse complement strand
CTTTCTACTCACAAGGGAGTCTGAGTCCTGTGCCAGAAACTGGGGGCCATGCATTCCCACCTCAATCCTCAATCCAGCCTTTAGCTCTCTTTCTGACCTCAGAGTCCTGCAGCAACATGGGAGGGTGGGGAAAGGATGGGGTCCTTTCTGAGATCTGGTTCAAGGCTGAGATTTGAAGGGCTTTTACACATACACACACACACACACACACACACACACACACACACGGAGAGAGAGAGAGAGAGAGAGAGAGAGAGAGAGAGAGAGAGAGAGAGAGAGAGAGAGAGAGAGAAAGAGAGAGAGAGAGAGAGAGAGAGATCTGTCTCATCTTAAGACATTCATAGGCTCTGGAATTCTGCTCATGACCCCACATGATACTCGCCATTTTCTTTTGAGTTTTTCTGGTAGGTGCATGACCGGTTTCTCATCTTCTTTGAGGCTGCTCAAATGCTACTTTCTCAGCGAAGCCTATTCTGAGCACTTTGTTCAAGACTCCAATCCTCTCCCTCTCAGCACCACCTCTTCCCCACCCCAGTAATACTTGGTCTAACGCTCTGTCATTTGTTAACTTAGGTGTTTGGTTAGGGGTTTGTTGTATGTCCCCTCCCTTGGCATGGGGCACTATTGGCCGGAGAACTTGATCTGATTTGTTTTGTGTCAGTGCTTAGGACAGAGCCTAATATATTGGTAAAGAAACACCTGTGTAGAGTGAATGAATTCACTTCTGTCCTGACAGCCTCTCAACCATGTTCTCTTTTCTGTGGCCTGAGTCACACCTGCACATCCACAGGACTTTCCCAGCGCCCAAGCATGGACTATGCTTTCCACGTATGACCCTTCCTCCTGGCAGTACAGGGGATGTGACTGAGGTCCAGGGAAGGAGGGAGTTATGTCTGTGCTCAAGAATTATTCTGGGCTTTCTCTGAGGTCAATTAGAGTAAGGCTAATTCCCTCCCCAATACCTTGCTCCCCCTAGAGTTCAGGAAGAGGTGCCTATGGAGCAGAACTGTCAGAAATAAAGACTGCCTGACTTCCCTTTCCTCCTCTGGGAAGTTTCCTAGAGGGAAATTTGATCTTCTGCCCTTCCATGAGAGCTGTCACCAGCTAAAGTGTTTGTCCCCTCCATTTAGGGGATCATATATATAATACTTCACTTCTTAAATGAATGTGGTGACGGCTGTGGTTGGACCCATGACCCAAACCAGCCCACATATTGAATCCTTGCTTGGGGTACAATGTATCAACACCAGTAGCCCAGTTTGGTGTTAACTCAAAGGAGATGAAACCAGCCCACGGCTCCCTCTCCGTATACTTGCATCAGGAGGTTAGACCAGGCCATCTAAAGCAGGAAGGGACTGCACAAGAGAGCACAGCATGGTGGAAGCACACGAGGGGATATGTGAGAACACCCCTGCCTCTGGTCCTTGGAGAAGCTGATCTGGAGAGGCATCCTGGACTTCCTAAGAAAATCTGTCCTCCAAACCTCTCTGGTTTAGCTGCTTTAGAGGGAGCTGCTGTTTGTTATAACCAAGTGTGAGATTCAGTGCCCATCAGGGTGAGAAACACTCCAACAAAGCCCAACACTGTGGAACTCAATCAGGGAACCTCAACCCACTAAACCCAACAGAATTGACTGGTTCTCTCTCTCCACCCAGGCTCCAGTTTTGAAGGAGCTGGATGGGGGCCAGAGGCACCAGGCTCATCTGAGTGACTGTGGCTTCTCACCTCCCATAAGATGGTGACACGTTTGATCCAAGAGCATCCTGTGAGAGACAGGGGCACGTGGGGGGTACTCAGGAACACCATCAGCAGTTTCCGGCACCTGCAGTTACAGCCTAAAGTCCCCATCTTCAAACCTTCTGCTTCTTTAAGGGTCTAGTCAGTAGCCTGGAGGAAGGGGGCAGAGAAGCCTGTCGGGTTGGCATGAACGTGGTGGAGCACACAAGGGTTCCCAGCACAGGCTGCCCTGGATCACGATGACCGGCTTTTGGTCAACTTCAACATCTGTTAGCTGAGGCTCTAGACACATTGACTTGGCCTTCCCAACGCTTCAGACCTGTCTCTTGAAAAGCAGAGCCGTTTGTTGGAGCTGCTTCCCAGTCCTGTAAGGGCTGAATGAGGTCATGCTTCCAAGGTGCTCTGATGACAGAAAGTGCTAATCCATGTTTGTTTCCTCTCATAATAACCTCTGACATTTACACAGCATTTTGCATTTTACACAAGAGCTTGTCCCTGCATAATTTCACTGAATTCTAATCTTACTCATTAGAGGGAGAATTTTAAAGTCCCATTGTATGTAGAAAAACACTGAAATTTTGAAACTAGGGGTTGGCAGAACCCAGAGCGGAACCCCCTGTTCTTCATGACCCAGTGCCCAGTCTGATGCTGGTGGAGGAGACATGAGAAGAGGGAAAGGAAAGGGGGTCCCTTCAAGTGTGCATCACTTGCTGATACCTCTCTTCCTCCAGCACAGATTTGTCCCTCAACTCCATTGCCCTGGAGGGAAGGAGAGGAGACTATGTCTTGCTGAGCACATGCGACCTGCCATGCACGTAGCTTGCTCATCTTTGGTCCTCAGGGGACTTCTTGGTGGAGTGCCCAGTTACGGTTGAGGACTCTGAGGATAAAGAACTTAAAGACCCTGTCCAGGTCCACACCTAGTGAGGTGGAGCTGGGGCATGCGCTGGAGTCTGCTGCTGCCAACCATGCTGTCCTAGGCAGGCCAGGTTGGCTTCAATCTCATGGTTCTCCATGATCCCGTTATGCCCAACCTCATTTCCATCAGTGGTAGCCAGGACCTGGTTGGCACATTCATGTCTCAGCAGTCACCTGAGGGCATCTTGTTAGCTTTACTTTCTCTTCCTACCTACCTTTGTGCCTCTTCTGCTCAGGCTGGTGCTGGCACAGAGATAGGATAGAGAGTTTTGATTGGACAATGATCTTGGCAGTGTTGGGAAGGAGGCTGGTTGCAGTATAAGAGTTGGGCTTTAAAATGATCATTTTAATTATACATATTTGTGAGCTATACAGCAAAAATTCTATGTGTATGTATACTGTATTATGACCAAATTGGAGTTGTCAGCATTCTCATCTCCAATAATCAATAACCACTTAAAATATTTGCTAACACGTGACAATTGTATTATTTCTGAGGTGCAATGATATTTCAGCCCATGTATATTGTAGGGGGAATCAAACCCATCACCTACTCATGACTTTGTGTTTGGGTCCTCCTCTAGTGACCCCTAAAACACAAAATAGGTTGTTAAGCACTGTAGGTACCCAACAGTGTTGCAGAGCAATAGAACTTTTCCTTTTGGCTGACCTATCTTGGCACCATTCTCCAACCTCCTTCTAACCTCCCCCAACCCTTCCCAGCCTCGCACTGTCCCCGTCTCAGGTTGACTTTCTCCGGCATTCACAGATGAAAGACCAGGCAGGATTTATCTTCTGTGATATCCTATCCCTTGCAGCAAAGGATGGAAGTGGAGGATATTGGTAAAGTGAAACAGGCCTGGGCTTTAAGAGCCAAAGAAGACATTTTAGAACATGGAGATGGTTGGATGAGGGAAACTAAATTCCTTTTTGTTTAGATTTTCATGTGGACATGGCACACTGTGGACCAATGCTCTGATGCAAATACACATCTCACGGTCACAGCCTATGCACCAGCTCCCCAGAACCCTTTAAGTCGCCTCTGGAGTCATCCTCAAGACTTCCTCATGCACAAGACTTGCCATTCTTCTGACCTATAATAATGTAAGTTGATTTTGTCCATTTAAAAACTTTATGTGAATGGAAGCCTGGGACATCTACTTCAGACATGTTTCTTTTACTAATGAGGTTTATCTACATTGTATCTTTATCCCAGTGTCAGATGATTTGCTATGCACACTCATCCACGAACACTATTCATATATAGTTTATCTATTCTATTGTCACTGGGTGTTTACATTTCTACTGGTTTGAAGCTATTATAATTATTGTCATTATAAGCAACAACTATGCTGGACCATTTGTGCTGGGCATGAATGTTCTAAATCAGTAAGGTGTATATATTCTCAAGTTCAGTAAACAATGCCAAACCATGTCCCCAAAATTAGTTGTGTCCAATAATACTCTTATAGGCAATATATGTTTTAATTGCTTCAAATCCTGTTTAACACTCATTTCTTTGGGTTCTGTTTTGCTTTGCTACTGCGGGACAATGGTCTTGTACCCTGTAAAGATTTGCCACTTCTATTGATTTAATAAAACGCTGATTGATCAGTAGCCAGGCAGGAAGTATAGGCAGGGGGACCAGAATAGGAGAATTCTGGAAAGAGGAAAGGCTCAGTCTTCAGTAGTCACCAAGTTGCAGAGGAAACAACATCAGAATGCCTCACTGATAAAAGGTACCAAGCCTTGTGGCTAACACAGACAAGAATTATTGGTTAATGTAAGATATAAGAGTTAATTAATAAGAAGCCTGAGATAATAGGCCAACAAGTTTATAATTAATGTAGGCCTTTGTGTGTTTCTTTGGAACTAAACAGCTACAGGACCAGGTGGGATAAAAACCTCAGTCAACACTTCACTATTTGATTGGGGCATCATATTCTCTCACTGTGGATTGAATTCATATTTTCCTGAGGACTAATGAGGCTGGACACCTTTTCAAATTTTCATTAGCTGTTTGCATGTCCATTTTTTATTAACTGCCTTTTGAAATCTCTCTTTTTTTTTTTGGCTTTTGAATGGCCCATCTAGTTTTATTTAGCAGCACTCCCCTGAATTTTATAGATGCAAGTTCTTCTTAAGTTATGTGTGTTGCAGTATTTCCCACTCTGTGACTTGCCTTTTTGATCCTGCAGTGAAGTCTTATAAGGAATAGAAGTTTTCACTGCAGTGGCCTCTTTGGAAACCTCCTTTCTTACGCCAGGTGGTGGTGATATTTTTCCTACTATCCTGTAGCTTTCCTGTTTCATTTCAGATCTACAGTTGAGCTTGAGCTGGTGTGTACGGTGTGAGGAAAGGATTGGTTCTAACTCTCCTTACTGAAAACGAGTGACTGGACATCATTTGTAAGAAGCCCACTATTATTCCAGTGTTCTCCGCATCACCCTTGTTTTTAATTAAGCACCTATATAAACATTCAGTTTCTGAATTCTGTTTCATCACTATACTTACCTATTTTGTGGGTGAAAACAAAGCAGCAATTTCTGCAGCCTATCTAGACTCATAGTAAAAGTTTGTGGGCTGGTAGAATATCCTTCTGGTCGTAGTCCCTTTGCTCAGGCACGACTTACATTTTCTTGGCTCTTTACATCTCTGTGCAAATTTTAATAAATATCAATTTCCACAAAGGAGCTACTGAGAATTTTTATTAGAGCTATACTGACTCCATGGATCAAATTAAAGAGAACTGATGTCTCTGCCACGTGCAAGTTCTCAATCCATGAATTTGGATTTTTCCCTCCATTTATTTCGGATTTATTTAATCTCCCTTAAAAATGTTTTATACGCTTTGATGTGGAAATTCTATATACCTGTTTGGGTTTCTATTGCCGTGAAGAGATACCATGAGCATGGCAACTGTTAGAAAGAAAACACTTAATTGGGCGGCCTTGCTTTCAGTTTCAGAGGTTCAGTCCATTATCATCATGGTGGGGGGCGTGATGGCATGCAGGCAGACATGGTGCAGGAGAATAGCTGAGAGTCCTACGTCTTACAGGCAACAGGAAGTCAGCTGAGACACTGGGCAGTATTCTAAGCGTTGGAAACCTCAAAGCCTGTCCCCACAGTGACGCATTTCCTCTACCAAAGCCATACCAACTCCATCAAAGCTACACCTCATAATAGTGCCATTCCCTGTGAGATTATGGGGGCCAATTACGTTCAAACTACCACATTCCACTCCCCAAACCCCATAAACTTGTCACAATATCACAATGCAAAATTTATTTAGTCCAACTTCAAAAGTCCCCATAGTCTATCACAGTCTCAACAATGTTTTAAAGTCCAAAGTTCAAGGTCTCTTATCAGCTTCACACAATCTTTTAACTGTAGTCACCTGTTAAAATCAAAATCACAAAGCAGAAGACATACTTTCAACATATAATGGCATGGGGTATACATTACCATTCCAAAATGTATGAAAGGGAGCATAGTGAGGAAATACTGGACCAAAACAAAACAGAAAACCAGCTGGACAAAGTCCAAACTCTGAATCTTCATGTCTAATGCTGAAACGCTCCTCAAATCTCCAACTCCGTTCAGTTTTGTTGACCACAACACACTCTTTCTCTTGGGCTGATTCTGATCTGTTAGCAGCTTTCCTCGGCAGGTGTCCCATAGCTCTGGCATCTCTAACACCGTGATTTCTCCAAGGCAATCAAGGCTTCAACTTCACAGCTTTGTGCAATCAGGGACACCACTGACACCTGCCTGACCTCGGTGACTCTCTTTAGGCACTGAGGCAAACTCCATCACCCATTTCTTCTATGTTTAACTCTAAAGCCACAACCACATGGCTGAAGCTGTCAAGTTCTGCTGCTTACTGAGGCTGGAACATGGTCCCCTCATTCAGTTACATCTTCAGCAGCCTTCTGTCCTTCACTGCCTAAGCTTGACTGTCCAGAAACTTGCTTTGTAGACCAAACTGAACCCAAACCCAGTGATCTGCCAGTCTCAGCCGTCCCAGTGCTGAGATTAAAGATGTGAACCACCACACCCACTCTGCGCTTTTTCTTTAATTCACAACTTGGAAACTTGGCTGTTTGGGATCTTGCCCTGAGTTCACCACTCCCTTTATTCCATCTCTTAATGCGTTTATCTCCTTGAACACAAAACTTAGTTCCATCCCACTTTTAGGTGGTCCTTTTCTCTTTAAATTTTACATTTTGCAATTTACCCTGCTCAGCTTGCTTCTTTTCATTACAAATCTTCTTTACAGTAGCCACTAAAAGCCAGACAACAGTCTATGCTAGGCTGTTTTGATTCTCCTCTGTAATCTCTTAAGCAAGTCCCCACAGTTGATCACATCACATCGGCTCCACTGTCTTCCATGCTTCTATTAGTATAGCCCATTAAGCAACACTTTCCACTGCTTTCATAAGTCAAAGTACCAAAGTCCAACTTCCTCCAAACAAAAGTATGGTCTAGCCTATCACATCAATATCCCAGTCCCTGGTACCAACTTCTGTCTTAGGGTTTCTGTTGCTGTGAAAAGACACCATAATTACAATAATGCTTATAAGGAAAACATTTAATTGAGGGAATCACGTATAATTTCAGGGGTTTCATACATTATCATCATGCCAGGGAGCATGGAAGCCTACAGGCAGACATGGTGCTGGAGGAGTAGCTGAGAGTCCGACATCTTTCAGGCAATAGGAAGTCAACTGAGATACTAGGCAATATCCTGAGCATAGGAAACCTCAAATACAGTGAAATACAACAGTTCTCAAATGACTTCAGGCAGATACATTTTGTTGTTACTCTTATTGATTAGTTTCTGGTTGTATGTGACAGCAGAATTTGGTCTGAATTAATTGCTGTATCAATGCAGAAGCTATATTTAATTATGTATAAAAATAATAAAGATGAAATTAATGACCACAATGTTTAAAATTATCTCTTAAAGTGTGCATGTATGTATACACACTTGTTATAACTTTTAGTGATATAAAATAAATAAAAATATATATTTATATTACCTATGAATCAAAGTATTTTATATTCATGTATTTACATATAAATTCATAGACTATATCTTTACTATGAATTTCATGTAGTCAGTTAACTTTTACAGATTAATTTCACTTATTTTATATTCTTAGCTTCTGGGTAACTGGCAAAAAAATGTAATTGTGACATAAACATTTGATGATAATTTTACTTATATTAACAGGTAAGGGGAAAGTAAAAGAGCAAAAACATTATCATAACTTTACCCATTCACAAATAACAGGATCAAACACCTTGTGAACTGTATGTCAGGTTTTTGTTATGTTTTGTGGGGATTTTTTTTCCTTTTGCAGCACTAGGAACTTAGAGTCTCCTAATTTGCCATTAGTTTGTGTCTGTGCTATGTAAATACTGTGTGATGGTATGCTCCTGTGTTCCTCTGCAGCCAAGCTTGATTTTCTGTGCCGGTGCTTATGTGGATTTAAGATACCAGGCAGCACTTGGCCACTGAGATGCTCCTCGTCCACACACTTGATTCTGAATTCCAGAAAATCATTTCTTCTTCAAGGCTCTTGTGTAACAGCTACGGCAGGCATTTTCCATCCAGCTGTGCCTTTTTGGATGTGTGTGAGATGCAGGTGCACACGAGTGTGCAGGAGCATGTGCTTGATCATGTGTACAAAGGAAGATGCTAGGTTCCCTTTTCTATATGCTTCACCTATTCCCTGAGACAGCATCTCTCACTGAATCTGGCATTGGGCTGGCAGCCAGATTACCTTAGTGATACTTCTGTTTCTGCTTCCCATAGTGCTGGGGTCACAAGCACACATGGTCATATGAGACTCCTTACTTGGATGTAGGGATCCAGACTCAGCAGACATCTTATCAGCCTGCCCCTCTCCTTTTTCCAGATGTCTTTGGTGATGTTCTTTACCCCACTTAGAATGCCCAGGATCCCCCTATTCTTATCAGTCATAGTTCTTACCTGTATTCAAGATGCTATGCATGCATGCCTTGCTTTGCTTCTTGTCTTTGACTTCTATTGGGAACAAGTTGGGCAGGGCACAGCCACACAGGGCATATTTGTTTGTTGTAGCATTCTCAGGACAGAGACCTGCCTGATTCTTGGTAGAGATTCTTTAAAAATGATGGTTAATCTGCATCTTGGAAGGATTTGGAGTCACCTAGGAGGCACATCTCTGGAAGTATCTGTATTTCTCAAGAGGGTCACCTGAGGAAGGAAGACCCTGCCTAACTGAAAAGCATCTTCTGATAGACTAAGGGCCTGGCTGAGAGAAAGGGCAAAAAAGGAGAGAATGAATTGAACTTCATTATTCATATCTCTGCTTCCTGATTGGGAAACGATGTCTCCACTTCTTGACTATGGAAATTAAGAAGGACACTTAAAAGAAATCCCACACTAGCTCAGAATTGAGAAATAGATGGTTATTTATTTAGGGGTAGACTCACAAATCTGAATCCTCTGCTTTAATGAAGATCAGAAACCGAAATTCAGAACCAAAACAGAGCAGCCAGAAAAAAAGAGAGAGGATGCAACCTCTACATCAGCATATATTTTATAAGAGGCCACGCCCCAGTGGGAGGGTAACCACTAGCTGTAAGACTTTCTACAGCAATGGTAACAATGTCACCACTTCCCGACTGCAGAAACAATGTCACCAGCCACCTCACAGTCCTCTGCCACAGCTAGAGTTGCTTCCAGGCCGCAATGAACTGTACCCTCAAAACATTAGCCAAAGCAGACCCTCCCTTCCTGAAGCTGATTTTATGGGGTGTTTTGTCGCAGTGTAGTTGAGACTTCTGTTGCTGTGCAAACAATGTTCCGAAGCAACTCATGAAAGAAAGAGTTCGCTTTGGCGTAGGGTTCCAGAGGAGGAGTCCATATTGCTGAGGGAGACTTGGCATAGCTGGAGCACAAAACAGACTAATCACATTTCATTACACGGGAAGCTGTGAAAGCAAACTGGAAGGGACTATGAACCCTCAAAGTCTGTCTCCAGTGTCATACTTCTCCCACAAGGCCACAGTTCCTAAAAGTTCATAATGTCCCCAGACAGCGCTACCAACTGGGGAATCAAGTCGTCAAGCACCAGAGCCAATGGAGGACATTCTTTGTCCAAACCACTGCACCCAGCAACAACATAACTAACACACCTAGGGACTGAATTCTTGTTCTGCTAGAGAAGTTGTTCTCAACCTGTGAGTTGTGACCCCTAATGGTGACCTTTCCACAGGGGTTGTTTAAGACCTTCAGAAGACACAGATATTTATGGCATGATTCATAACAGTAGCAAAATTACAGTTAGGAGGTAGCAGCAATGTTAATTTTATGGTTGGGGTCACCACAGCATGACGGATTGTGTTAGAGAGTTAGGAAGGTTGAGAGCCACTGTGTTAGAGGCTGGCTAGCCATTCACACACAAGCCTGAGTTTATAACAAACAGAACGGCCTTCTTACCCTGAACCAACCAGGATTTCTGATACTTCATTTCCCACTGTGTCCCCTATGCAACCTTTTAGCCCAGGACTAACCCAAGCCTCCCACACAGCCTCCATACTGGGGGATGGGGGCTGTCCTGTGTCCCAACCCCTGACCAAAGGCCCTAGACTTGTTCTCTGGAAGGGAGCACTGGAAAGCTTGTGTGGCAGGTCCCGGAGTTCTACTGGCCCATGGGTTTGTTGTCGTCAGTGTGGAATCAGGTTCTGCCTCTCATGTGGATCATGGAAGTTTGATATCTTCACTGTGTGGACCATGGTGGCCCCCTCCACCTCCAGTCCCTCTTCTCTCTCCCTTGGGCTATCCCTTTCATGCCAGGGTTGGTTCATAATTTATTGTGCTGGCCATTGCCTATCCTTGTCTCTGCCCCCTTGGTCACAATTTCTGTCCTGTGACTCTCTAATCCTTCAGGCAGCCACTGACTCTTGTCTATGTCTGAACATCTCTGCTTCATCTCTGGCTTCTGTCCGAACGCTGTGTCTGCTGTGGCTCATGCCTTTCTTCGTGTCCCATCAGCTGCTCTATAGTCAGGGACAGCAAGAAGGCACACTAAAATGCGGCAGAAAGGACTCCACATGGAGTTCCTTCAGCCCTCAGAGCTGCCCACCCTGCTCTGCCCCAGGAACATGCTCAGGCCACGGCTGGAACTGAGGAAACTCATCCGCCATTTCTGGTGAACAAAACCTTCCCAGGAATTCCCTGTGGATGACCCAGGCAGCACCTGAGGGAGAGCAAGCGCCTTGCCAGGAAGAGGTCCCACCTGTGTAGTTTCCAAGGGAAACACCGCCTTGCCTTGACAGATGGAGAACCTGGAGGGAGCAGACTCCACACGCCATAAATTGCCAGCCTGAGTTTAATCTGTAGCCACTTACCGCCATGTCCAAGACTGAGGTCTTTTTGGGACAGAAGGGGGTTTGCACAGCTGGATTTGGTGCTGAGAGGGGAGTCCAGAGAGCCACGATGCTGGGACAGCCTCAGATCTACAAGACCTCCAGCAGAGAAGACCGGGATGGGCTACACAGGGCACCTGGGGCTGTGCAGTTTGTGGTTGTGTGGCCCTGTTGTCAGTCAACGTAGCATCTCAGCTCCGTCCTAGAGGAGGAACTTAAAGGGCCACAGGAACAGAGGACCAAGCTGAAAACAGCCAGCTTAAAAGCCCAAACCCTCTTCCCCTCCCCTCCCCTCCCTTCCCCTCCCCTCCCCTCCCTTCCCCTCCCCTCCCCGATGCATTGTCAGAAAATTATGAAGGAGAAAACTGTTGACTTGACTTCAATAGAAACCACCACCATTCATACATTCTTCATTCATTCATTCATTCATGCATTCATTCATTCATTCATTCATTCGTTAGGCACTTTTAGGCATCACACAGTGTGGGAAGTGCTTGGGTTACCTGCATGAGCTTCACGTTTTCTGCCTTAGAACAACTGGCAGCATTTGGGTAGACACATCCAGAGTGAAAAGTAAACAGAGTTACATGAGAAGACAAGAGGGAGCTGCTGGAGGAAAATCTGGGGACTTCCGGAGTTCCTTTGCTGCTGGATAGAGTAGTTCAGAGGTGTCCTGGAGGAAGGGGTTCATAAGCTGCATGGCTTATGCAGAGATTTTAAGCAACTGGAACTTAAAGGGCAGCCTGAAGGGACAGAGACAGAGGCAGAGGCCTGCGTCCAGAAAGCAAGGGGTCAAGAAGCACACAACAGGGAGAAAGAGCACAAGAAAGAGTCGGAAGGGTCCCGGTCCCTGCGGGCAAGGCACTGAGCAGGACAGTCTGAGGGAGGTGAGAAGGTAGGGCCACTGCATTGGAGGTCTGGAATGAGCAAAATGGTGGGATGAGTGGGAGGGTGCTGAAGAGGGAGATGCGACTTAGAGCGTGGATTAAGCCGGCCTGGAACTTTGGTGTCTCCATGATTAAAATGGAAGGATGCCAGCGCCTTTCTCAAATGTGCCTTGAGACTTGGCATACTCCTGCAATGACTGGTGATGACTGTCATGTGATGTGACCTCAGAGTCGTGGTTCAGGTCAGGGTTCTCCCCCACTGCCTAAACAGGATCAGGATATTGGCATCTCCACCTCACCGAGTGCTTGTCTTCATTGCTTACCCCTTTCTTGCCCATGTAGTACTGGGGTGGGTCAGCCTGACTCATCTTCCACAAACGGCCGCACATGGTGAGTTCTGCTTAAGAGACTCATGCACCCTGCTCTGATCTCTGCACAGCGTGACTGTGGCCAGAAGGAAGGCTGCCCTTCCTGGACTCTCAAGCTAGGCTGCCTCATCTGTGCTTAACCTTCTCTTCCCCCCTCAGGGGAGCCCCTCAGTGCTCCTGGGCTTGGATTCAGAAAAAGAAGACGTTTGCTAACCAGAGAATAGTTTCCTGCTGATGGGATGAGGAAACCAAGAGAAGCTGCAAGAGGAGGACGTGTCGCATTATCTTGACCTGCTGTCATCAACACCGTTGTTGCCCGCATCCATCCTCACCGCCTTCATCATCATACTCCTCGTCACCATCACGGGCTCCACCCTATGCTCTAGCACAGGCTCCACCGTGCCTTTGCCAACATAGTGGCTGAAACCTCCTGAGCCCATCAGTCAAAATCAGTCTTCCTTCCCTTAATCTGCTATGGACTGAAATTTTTACTGCTACCATTTTTATTGCAGTGCCACGAAAGTAAATAAGGCAGACATCAACAAAAGAATTTGGGGGATACACGATCCTGTAATGGGGGACTTGCCTCTAGGGACCGATAGACACAGCAAATGGAAATCAGGGTGAATTGGCCATGATAAAGTTATGAGCTAACTGAAAGGGGATGAGGGAGAGTTGGAAAGACTGGAGAAGACTTTTTGGACAGGTAAGAGTCTCCTGTAGAGAGAGACCTCTATTGACCAGTGGCATGAGCAGGGGCCAATTCAATTCCATTTCTCCAGGGTCTCTATAGGGCCCAGCTCAGAATGAGGCTCCATTTGGGGACAGAGAAGTGGAGAGATGGGATTGGGGCTCCTTGGGTTGAGGAGGGTGAATTCTTTTGTAGAAGATCTTGTGGGAGTCGGGGAGGAGGAAACAGCCCTGCCTGAGAGCCTGAGCAGTCACGATCGTGGGGATAGCCTGGGCAGTCAGGAACATGGGGATAGCCCGGCAAGAAAACAAACCCAGAGCTCTCTTCAGGAAACAGAGAGAGTTAGGTAGGAGAAAGGATGGAGGAACCGTGATCTGAACCCCAGAGTGAGCTCTGACTTTGGACCCATTCTGAGCCAGTTTGCTCATCTGTAGAATAAAGGACAGAGTGGGAAGAGTTTCTCACGACTGCTGTGAGGATTAAATGAAGTCATGTATGTAAAATCTTTAGCATGATGCCTGGCCTGTAATAAATTCTTAATCGATGCCAGCTAATGTTACAACTCTTTTGTATTCCTTCAGGAAAACTGTCAGAATTGCTGAGAAGACTAAACGTGGTCACATATGTAAAATGCTTAGCATCTTCCCTGGCATATATTAAGTATCCATCAATGCGAGCTAATGTCATGACTGTCATATTCCTTCTGGAAAACACACATGTCATCATGCCATATCCCTGAGTCAGTCTTAGTTCTGCCTCTCCTCCTTCACACACACACACACACACACACACACACACACACACACACACACAGAGAGAGAGAGCCTTAACCAACACCAAGTCCCTCTTCTCTCAGCCCTGGCTTCAAGTAAGAACTGACCCTTCCTTCTTGATCAAGTGTGGAGATCAGGGAATGAAGCTGCCCCAACTGCAGCCCAAGCTGACCAGGCCCTCATGGGTTCTATGGAGGCTGACTCTAACCGCCCATCTGAGCTCAGAGCAGCACTGCCCTGCTCCTGTGAATGTCCCAGATCCTTCCCAGGCCTGGCCTAGGAGGATCTTGGGGTGTGCTGGGTGTGACTGCATGGGATACTGATGAGGAAGTGGTCTCAGTTTAAGAAGGAAGTTGAGGAGAGACTCCCTCCAGGAGTGGCTTAACTAAGTGGCCTCTGAGAGCTCTTCCAACTCCAGCATCCTTGGATTGAGTATCCAGCAGGGACTAGGCAAAACTTTGGTGCCAAGGCACTTATACTTACTTGATATAAGGGTGCATAGGACACAGCCCTTGACATTGAGTGGCAAGTACCCAAATGGCCATAGAAATGGCAAGACCTGTGGAAGTCAGAGCAACGAGCCCTCGCCCATCATGTTCCAGATGATTCCTTCAAAGGCCCAGGCTGTTGTGCTTTGGAATACTACCTTCTGGTAGAACATTGACAGGGGTGGAGGTGCATAACAGCTGTGTTGCTCCAGATGATGGCCTCAGGTAGTGGCATAGCTTACTGAATTTATTTTTTAAAAATGCTTTTATTACATCTATTTATTTGTATCTGTGTGTGTACACGTGCACGTGCATGCCATGGCACGGGTGTATGTGGGTCAGAGAATAAACACTTTTCAGAAGTTGGCTCTGTTCTACTATGAGAGTCCTGGGGATCAAACCCAGGTTATCAAGTGCCTTTACCAGCTAAGCCATCTCTCTCTGGTGCCATGACTGAGTTTTAAATGTAAGAATATTGCATGCTCATGTTCGTGCATTGCGCCACAACAGAAGGTTCTGTTGGACCAGGTTGCATTAGGCTACTTTTCTTACCATGCAGTTCCACAGTCCTACGTTAAGGGGGCGCTCCAAGGCTGGACAGGCCAGTTTACTGAGTGACTTGCTAACGAGCTCCACTTCTCTGGGTTAGCTCAATAAATGAAGAGATAGATCGTCAGGCTTTAAATAAATAAATATATAAATAAGTAAATAAATAAATAAATAAATAAAGACTTCGTCTACGACTTGGAGCTTGCTTTTCTCCCCTTGAAGGAAGAAAAAGGAAGTCTTCATTCATTGTCCCCCTTGTCCTCTTTTCCCTCGGTTGACCCCAACCTTCTGCCACCCAGAACACAGCTCCCAGCGATCTGGAGAACTTTTGTATTTACCGCTTAGCACTTGCTGTACGCGGCTGTGGCCTTCTTTAGAAGCCTTTTCTTTACGAGTTTATTTTGGCTTGTGCCGAGCATTCATAAAATTCCTAGGGAACTGGAGGTTCAAAAGTCGGGCTTGTGGAAGGAGAGGTGGGAGGGGGTGGGAACAGCAGAGAGGGGCGAGGCAGGGCCAACCCTGGGAAGCTGGAGGAAGAGGCCGTTTTCCACTCTCCACTAAAGGGCCTTGCCGGCCGCCTTGTGAGTCTTGGGTCTTCTGGGTCGTGAAAGGGGTGGAGGAGAGAGAGGCGTGGCGGGGGCGGTTGTGGGAGGAACCGCAGGCCTGGGAGGGCTGGGATCTTCCCACCGCCGCAGAGCAGTTTCTGATAGGGGTCCTGCTGGCTTGTCTTGGGTTTTCTTGTCATTCATCTCCTCCTTGGACAGGGGCTCCAAGGCAGGTTGGAGGCAAGGATGAACGCCTGAGCACAGGGCATATGAAACAAATTAGGTCTCTGTTACAGCCACCCAGAGGCGGGTGATGGATGGGGCCTGTGCTCTCAGCAAAGCTAATTGGCAACACACAGAGACATCCAAGAAAGTATATTATTTTGCCAGACTTTGGAGTCATTGGTTCCCGCCCCCACCCCGTTTCTTTCTTTTTAATTTTACTTTTTATTGTAGAACACTATACAGCCAGAGATAAAAAGTGCAGTGAAAGTTTTAAATCTAATAAAAAGCATTGATTGCAGAATAAAAATAATGTGTAATGTAATCAGGTTTTATTAATCTGCCTTCATTGCACCTTCTGAAGGGACACAGATGCACACACACACACACACACACACACACACACAGAGAGAGAGAAAGAGAGAGGGAGAAGTTGTTACAAATTGCCCTTAGACCTGGGCAGAGGGGAAAAACCAAAAGCACCCAAAGTTTATTCAGGGCCACAAGATCCAAGAACCCCAAATAATGTATAAATCGTGACCAACAGGAATCAAAATGGTATTCTAATAAGATTTTTGTTTTTAGTGGCCACTGAGTGTCTCAGGATTTTTCTAGGAAATTGTGGGCACTTATCGTTTGTTCTGGAGTAATTTTCGTCTTTGCTTTAGGAAACAATAGATCTGTTTACTAGATCTATTGGTCAGCAGTGGAAAGACCAAGGCAGAGAAAGAACAGGACGAGCGAGAGCTGCGCTTGTGTGTCACTATGAAAGAGTGACTAGTCACAGGACAGTGTCCCATGGGAAGTCTGCAGGACAAGCAGGTGATAGCATCATGGGATGGGCAGATGTTGACAGTGTTTCTGACCAGTGGTTTCCAAAGGACCTCCGCATTTGCAAAGTGCTGGTGAATGAGTCAGTTCCTACACTAGTCCCCAAACGGTTATTTTTATAATAGCTGGTCATTTTCACTCAAGTGCCTGCTTAATTGTATTCAACTGTTTTGTTTACTGTCTCCACAACTGGAGGTTTTTAACTCTAGAGAGAAAGCAGAATTCTAGCAGCTTATGTTTTTAAGATGGCTTGAGCTGTTGGGCCCATAGGGCTAGCCAGGTTTGGGGAGGTCATTCACCTCTCTCAGGGAGGCCCAGCTCAGGGAAGCAGGTCATAGACCTGGGGAGAGTCACCGTCTCTGTGGTGGCTGGGAAAAGGTTCTGTTCTGTGGAGCACATTGGAAGCTGGATATCCTCTATTCATCTCCAATCCTCACTGTGGCTGGTCCCTAACTCTGCACTGGGATGAAAGTCAGGACATACACGAGGAGCCAGGCCTGCTCCCAAAGCCTCTGCTCCTCCATGCTAGCGCAGACAGCTCAGCATCAGCTTCCCAAAAGGCGGAGGGGAAGGGAGTGAATGCATCTTCTCTCTGCAGTGGCTCTGGGTCCGGCTCTGCTCTGCCTTTCCCCCACAGCTTCAATGCCTAGATGAACTTAAAGGGTTCACAGAAAGGACAAAATTGCGGGTTAGGGTCTAGGCCTGGTTTTCCAGGAAACACTGAATCTGCCCATCTCTGCACAACTACAGGACCCAGTGAGCTTCTCTGCCCCCTCATCCCATCTCCAGACTCTATTACATACCCCCAGAGCCTTGGCAGGCCTGGCCTGGTGGTGACCACTGCCCGCTGCTCTCTCCTTTCCACCTTCCCAGGGCCTGGATGGCCTTTGAGTAAACAGATAGCCCGGTGAGGTGTGTGATCAATTAGCTTTGCTGAAAATACAATCATTTTGTTATTCCAAGCTGATGAGGAGGCCTCTTAGGCCTGCTCTCCCAGCCTCCACATGCCAATCAGCCTGTGTCACCGATATAATTTTCCACATAAACACAACCTTTGTGCAACATCTACTCTTGTAAATAGATGTAATTCCCTAACCAAATAGCGCGCTTGGAGGGGAAATGGATATTATGCATGCAAAAAGAAAAGCTGGTGATTTTTACACTTTCCAGGCAACAAAAGATTACCCCTAATTGCAAATGGGGAGGGGGGCTCTGGGCAGGGAAGGGGGGCAGCTGCTGGGAGCCTGGGGAGGCCTGCTTCCAGGCAGATTTTTTTCTTCTCTCTGCACATGTGTGTGTGTGTGTAAAGACCACCAGGAACTGCCTACCCCAGGACTTGTAGGCAGTGGGGAGAACGTGGTTGTTGTTGTTGATATGTGAAAGGAAACGGCAATACTCTTCCGAACCCTAAACCATACACATCCTGTCGAGGCATTTTCCCCTGCATCCCTCTCGGAACAGCTTCGGTGGGCTGTGGACCGCGGCTTCCTCTGTAATGCATTGGGGTGTCTCTTCCAGTGTTCTGCTCATTTCCGCATATTCCTAAATTAGATCTTGAAAGCAGCGGAAGTTGCTGGGCAGCTAGGGACTGAGAGCACCGCAGAACCCACTGTGTAATCCCAGCCAGGTCTCTGGTGCTCTGAGTGCCACGGAAAAGAAAGCGGAGAGATATCCCTGCCTGAGCCTCTTGCCTCCCTATCGGTGCCCCCTGGTGCACAGGAGTGGAAAAGCCCTTGAGTCTCAGCGCGCCCTGGTCCCTGACTGACGGAAGAAGAACGACTCGGGAAAGAGCTGCCTGCTGGACTCCCCAGGATCGCTGAGTGGCCCCCTCAGGACCAGGCAGTCAGCTCCTGGGTTCTACCTCTGTACACCTGAAAGACCACAAGGTCGCAGAAGATATACTTGCAAAGATGCATTATCAGCAGATGAATGATGACGCCTTGGCCTGAAGAAATCCTTGATGCTTCTGCACAATTCTTCCAGGGCTTTCCTCAGCGTGAGTTCAAAACAGCGATAAGAGCAAGCCAGGCAAGGCAGGTCTGTAGGTCTATGTACAGTGGGAGAGACAAGAGGCCAGCAAGCAAGGGGTACAGAACACGCAGTGACAATGAGACTCCCAGCTTCTTTCTTGGTTCTTTCCCCAGGCCCTGGGAAGGTGTGTGGCCCCGGAATTTGTTTGCTACAAAAGATTCTTCCCTTTGAGTCTCTCCCCAACCCCCACAATACTCAGCTAAAGAACCCCCACTCCACCCCCAGTGTCTCTTTGGTCCCCGGTTTCTGAAGCCCATCTGAAACTCATTAGCTGCTTGAGATGATTGTCCTGGGAGCCCTTGATGGAGAACAAGAAAGGCAGAAGGCTTCTTTTCAAGGCTCGAAACCAGGACGCAGACGTGGGTGCAGGCAGATGTTTGGAAACCTGGCTCTTAAGGAAGGACCCCAGTGTAGGGGCAGATTCCTCACCCAACCCTGGGCTTGGAACCACCTCCTTCGTGTCTCTCAGTCCCTAGAATTGCCAGCCCTCTTTTGGTCTCCTTTGCTATGGCGAAGATCCTGCCTGGGACACCCTACAACTTGATCCCCAAAAGCGGTTTAGCATTCCTGGACCCTACAACGATTTAATTCCTGGCCTTCTCAGATCAACTGCCTTCGTATTTCAAACAACATAATCTTAAACTATAAGAAATGTTGGGCGTATAACATAGTGTCTTTAAATTACAGAACTGAGAATCTTAGAGTTTTCAAAATGGAGAATGTGGGAAAAAATACCTTTGCATTGCAGAGTCTGAGAAACCTAGAATTCTGGAACCGTCCTGTTGGAATTATTTAAAAAATAGCTTATATATTCACAAAAAAGCCTTAAATCGTAGTAGCACAAAACATTAGAACTAAAGAATTTGGGGATTGTGGAATTGAAACTGTGATTTTGTAGAACATTAGGAATACTGACAAAACTGGACATGGTACAGAGGCAAAGGCAGGCAGAACTCTGTGAGTTTGAGGCCAACCTGGTCTACATAGTGAGTTCCAGGACATTCAGCACTGGATAGTGAGACCCCATGTCTAGAAAAAAACAAAATGGGGGCTAGAGAGAAGACTCAGTGATTAAGAGTACTGACTGCTCTTCCAGAGGATCTGGGTTCATTTCCTAGCAACCACATGGCAGCTAACAACTGTCTGTAACTCCAAGATCTGACACCCTCACCCAGAGATATATGCAGGCAAAATACCAATGTACGTCAAATAAATAATTTAAAAAAACACAAAATGAAAAAAGAAAAGAAATATGGACAAGGTAATGTGCAGAATCACAGGCTCATGGATTAACGATTAGAAACCCCAAGCATAGCGGAGTGTTAGAATATCAATACAGAAACATTGACGGAAGGAATCTTAGAACCAGAGTGTCTGCATCCCGGAACAGCAGATTTAGAGATTCAGACCAGTCCATAAGCACAGACTGTTTGGATCTAGGTACTTAGAACCATAGAACGTTACGTTCAGTGTCGGTTTGTGAGAGAAGTAGACGGACAAATCCAAGAATTGTGAAATTACAGGATTTCAGATATACACTGGAGGAATTTCAGGGACGGGGGGTTGGGGATGCTTGCCTGTAGGCTCCACTCCTGGCCCATTGTGTTTGTGCCTTTGCCCTCACCGGTACACACGCATATGAGCATAGCCTTGGAGACCTTGCTTACATCTGGACTGTACACTCCAGTCTTATCATTCCTACACCCTCTGGAGCTGCCGGCATCTTTTTCTGCCTCTCTTCTCTACTCTTCCTCCCATCGCTACAAATTCCTACCAGCTTTTCCCCCAAGGGCAGCTTTACTTTCGTTTTCCAAATCACCCAGTGTCTTAATTCACCGTGCCTGTGCCTCGCAATGCAAGCCTATGAACAACACGTTAGTAACGTGAAGCTTCGACTCCTCTGGGACATGGGAAGGGTCACAGAAGAGATGGGGCAGATGAGTCTGTGTGGCCTGCGGCAGAGATGGCTGCCAACAGGTCCTCCTAAGAAGCTGCATCATCTCTCCTTTCTTGGAAGGAGGTGGCAGCCATGGTGGTGGCTGGGAGAGCCGCCTCGCCTGGCCTGTCTAGGTGAAAGGAGACTGGAAACTATAAACCATTTCATGCTTATTTATTTTATGATCCTCGTGGGCTAGGGTTTACACAAATTGAACAACATGTGGATTAGATAATTTGCCAGGGATGAACGGCCTCTGATGGTTATCAGGCTTGGAGGCGATTAAAGCCAGGTTGATGAGGACGCTTTGGTAATGAGCTGATGGTGGAATTCCCATCAGGGAGACACCGAGGCTCCTCACCAAGCCATAAATCCCTGCAGGGGGTGGCACAGTGGAGGAGGCGGTCAGATATCAAGAAGAGAAGTAACTTTCGGGATTCTATTACATCTCTGAGGGACAAACTCCAAGCCAACCACAGGCAGCTTCAGAGGTACCCTGAAAGTTTAGAAAACACTGACTTCCTAGTGAGTCTATCCAGGGCACTATCAAAGGACTAACCAAAGACAAGCGGCTTGGATGTGGAGCCTCTGCCTAAGGACAGGGGCATTCGGGCTTTCCTCTGGCTTTACTGAAGTCTTGGGCCCTCAGGTTCATCACCAGCACCTCAAGACTCCATATGGAGACAGGAACATGGGCCAGAAATCCAGACACATCAGTCAGTGTCCTACAGATCAAATGGGGGAAGGCAAACCCCCTTTACTTATTTTTATTATTTGCCAATTTCAAATGTTTTTCTTAACAAGCCACTTAGTTTAGAGATTGGAAATCCTCACAGCCGATGAAATCACGGTACTCCTCAGCGGCTAAGGATACTATTTCGATGGAGCCGAGAGTTTCCCGAAACTGAAAACACCAGAGAAGCTCAAGACAGAAGGTTCCTAGTGCACAGCCCAGCCTTGCCTATGTGCTGTGTGCCTCCAGGCAAGTCCCCATTCCTCTCTGATCCCTAATAAGCCCACCCGCAAGTAGGAAGTTGCATTAAATAATCTCAGTGTGGGAGTGAAAATATTAGAAACAGGAAGCGAACCATCTGCCTTTGTTTCCTTCTTAGGAGTTGCATTTCCGATCAGTCAGGCCGGTGCGCCTATTTATTTCGGAGGCCGCTCAACCCAAAATTGCTGTTTTCATGGCTCTCACTTTTGATTTCCGATGCTAAACAGAAAAACCACGACCCCAAACTTCCTAGACTGTTGGCTGGGGCTGCTGAACACATTTTTCCAGTGGTATAGGTAGAATGGAGCGAAACAGGGAGCAGGCGCCTGCTCCGTGGGGAAAGAAACAAGGAAAGGAGCATGGAAATGAGCAAATGACGTAGCAGCTGGGGATCAAGAGGCCACACTGTCTGACTCAGTTTCTCTATCTGTAAAAGGAGAAAATATCAAGGTTGTCTTCTGCCGTGATTCTGAGGCACAGCACTGGGTGACGCTGTGCTCTGTATACATCTTAGCTTACCGGGGACACCGAGGCCGATTCTGGTGTTAAGAAACAGTAGGGCTGAGGAAAGGGGATGGCCTTTACTAAGGGACAAGGACATTGCCCCATTTGTGAGCAAGGCCCTGTCACTGTAGGCCTAGAAGGCCAAGGAGGGGATGCACAGGGTGAATGGGGTGCTGGCAAGGGCTCTCTGTCACGGTCCCACTTCTGTCACCGCAGCAGTTAGCCAAAGATGCGTGAGAGTGGGCAGGGCCATGGCAGCCCTGACAGACCATGAGCTCACAGGGCTCAGCCCAGCCACCAGATGTACAAGCAGTGAGGGTTGCCCTGAAGGGCAGCTGATAGGTGCTGGGTGGTGGGCTGGCTCCTTGACCCGAAGCTTGGCCTTGAGTCCATGACAGTGTGAAGTGTCCTTTTGTGGTGATCTTTCTGGAATTCCAGATGAACTTGGGAGGTGAGGCTGGCTGGTTACTACAACAGGGTCGCTCTCCGTCAGTTCAGATGGAGCACCCCCAGCACAGACCAAACCCCTCCACTTCAGCCACGCAGTCGACCTTCATAGAGAAATGGCCACTTTTTCTGTGCCGTAGCAAAGTATTGGTTCAGACAGACACCACACGGGCAGCACCCAGCAGTCTGGTGTGTTACCAGCATGGAATGGAGAGAAGGGAGCAGAAAAGAGCAGAAAACAGGACCAGTTCAGATGTTTCCTTAGTAACTGGGAAGCTGGACAGAGACGCTCATGCTGCAATCCCAGCATTTAGCAAGCTGAGAGAGAAGAATTACCACAACTTGGAGGCCAGACTGGGTTATGCAGAGAAACTCTGTCTCAAGTGAAACGGAAAACACAGCCCCAGTGCTGCTTCCTGGGTGGCTGCAGGAGGGAACAGCCAGTCATTCCGTGGGCTCAGCTGCCCATATTTGAGCTGCAGACCTCAGACCAGGCTGGAGTTAGAAATACAGACAGAGCCCTTCGCGTCAGCCCGTGATCCCTTCTGCTGCTATAGACCTGCAGGATTACAACATGGTACAACTCTTGGGCAGGGGTCTTGTAGAATCTCTCAGCCTTGTCATGGGAGGAGGTACGCAGAGTCCTTACCAGAATCCACAGGACTTGGGGTTCTTCTGTCGGCTGAGGCCACTTTAGTGGCTGTTCTTTCTTTGTGTTTTACCAGTTGCTTCCGGGCCAGCCTGGATGCTTCTCCTTGTGGCTAATCTCCTGGGGCAAGTATACCAGGTATGCTGAGCATGGGGGATGGCCAGTGCCACCCCCCACTCCTCCTTGAAGAAGCAGAGGCTTTGGGTGGGGAGGAGACTCAGGAGGGCCCACTCAGTGTTTACTGAATAAACACTGAATCAGGTTTCTGGCCTGTCACTCTGCGGCCTTTCAGCACAGGAGAGGCCAGATGGGCCTGGGGGAGTTCCCATAGCACATGAAGAGGCTGGAGCTTTGGGAGGGGAGTGTGGGGGGCTGAGGCCCAAGGAGGGCTGGCTCTCTGCAGCCAGTGGAGTCAGCATTTGCAGGCCCTGGAACTTCACACCTTTGAAAGGCTCCAGAGCGGCTCACAGGAAAAATAAACGGTTTCTTCCATCCGTGGCAGCTTGGCCATCCTCAGAGGCTGCTCGTCACACACAAGAAACCCTGTAAAAGGGCCCAGTGTTTCCTTTTCCACTCTCTGAAAGGATATGAGCTGGCCTCTTAGGGCTGCAGGAGCTAGGCTAGGGGCCTTCCCCACACAGTCCTTGGTCCAGCCTGGTCCCCAGGACATCCAACCTGCACAGGGATCAAAATACCTGTCCAGGGTGCATGTGACACTGTTTGGCACATGGGATTTGTTTCTACAGCTTTCTCCTTGTCTTGGGGGCCTCCAGATAGTCAGAGTGTCTGCAGCAGCTCCAGATGCCTGCTCGAACCCATGTGAGGGGAAAGGGGCTGAAGGGCTCTCAGGTTCCAGGCACACGGGGCTTCTCTTTAGGCATCTCTTCCTCTCATTGACAGTCTATGCCTCCTCCTTATGGGTCCCCGGTCCATCATCTTACAAGAGGCATTGGCCATGAGGACAATTACAGTGCAAGGTTTTGCGGAGCTGCATTATGCCGCAGAACTGCAGGAAGAGAAAGCAGATCCCAAGGCATGCTGACCGCCAGCAGAAAGGATGGACACCTTAGAGAGTCCTGGGGTTATTACTGGCCTGCCTCAAGGACAGGTTGTTCAGGCAGAAACCCTGGGAGCTTTGGCCATGGGGAGGGGTTCCTGGAAGAGTGTCTTGACAGAAACAGGAGATTTCTGCCCAGATCTAGTTTGCTGCAAATGCTCGGGGCTCAGCCTGCTGCTGACTCCCAAGGAGTTGGCCGATGACCCTGAGAAGGTCGGTGTTCTGCTGGGCTTTACAGAGATGGGAAGAGCCAGCTCAAACTAGGAGTGAACTGGTGACTACAAGGACAGATGCTGGTGTGAATACCCAGGGGTGGGAGAGGAGATGGTGGACCCCCTGTCACAGCAGGAATTCAGAGGCTGAGGACCTGGTGGGAAGTGGGGCTACCTGAGAGGCAGGTTTTGAGTGACAAGCTTGGGTTCTGACTTTGCAGTCCATTCCCAATCACCAAGCTGCAGGTGAGGCTCCTAATAGTTCAAAGTACCACTTTTTTAATATCATAATTTATAATCATATCACATATAAATTGCATGTCGTTGTAATATATACTTCATAAATATTGCCAGTAACCCCCACTCCAACTTACTTTGGGGTTTCAGTGAGAAAATATATGGAAAACATTTAGCCCAGTATCAGAAATGAGGAGAAGGGTCCTCATGTTGAAACTAAGATTCTAAGATCTGATGAGTTGGTTTTTATCGCAATTAGGATCCTGCACCTTGAGGACTCTGAGATAATGGAAAATGATCCCATTTACTTAACATACACTTTCTGGTTAGCAGGGAGGAAGGGGAGTAACTTGATGATTACAGCTAAGGAAGGGAGCATGGGGCAGCACTCGGGTTTCAGGATCTGCACACAAGATCATACATCCACAAGGTCAAACAACTCTCCATGTCTAGGACCCCAGAGAGATCGAAATGATGGGACTTCTATCCATATATTCCTGATGTTATTTCTGACTAGGATGTTGATGCGTGTGTGCTTGCATGCATGGGCAGGCGCATGCCGTGGCTTGCATGTGGAAGTCAGAGGACACCTTTGGAAAGCTGGTTCTCTTCTTAACCCCGGGCTCTGAGGACGGAACCCAAGTCAGTGGGCCTGTGTGGTAAAGGGACTTTACCTACGGAGTCACCTTGCCAGCCCAAATGTGAGACTTTTAGTAAGAATAACAAGTGTCCGGCTTGAGGCGGATTTAGATGGTTCTAGTAGACAGCAGATTCTCTACACAAGGCCCAGTGGCTAACATTTCAGGATTTGCACGTTAAAAAGGTCCAGCACACAGTGGCTCAACTCTTTAGCCAATACTGAAACAAACAAGCCTGACCAGGTCCCAGGAAAGCTTCCCATCGCGAGAGGTGGCAGGTGGATTTAGACCTTCAGCAACGTTTTGCCAAACCGAGTTCTCTTGACAGCTAGGAGAGTCCTGCTCTGCCAAGCACCCTGGTGAATGCCCCCCTTCAGGAGCCTCGCTGAGCCAGACTGGGGAAGCAGAGGGCTCTGCCTAGGCCAGGACAATTCCCCAGGGTGCAGGGCCTCTGAGTGTGGCCTTCCCTTTCTGTCCTAAAGAGGCTGTTGAAAAGCTTCCTCTGTAGTGCGCAGCCTCATTACTCTCTGCTGGAAAACAATGTTAATTTTCCCCAAGCGGGAAGCAGCTGCACTTGTGAGCCAGGCTCATTTGGCTACATGAATATTTATGGTCTGTCCCTTAATTAAGCCCAGAAACACAATCTATCCTGCTAACAGGGGCCACTGAAGACTGGGAGGCCGTGTCAGGAACCAGCCTCTTGTGCCTGTGAAGTAGGGTTGTCAGCGAAACATTTGTTTCTAGAAGCACTTGGCCAGGGCCGGTGTCCGCAGGCGTGGTGGGGTGGGCATTTTTCCGAGAGGTCAAGCACCCTTGTTGTGGTCATGTGCTAGAGGTTGCCTGGTCACCTCGCTGGGCAGGATGGGTAGTTATTGTTCCAGGCCCGCCTGGGGTGGCACACGGGTGACTACAGCCTGCCACCCTAGCCAGGGTGACTCAGGTATTTCCCCACCAGGCCTCACAGGGCACTCTAGTGAGAGCTTCCCAGAGAGAAAGGGCCCCAGTGTGGGAGCCAGAATTGGGTTTGATGTGGATCCTTCAGAGCAGGGGCTCTTCTGACCTCAGTCTGGCTTTGTCAACGTGGTAGAGGAATCAGAGTACTATTCACCGGTGGAGCTGTCCCTGGAAAAAAAATTGAAAGAGAGCTTGGGGGAATGGACTCTGAGATTTCCTTTCCTCTAGGTCCCCTCCCTTAAGCCCACACAGCTAAGGAGAGTTGACCATGCCCAGCCTGGTAACCTTGAGGATTTTTTCCGGAAGTCATAAATCTTGCCTTTTCTTGCAGGGTCCTATCTTCAGAAAACTACATGGGGCCTCACATCCTCTTCCCCAGAGCCAATAAACCAAGTAAACACCATAAAGCTCCTCACCCGCCCGAGCTTTCACCCCCCAGCAGAACCAGTCCATAGTCAGGAACTCAGGGTTTCAGGATGGAATCGTGGCACCATTCACGGCTTCTCCCTGTCCTTCCCAGAATGGAGCCGGTCTTTCTTTTCTCTCGCCTGTCTTCTTTTTGATATTCTCCTCTGTCACTTTTAAGCAGCATTAGGAGACCCCAGACTGTGTTTCCACCTCCTTCTGTGGGGCTGGGTAAAAGGATGCTTTCCCAAGGCGGGTCTGGCCCCAGGGTGCAATCATCCCAGGTCTTAGCGACCCACACACCTTGTAAATTCAAAAGTCAACAAGACCTGGAAGTGGAGGAGACCCTCCAGCTGGAGGAGGAAGTGGAGGGCAGTGGGCCTTGCCTGTGAAGTCGGTGAAGGGCTGCTTCCGTGCCCTCTGCCCCTGTCCCTAGGTAGACTACTCCACCCCTGGAGTCCTGTGACTTCCTGATCACTTACCTTCATACTCTGTCCTCAAATCTGTTCCAGCAAAAGTGGCCTTCAAAGCCACCTGCCCTATATGTTCCCACCACCCATGGGGAGGCTGCAATCATGGGGAGTGCCTTGCTCAAGGTCAGCGTTAGGGTTGATAAAGTGGAAATGGCCTGGTCTACAGTCAGGAGGTTCAGCCTTGGCTTAGTCCAGCCTTACCCTCTCTACAGGTCCAAGTGGATATGGAAGAGACTAGAGCTTCCGGTAGCACATTCCACCTATGAGACCACTCACTGCTATTTGTATACAAAACACCATCTTCCCGGAAAAAAAAAAAAAGCTGCACCCTTTCATTTGGGAGTCTGATGCAATGGACCCCTAAGGACTTCTACAGGCTTGAATGTAAGCGGAGTTTACACTCTATCCCTCACACATGTTAGTCTGTTTCCTCAGGTTTTTGAAGAATAAATGAGACTCTGATCGTGAAAGTATGTTATTAGTCAGATGTGTTTACATATGAGCAAGCAAGTGTTGACTGGCACCTATTATTTTTGTTCTTGTTTGATGTTTGTTGTGCTTTCTGCCTAGCCAGAAGGCTCCGCTGTCCTCTGGAGACCTGAGACTTAGGTGCAAGTTCTACCACCTCATAAGGGCTAAGAGAAGGCTCAGGATCTCAGCTTGGACACTCAGAGTCATCCTCAAGCCCCTGTCTTGCTCTCTTCAGCTTGTGAATAGAACGGCGGCATTCGAGATTAGCCAGCTTCATGACATGGCAGGTGCGTCCAGGCACCCGGGGACCGACACTTGGCTTCTGCCTCTCTCCAGTTCCCCAGGGTCCCCGATCTCTGCATGCTCTGCTGGGCACTAGCACAGCTAGGTTCCTATCTTTAAACACTTCCCTTCCAATTCTACCAGAGCCTTTACTTGGGGGAGGAAAATTTCTTCTACATAGTTGTGAATCATTTGGCATAAAAGCTGTCACGGAGCTTTGTCACAACTGTGAGGGGTGTAGGGCCAGTGGGGGAATCTTACCCACCTTTTGGAGCATTTTTTTCTGGGTGGAGGAGACAGGGACAGGAAATTATACTGCTTCAGGAACAACCAGCCTGACACTTTGGTGCCTGGTTACTCCATAGCCTCCTTACAATGGGAAATGAGAGGCCATACCAGGTCTTCCTTGGGGCACAGAAAATCCTTTGGCTTGGTAGTCAATCTCACTGAAGTTTGCCTTGAGCGTTCTCAAAGCAGCGCCATTAGCTACTGTGCTGGGCGATTTTCTTTCTCGGTTGGATGTGGTGTTTGTGGACCCCATATCCCAACCCATCTATACCATCAGCTGTCTGGACTGCATTTTCTTCTTCACAAGGACTGAAACTGTATTCAGCCTCTGATGCCCAGCTGCAGTTGAACATAGCCTTCCCCAAGTCATTTTGGGTAAAGCAACCCAGTTCAGGAATTGGTATTGAGCAACGCCAATGGAAGTCTATGAGAGTGACTGGATGAGAGGAAGGATGGATGGATGGATGGACAGATGACAAGGACTGGCATAACTTATCTTAATTATCTCTTTCCCCATCCCCTTGTCTCCTGAAACATGTCAGGCCCATGTTTTTGGACTGGTAGAGATTTGGCAAATGCCATAAAAATGACTGAGTTTGCATGAATAAACAGTTGAGAGAATCTATGTTAGGAGCATGATCTACACACAGGCTAGCCTTAGGATGAATGGATGCTGATATGACCACTGTAATATATATGTCTGTCCCATGCTTGCATCTCTGAACTAAGATGCAAGCCTTGTATGGAAAACCAAGCACTCCCATTTACTTATAAAATAAAAGTCACAAGGTAGGAAAATTAGGGAATCAGTTCATAAATGAGTAATGAGGGCAGAAAGGAATAAGCAAACAAAACAAGGAAGACAACGAATAAATGAATTAATACATAAGAGGGTGTTGGGTAAATAAAGGAAGAAATGAATAATGGTTAATTATGAAGGAAAAATCCATATCTGATGTGATGTGTTATTTATTGATAGAAGCCTAGAAGGCAGGGTTGTCCAAAGTCAGCCCTTCTCCTGTATCAGGGGGTTAGAGACTGTGGAATTTAGAGGTTAGCACCACTGCTATAGCCTAGAATTTAGCTTTAGGAATTAGTGTCTGTGATGGTTTGCAGGCGTGGGGTTTGCTCTGTGTGTGAGGGGACGCTAATAGCTTTAGATTCTCCACCCAGCAGCGCACTCTCCACAGCAAGCGGTGGCTCAAGAAGGGTCTTTGGGGGCCAGTTCTTTGCCTGGGTTGATCTACCAGATACCTGTGAGCTCACTTTCTTACATAAAAAGTTACTCAGTTGATGAGGCCTTACGTTACAATCCTAGCCATAATTTTAACACTCACCTTTTATATCTGCTCTACCATCTTGGAATTCTTTTTATTTCAGTGGAACAGCGCTAGCAATTAAACCTAGGGCCTCGCACACATCAGGCAAGCCCTCTGCTGTTGAGATAAAGCCTCAACCTTCTTCTTGCTTTTTATTTCTAGATGTATCCTCATTAAGTTGCCCAGACTGGCTTTGACCTCAACCTGTAGCCAAGGCAGGCATTGAACTTTGGATCCTCCTACCTCAGTTTCACAAATAGTTGGCATTTTAGGTTTGCGCTAACAGGCTTGGCTTTTGAATTTTTATACATGTTTATTGTTTATTAAATTTTTTTCCTACTTGCACACAAATCCCAGGAAGATGGGGCTTTTGTTGTTATGTTCACAACTGTGTCCCAGCGTCTGGAACAGAGTCTGCTATCCAGCAGGTACCACTAAACATGTGTTAGGAACCAAGTGAGGCACATGTGTCAAACCCGGTCTTTCTTTCCCATGTAAGAGAAATGGTCCCTTTCTTTTCCTGTGTGGACACCCCAGTAGCCCCTCCTTAGACTTCAGCCTCTGTTCTGAACCCCCATCTCTCTCCCTGACCTCCATCTTCTTGCTCAACACTCCTGCCTTCATCATCTTGCCTGATCCCGGTCTTCTATTTGGTCTATGGTGATCTTTGTTCTATGGTAAATATAACCATATCATTTCCCTCCCATTGCCCACTTTACTGTCCCCCTTTCCTTCCTCTTGGTCTTGTGTTTCCTCCTGTATGATGTATGCCTAGAATTGCACGATCTTTAGACTTTGGAGGTTTTTGGCTTTTAGATTATTTATAGCTCTAATGAACAACTCTAACGTGAACATCTAAAATGCTTCAAACTTTGACACTTTCTGAGTTCCAACTCGAGATCACTGTAATGTGAAGCCTCCAACATGTGGTATATGTTCTGTAAGTGTAGTTGCATTTTCCCTAAAGAAGGGCATCCGGTTAGGAGGTGCAGTGGGGGTGAGTGTATGGTATAGCAAGGACAAGCATTTGGGTACGTCTACAGTGTGGCATAAATTCAGGGACTCTGAGTGGGCATGCTTGTAGGTGCCCTGGTTTCAGCAAGAGAATATTAGAACACTGGACAAGAGGCAGGGTTGAAACCAAACCCCAGAGGGTACGGACCAGATAATTGAAGAGCTCTGCCCATCCCGCGGGTAGTGCGAAATGTCCAAGAGATCCTACAATACAATGCAAGTCTTTGCCCGGCTACCAGGAGTCCTGTGCTGTGGTGGCCCCTTGCTTTCAGACTTTCTCGTAACTGTCCCCAGGAATCTGAATTATTGTTCCCCAGTCTTCTGAAGAAACAGAATCACAGGAGTTTGATAACCTTCTCCAAGGCTACCTGATCCTGCAAGATTTGAAAGCTGACCCAGGGAACCTCTCTGTAGCCTTGGTCATGTAGATACTTAGCACTCGCCTGGCTTCTGGATGAACCATCTCTGAAGCCTGGAGACTGGTGGCATTTGACCCCATAGCAGCAGCTTGCTGGTCCCCAGAGCAGCCTCCAAAGCTGCAGCTGTGAATAAGGCCTTCACAAGGCCTCTTCTGGGCTTGGGACTCAAGAAGAGAATTTACACTGTCTTGGAAACACATGTTCTTCTAAGGAAGGATTTTTTGTTTTCATTTCAAACAACCCTGGTTGGTGACGCGTGGCCAGGAGAGGTGCCCTGTTTTTCATCCTAACACCTATTTGCAGGTGGCGGCAGGGAGGACCCCAACCTGAAATGTTATTTCAACCCCTTCCCTGGTCCTGAGGCTCCATTTCCAGGGCACGTGTCATGAAGCGTGGCTTGCTTCACAGTGGGTCCCATTGTTTTCTGATTTGGGCACCTTCCAAATAGGGAGATGAGCCTGTTTCAGCTCTTTCCCTCCTGTCCTCAGACACAAAATGTCCCTGCTTGATGTGGAGCTTAAATAAGTAGCCTTGTTGGCACTGTTGGCCATACCCCCGAGGGGCCAGTTTGCCAAAGACAACAACCTCAGACCACTCCTCCCTGCCCTCCACAGAGGCGAAGCTGGTATTTTTTCAAATGTTCCCTTGCCTACTTTCTGCCAACTGAGGCACATTCCAAAGGGGAAGAGGCCAGAGATGTCTTGTCACCTGACAGGGTACAGACACAGACAGATGACATGCTCCCTGCCAGAAAAGGCCACATTCAGACACTCCTAAATAGTCAACAGCCACTTTATTAACAGTGACAATTCCATCTGAATCAGTCTGGGAAAGAAAATATTTATGTTTGCTTGTTGTGAGGGCCTTCATCTGTCTTCAGCAGGAGCTGGCCACGCTGTAGTCCAGGACTGACACAGGGTGACATGTCTGTGCGCTTGCTCCAGGCGCAGGGCTGATGGATATTTCCGAATGTCCCCTCTGGGTGGGGGTAAGGTGCGGGCTTCTAGGGTACTGGATGTGGGCATTAAGGGTAGGCAGAACTTGAGGAACCAGAACACCCAGGCACCTGTTAGACCACAGGTGAGACTGAGGTTGCAGCCAGAGGCTGAAGCAAATGCAATACCCTGTGATCTCAGGATGAGCTGAACACGCTCAGCGGCAGCCCCACGGAAGTCACTTAGTGCTGAGAACAGTATAGCTGCACTCTCTGCAAACTGTGGCAGTGAGCTAAGTCTGTCACTTAAACTGGACAGAATATTAAACTCAGTTTATATTCCTCCTCCTCTGGTGGCCATTATTTTAAATTAAACTCTAAAGGCAGCTCTTGAGCTGTTTCAGGGTGGCCCATGAATCTGCACTTTGGGGAAACCCTGCCCAGTCCAGCAGTCAGCTGTTCCCACTTCAGGGACACAGTTAGAAGGTGCTGAACTGAACAAGGCAGGTGGCCCTGGGCAATGGCAGTTTGGGCCTTGTGGGCTCTGTCAGAACTGTTCGCTCTAAACTCTGGTGAAGTTTCTCTCGCTCAGCTCTAAATGCTAGATCATGTATTCCTATATGTTGAGGTCTGAAAACCCAAATTCAGATCCCAGGGTATCGAGTTGTACCGCACAGCAATTGTTCTAGCAAACCCTGAGTGTGTACTCGGGTCTTATTGTCCTTTTTGATAAAACAGAGCTATTAAGTGCCCTCTTGTGTGGTGATCTTGAGAGTGCAGTTGGTAGATGTGGGAACCAAAGCATTGGCTATGTGGTGGCCATAGTGAAAAGTGTCCCAACTAATCTCGCGGGATTTCTCTAGAACAATATCAGGGATTTTTATTTACATGAGAGCAAACATGTACAAATTCATAGATTATACCTGCTAGTCTTCCCAGGATGTTATAACATTTATAGTTACTTGTTTTACATAGTGCTGGGGGCTGGACCATCTCACAGCACGCCTCTAGATTTGATTTCTCAGGAGGGACTCTGCCTGGCTTTCTTACTGTCTCTGTACACGGCAGAGAGAGTTTGGGTGCTGTTCTTTCTTACTCTCCTTTCTTAAAATGTTTAGTACATTTATTATCTTCTTTGAGGAGAGCACATATGTCACAATACATATGTAGAGTTCAGAGAACAACTTTTGGGAGTTGGTTCTCTCCCTCTGTCATGTGGATTCAGGAGATTGAACTCAGGTTCAGGGATGATGGTAAGTGCCTTTATCTGCTAAGCTGTCTTTCTGGCCCTTTCCTCTCTTTATGAGGCCAGTAATCCCATCGCAGAGGATCAAGAGTTCATCTAATTACTTTCTGATGCCAGTCCCCTTAATACTATCACATGGGTGTGTCTAGGGAAGACATTCAGTTCATAACAGCATCTGCATGTAACAGCTATGCAGCGTTTATGAACCTGCATGTTGTGTTGGTGTTGATTAGTGTGCACTGATGTATTACATGCTTTAAAACAGATCGGTGATGCATGGAGGTTAATAGACATTTACATATGTTTCTGCTTGCAAGTCTATGTATACATGAGATTGTAGCAAAGGTTAAAGTCACAGGTTCAAAGTCAGTCATAGGAACAGAGTTCCCTTGCATACAGATTACATACAAACATGAGAAGAGAATGACTTGGACCACAGTAGGCTCTTAGCTGCGGGCATCCAAGGATTTTCTCTCGGCTGTGGAAGGGTTGCTGGCTTTGGGGGCAGTTTTCCTGGGATGGGGACCTGCAGCCTGTCTTTGGTGCTATGGGAACCTTATTAGCTCATCTCCATCTGGCCTGGCCCCATCCTCATCTATTCCAATGGGTCCTTTGTCTCACTGATTCCTTCCAAGCTCTAGGTTAAGTGACATTTGCTTAGCAATTGGTCTGTTTGAAAAGTTCATGTGTTAGTGCTCAGGCCTGTGAATACCACATTACCGTTCTGAACAGGCAGAGGCCCAGACCCCTGGGAGAGGGCCACAGGGAAAGGAGAGACATTCAGATGATCAAGGGTCTCTCAGAAACAATCAAACATGCAACACCTATTCCAGAGGAGCTAATTAACAGACAGCTGCTGGTTCTCTCTCTCTCTCTCTCTCTCTCTCTCTCTCTCTCTCTCTCTCTCTCTCTCTCATAGTCTCAGGATTAGAATGTTCAGCAAAGAGGTCTGGGTTTAAGATCAAAATCTGCCATTTTTCTCCTCCAGGAAGAGAAGAGATCCATGGACAATGGAGCCCTAGAGGTCTTAGCTACCACTCCAGGGCTCAGTGACTTGAACTTGGCTCCCACCACAGAAATCCTTGCAGAAAATGGTGGGTCTAGCATTACAACCCATGCGAAATGTCTACATACAGGCACTTCTACATCACTCCTTCTACATATGAACATGACACAAAGGCATAGTCACAGAAATGTTCCTGGAAATATAGCGAACACATACACATGCACACACACACACATGAGGGGAGGGGAGGTGTCTTCCATGCTCCACACAGCACACCCACAAATAAATACACTGAAACATACTTGCAGTTGTATTACACACCCAAAGAAGCACATGGCTGCCTGCGCAAGCACACCTTCATAGTCTTACACTTATGCATGCAGTACACACATCTCTACAAGCTCCCAGGAACTCACACACACACTGGGGCAGAAGCTGCTTGAATAAATATGTCTATTGAAACAAAAATTCTCCAAAGCCCGCATTAGTGATTCTCAGTCAGAACTCCCATCAGCATCAGCGCGAGAGCACGGAGAATGATACACCAGGGTGTCATCAGATGCTGACACACGTGCACACGCTGTATAGGAATCAGAATTCTCACGGCACAAGCAGTGCGGGCTTTGTGTACAGACCTTACCGGGCTCCTCTGGGGCCTGGCGTGGGAGTGGGAGCCGGCGAATTCTGAAAGGGCTCCCCTGCATAGTGAACACAGAACACTTTTGTCATTGAAAATAAAGTGACTCATCTTTTATTACTTAGAGGGTGAACGCAGTAATTTGGCGAGGACGGCTGTGATTCTTTAAGTGATGATTTTTTGTTGTGTTGTTTCAGGAGCAAACGCCATCGTTGCTGCGTTCCTTACTGGTTTTCAGCAATAGGAGCAGTACCAGCAGACACTTGTCCAGCAGATTTTACTTCAGCTGCCTGTTTCTGCCTGAGCTGAGAAGGTCCCATCGCTTCCTGCTCTAGACGGAGAAACTGAAGCTCAAGGTAGTGCGAGCTGCGGCTGAGAGCCATCCAGGAACCTGCCGTTCCTGTGGCACTGTATGCAGAGCCTACAGAAAGCACTGAGCCACAGATAGTGTCATGGTCAGGGTCGGAGTTGGAAGTCGTCGGCAACAGCTGAACAAGGTGAGGAATCCAGAATTCCTTCCTGTCCGAATGGTTTATAGATTTGGATTTTCCTTTCCAATTGAGAAGACACTGAGGGAGAGAGTAGAAATCAGGGACACCCTCCCACCCCCGTCCAGTTCTATTCTCGCTGATTAAGACCTGGGTGATGAGGGCTGGCATTAGTGAGGGGCAGACTGCTTCCTAACAAGAAGGGGGACCTGGGTTCATCCCCTGAGCCACAAATCAAGCCACACACACACACACACACACACACACACACACTCGTACCTAATTGATGTATTCCAATTCCCTCTCCTACCCACAGAGAGAAGGTTGTTGGGTTGGACTTTGGAGAAGTCCTCTCTCCCCAAGAGACTTGGAAGGACAGTAGAGTTGCCACCTTTGAGAAGCAGCCTTCCAAACAGCTTGAACAGGCTTGACAAGAGCTGCAGGTGGGGGACCCGCAGCCCCTTTCTGACCGCTGCTCCCTGGGAGAGGCTCTCTAGGCCAAGACAAGCTTTGGCTCTAACTACCTTTTCCTTCTGAGCTAGGGATGCTGGGTGGTCTAGGGGGCAGGAGGGCAGCATGGGGAGGTGGAGCAGGGCAAGGCAGGCCAAGCCAGGCCTCACATGTGTGTGTGTGTGTGTGTGTGTGTGTGTGTGTGTGTGTGTGTATGTGTGTGTGTGTGCGTGTGTTGGATCTGGGTCCTGGGAGGGCTGATGCCTCTGGAGAGAGCTGAGGTCAGTGGAAAGAAAGATTAGCAGATGCTAAAATGTAACTCCAGGAGGGTCCAAGCAACCTGTTGAGGGTTTAGGATGATGAGCACAGAGAAGCTCTCTTGAGACCCCTGCTACCCAGGTGGTTCGGGTGTGGGGTATACTGTGAGACTCTGGGTCCCCTTCACCCCTGCGTATCTGGTACTCCAGAAGTGTGTCTAACATGCTGCCCTTCCAGCCCCCCCAAGGGCTGCCATTTGGAATGCATTTGCAGACACATGGATTGTTTTTAAGTTAATGCTTTTTAATTCACTCTGTTTCCCAGTTGTCTTTTTTTTTTTATTGAAAAGGCAGGTTCTGCCTGTGTGTGTGTTCCTAGCAGGGCGGTGGTGTGTGTGTGTGTGTGTGTGTGTGTGTGTGTGTGTTGGGGTGGTTGGTGGTGGCTGGTGTTTGCTGCATGGCAGAGATCTGATGAGAGAGGGGCAGCTATAGACAAAGGCTCAGTGAGACAATTGAAAACAGGTCACCAGGGTCAGAGTGAAACAGCAACAGAGGGAGAGGGATACCCAGCAGCTAAGACAGAAAAACAGTGGAACCCAGAAATGCCCCAGCAGCAGCGGGGGGGGGGGGGGGACTGCAGCAACACCCCCACCTCGACTAAGGTCTTTGAGATTGCTGTGTCTTTTCTCGGGTTCATTTAGAAGTCGCAGTCCTAGGGGCTGAACATGCCTGGGTCCCATAGGACTGGAGGGAAGTGCCAAATCTCGGATTATTTAGGGATTCGAGATTTGAGAGCAAAGGCCCAGGCTGCAGTGAGGCCAAAGCCCTCCCTCCTTGAGCTCTTCCCCCCACCCTGCCACGCAGACGGATCCTATGAATTTGAGCAGAGCCTGAAACCTCCGCCTTGGCTGTTGAGTGGCACCTTTGCTTAAACTCTGGGCTCTGGGGCTATGCCACCTGTAGAAGAGAAGCACTGGTGGCCGCTTCCTGAGGGACAGACCAGCTCTGTGCAGCTGCAGCTACAACCCCAGGGTCCTGCATGACCCACGGTGGCTGTGGGAGCAGGGTGCTGGCGCTGTCTTTCGCAGCAAAGCACCGTGTCGACCTCACCCTCTCCTTCTGCCCATCAGCTCGGCTTCCCAAACCTGCCTCAGTGGTCTCTCCATATGCACCGCAGCAGACACACAAAGACACTCGCTGGCCAGCACGTGGAGGCCGCATAGTCTGTGGGGGCACACACAGCCTGGCGACGTGAAGTCCTGGGCATCGGGATCAAGGCTGGCTGTAGCCGGGTGGAGAGGGCTGACCCCGCAGGGCAGCGGCTCCGGGCTGCCTGGCTCTCACGCCTGGAGTCGGCAAGCTTTGAAAACCCTGGGTAATTAGTGCTAATTACATGTGTGCAAACAACCTTAGTCCAGGGCGCGGGCTGGGGCCACCCTGACCCTGGCCATCCCACCACAGCGGCCCAACTGCAGCAGCAAGGACTAGTGGAGGGCGCCAGAGACCCCACAGGACTCAGAGGGCCCGTGCCCTCCGAATCACAGATATGCAGGGTGGCCCAGGATATTGGGGTTGCTGTCGGCTTGTAGTCCGGGGGCAAGAGACTAGAGGTAGACCCTAGATCCGAATACCCGTGCTTGCTCCTGGAGCAGGTCCAGTGGTGTTTGACTGCGCATTCCGGCCTTTCTGTGGCCTCTTGAGCACCACCCAAGCTGAGGCCGCAGGACCAGGAAGGCACAGTTGGAATCCTGAGACCAGACCAACTGCAGGTGTATGAGCCACTTGACTTCTGAAAAAGCAACTTTCCGAACCTTAGTTTGCATGCCCATAAAATGGATAGGCAAGGGGCTTCAGATAGAGTTTAAGGGGGTAGGGTCAGAAAGGGCTTCCTGCTAAATCCTCACTTTTTACAGTTTATATGGCAAGCCTGGGCTGAGATCTCCGTTTGTGGACTGGGGAGCCTTTGGCAGCTGTTTTGACCGACCCGGAGTCAGGGGAGAGATTTCATTGCCTCAGTTGCACATGAAGGTCAGAGAGGTCAAACATCTCACCAGAAAATCTCACAACGGGGAGAAGCAGAGAGTTGTTTGGACTTCGTATTTCCAGCCCAGATTTTGCCTATCTCTGCCACTCCTCCAGGATTCGCCAGGTTTCCAGGCATGCCTCTGAGGTTGGCGTAGCCTGGAAACTACGTTCAGGGGCACTGCTCCCAGAACTCGAGGGTAATGGCCAGCCGGCAGGTCGGCCCCGGCGGCTCGCTGCGGGGCCATGGCTCCCTCTTGCGTTCGTGGAGAGAGGTGCATTTTGCTCAAGGCCGGTTGTGCCTTGGGTGAGGCATCAAAACAGGGCTGCCTCACAGTTTGCACTGCGTGTGAAGGACAGCTTAAATTAGGAAAGAATGAGAAACCTGGGCACATGGTGTACCAAGGAGCATGGGGTACATTGGGTCAGGGCACACTCCTTGGTTTCCCTTACATCCGCTCCTGATCTTGAGTCTTAGAGGTGTCCAGGGAGACCAATAGTGTAGGGCTGAATTCCCACTGCATATACGGACAACGGAGGCCAGGCTGGGCAAGCCACTGGTGAGTAGCAGAGCCTTGGGTCAGCCTGATTTGCTGCCCCTTTCAATGCCGCAGTTCCCTGGAGCTAAAATTCAGACCTCAAAGTTGGGAAGAGCCCAGTCAGGTACTGGTGGTGAGATCACAGGCAAACCCCAGAACCTCTCTGGGCCTCAGTTCTGAGTCTGTCAAAGTGGGCGAGGACCCCTGGGGAGTGTTGGGGGAGGCGTGGCTTCCTGAAACCTACTGAAGTCCTGGCACCTTCCTGGAAGCAAGATGTTTGGTTAAGAGCACTGACTGCTCTTCCAGAGGTCCTGAGTTCAATTCCTAGCAACCACATGGTGGCTCACAACCATCTATAATGAGACCTGGCGCCCCCTTCTGGTTTCTCAGTGCAGCTTCAGTTAGGGAACTGGGTAAGGAGGGACTTGAGTAAGTCCTGTGAGACCTTGTTCTTAAAGGTGGGGACACGTGGGCCCTAAGGCAGTAGCCACTAGGGACGCCACACACACACACACACACACACACACACACACACACACACTTGGGTTTTCACAGACACAGAGAACAAGGATACTCTGGCAATGAGGGTCATGTTTTGGTGGGCCATGACTAGCAAAGGGTGTGGCAGGTTCTTGTTCCATGGGGGATAAGACCCAACAGGCATGGAGGGCGCAGGGCTTTCAAGGGCCTTTAGCTGCGACACAGCCGGAAGTCAGATGGCAGGAGACGCAGAGGGGTTGGGGCTGGAGAGATGGCTTGGTGGGGAAGAGCATTTGTTGCTCTTGTAGAGGAACAGAGTTTAAAACAGCTCACAACAGTCTGTAACTGTAGCTCTAGAGCAGAGGTTCTCAACCTGTGAGGCCGGACATCCTGCAAATCCACGTATCAGATATTTACATTACAGTTCCTAACAGTAGCAACATTACAGCTCTGAAGTAGCAACAAAATGGTTTCACGGTTGGGGGTCCGTGCAGCATAAGGAACTGTTAAAGGGTTGCTAATCACAGCGGGGGTGGGGGGCTGGTGTGAAGATCCCATGTCCTCTTCTGGCCTCTGTGGGCATTTACATGCATATGTCCACGAACCCACACAAACACCATATTTTTAAAAAATAAAAAAATTAAAGAAAAGGTGGCTATTTAGCAGTGTAGACTGGAGAGTTCCTTGTGGATCCCGTATACAGAGCAGTAGATTCCCCTGTAAGCCATGCCAATACTTACCGAGCCCTTGCCGTAGTCTGATAGAGCAGAGGTAAGGCAGGCTGGAGAGTAGGCATCTCTCTCATGCTCCACACGCTGCCACTGTGACTGCAGATGGCCAGGGTACCCCACTTTGAGAATCACCACTATGACTTCAGATGGCCAGGGTACCCCACTTTGAGAATCACCACTGTGACTTCAGATGGCCAGGGTACCCCACTTTGAGAATCACCACTGTGACTTCAGATGGCCAGGGTACCCCACTTTGAGAATCACCACTGTGACTTCAGATGGCCAGGGTACCCCACTTTGAGATCACCACTGTGACTTCAGATGGCCAGGGTACCCCACTTTGAGAATCACCACTGTGACTTCAGATGGCCAGGGTACCCCACTTTGACTGCCACTGTGACTGCAGATGGCCAGGGTACCCCACTTTGACTGCCACTGTGACTTCAGATGGTCAGGGTACCCCACTTTGAGAATCACCACTGTGACTTCAGATGGTCAGGGTACCCCACTTTGAGAATCACCACTGTGACTTCAGATGGCCAGGGTACCCCACTTTGACTGCCACTGTGACTTCAGATGGCCAGGGTACCCCACTTTGAGAATCACCACTGTGACTTCAGATGGCCAGGGTACCCCACTTTGAGAATCACTACTCTCACTCTTCCAAAACCCCCTCTGAGGCTCCTCAACTCCTGTTCTGATCAGTTTCAGAGGATTCTCTGTATCCCTGCCCTCAGCTTCGGCAGATACAGTGGAGACAGGTTGGGGCAGGACCTCCAAACTCCATCTTCCTTTCCAGTGACTTAGAGGATGATTTCTCCATCTGCATTAGGCAGACATATTGGAGGAGGTGACAGGTCCCCCGACAGCCTCCCCAGGGGGCTTGTAAGGCAGAGATTGGAAGCAAAGTAGGTTCCTTAATGGGTAGCAACATACTTGTCAGGGACTTGGGGTCTTACCTTGGCCGTCCTCCTGATACGCACAGCCTAGGGTCGAGGGTCCAGGTAGGTGTCTCTAACAATCCCTCCAAGGAATGCGTTGTTACCCACCAGGAGACAGCGTGGCCTGACCTGATGGGGCTAGGCCCAGATGGTTGCCAAGTTCTTCATAGGGTAAAGAGGCAGAGCTGGGTGGTCTCAGCAGCGACTGCCCTTCCTGCCTTGATTTCTCCATCTGAGAATCTGTGGCATGTGTTTGCCATTTCCCTGACCTTCCCAATCTGCCATCAGGATAATATATGGAAATTGCTTTGACCTCCTGAGAAAAGAGGGTCTCCAGGAATAGAAAGTTCAGCCGCTAATCCCGTCCCCCCAGACTCGCCGCTAATGCCTGTTTCCTATGTCAGCCTGGCACGTTGAGTTTAGCCAAAGAAAGAACAACACAGAGGGATGATGGTTTTTCTAATGGCCCTGATTCTCCAAACACACACACACACACAATGCACACTTGCACACAGTCTGGTTGCAGGCCCACCCTCACACCCAGCTTCCCTGTGAACCTCACTAACACACATGCCTCCCGTGGAGCCATCATAATTGTCGAGAATAATTAGAGCTAACGTTTGCACAGTGTCCTGCTACCACGGAGTGGTTCTACCCAGCACTTCCCTTTAATCCTCACACTGACCTGAGAGGCAGGGATTATTGCTATTATTAACTGAAGCTCAGCAAGGTCAAGTGACTTGCCCAAGGTCACTCAGTCTGTTGGTAACAGAAATCGCTCCAGTTTGGGCCTCCTGACTGGATTCTTTGTCTTCTTGCTACTGGTCCACTCTTATTCACGTGTTCATTCACATATTCACTTAACACGTTATTTTGTTTTCATGCGTAGTCATGGGCCAGGCCCTGTGGTAAGTGCCAGAGCCCTTTCCGCTTCTCCTCCTCGGGAGTTCTTTCCTCCTTACCTAAGAAGGAATGGGAAGCTGAGGAGCATGCTGGCTGGTTTTATGTCAACGTGACATGAGCTAGAGTCAGCTGAGAGAAAGGAGCCTTAATTGAGAAAATGCCTCTGTAAGACTGGGCTTCTGCAAGCTGGGAGGGCCTGGCCCATTTTGGAGTGGTGCTACCCCTGAGCTGGTAGTGGATGCTATAAGAAAGCAGGCTGAGCAAATCCTGGTGAGCAGGGCAGCAAGCAGCACTTCCCCATGGCCTCCATCAGCTCCTGTCCCTGGGTTCTTGCCTCTGGGTGAGTTCCTGCCTTGTCTCCCCTCAATGAACTGTGATTCAGATGTGTACACTAAATAAATGCACAACCCTTTCCTCCCCAAGTCAGTGCTTTATCATAGGACACAGCAGTGTTAATCCTAAAAAAAAATATAGTTAAGATAGAGCCCACTCTGAGAGCTCTTGCCTGCTCTGGCCATTATGGTACCCTATTCCCATACAGAAGCAGTCCCTACACCTGTTTCTCTCTGTGTCTCTTTCTATCTGTCTCTGTCTGTCTGTCTATCTCTCCTCTCTTTCATCTCTCTCCTCTCTTCTCTCTTTTTTCCCTCCCTCTTTCCCTCCCCCCCCCCACACCTCTGCCCATGCCCAGGCTCTAGCTAGAGGCTAGCACAGCAAGTGGCCTGCCTAGGTCCTGTGACCACAGCTCCCTAGCCCATCCCAGTCACTTAGGCATTTCAACTGAGCAGGCCCAGAAAACCAAGGATAGGATTTGCTCCAAAATGCCATTGGCATCTCTGGGGACACAGTCACATTTTCCTACTGATTATACAACACCATAGCATTTACAATAGTCACTCCGTCAGTCAATATCGGTCAGACACAGCTAGCAATGTCCTCCTACCCCCACCGTGTGCTGCCCTTGCTTGAGAACAGAGGCAGGATGGAGGGAAGAAAGGATGTGTCCCTGTCCTTCACAGAGACCGGGTATGGAGGAGAGATGACATTCCGTGGCCTCCAGGGACTGTGAGTCTCTGATGCCCATGGACCCTGGAATTATCTAAACTGAATTCTTTCTGATTCAGGCTTTGTGTTGACTAGCTGTGCGACCTTGGGCAATTCAGTGACTTCCTTAGGAGCCTTAGTTTCCTTAAGACCAAGATGGATATGATGACTCTTCCATCTCAGGGCTACGTTCTGAGGACTGATCTCAGGAAAGGGCAGTCCTCTTGACTTGTCATCCTTTCTTGGAAACCAGGCTTTGTTTCTAGCTGGAATTGACCTTTCTATTCTGTCCCCCAAAGAATATCTACATGAAGGCAGATGGGGGATGGCAATTGTCTATTCACCACACTTGGCCTGTGGCAGGCATGCTCACGGATTTGAGTCCAGAGGCCTTTTCTCTAGACCTTGAGTCAGTGAGTTAGTAAAAGCATGAACCTACAATCAGGTCCAGGCTACTCCAGGGAGCAGAGATGAGACTTTGTGTGTGTGTGTGTGTGTGTGTGTGTGTGTGTGTGTGCACGCTAGTGAGCACGTGTGCTTATGTACATCCTGTGCGTGACCATTGAGGATATAGGTCTCGGAGACATGAATGTCATTCATTAATATGGTAAATTTACTTGAATAAATGTATATTAAGTGCCCACCGTGTCATGTTCTACATGGTTAGGCTACCACCACAAATAAGATGAGAGAAAACACATATTTTGTGGACTAGATTCAGTCAAGGACATATACATATATGTTTATGTAAACAGCAGCAACAACATGCTAATCCTAGATTTGCAGGGTGTTGTTGAGCAAGGCACCCTGCCTCTCTGAACATGTTATACAGGCACTGCTGTCTAAAAACAAAAACAAACCCCGAGCCACTTTATTATTAAAAATGTTGTAAATAAAAACTATCCTATACTCACATTATCCAGACCCAGCTACTATGCAATTCAAATGAGTTTTTGTAGTTAGAGTAGGCATTCAGAATACAGCACTCTTCTGAAACACATGCATCAGCTGAAGATCCCCTGCTGATTGGAAAGCCCTGAGCTTACAGGCAGTATATGCAGTATTTTGGGTGTGGATAAACATGCACGCTTGCCAGCACCCGTTTTCCTTGGCTCAGTGAGCACGGCACCTGTGGGACTCCGGAACTGGCCCTGAATTCCATCAAATCCACAATCCCTCCCACAGAGGTGGGAAGAGGGGGGCATCTGGCTCTGATATCCTGACTGGGTTTGTTTTGCCCTGAGACAATACATCCTGGAAGTTTTCCTGCTTGGAATTTCTTTCCTAAGACTCTTGATAACATAAATGTCATTTTAAGGAAGGCAGAGTGGCTTTGTGGGAGCCTAGGCAGTTTGGATGCTCAACTTACTAGACCTGGATGGAGGTGGGGGTTCCTTGGACTTCCCACAGGGCAGGGAACCCTGATTGCTCTTCGGGCTGATGAGGGGGGGACCTAATTGGGGGAGGGGGAGGGAAATGGGAGGCGGTGGGGGGGAAGAGACAGAAATCTTTAATAAATAAATAAATTAAAAAATTTTAAAAAAAAGGAAGGCAGAGGTGATTGAGCTACACATTGGAACTGTCCACGTCCAGGGACGGGTCTGTCTTGAATGAAGATCTCATGGGCTTGGAACTAGGGAGGAGAAAGGCAGGTTGAGGAAGGTTACTGTCTTCAGTATGGTTATCTTCTGGGTCTTACCTCCCCAGCTAGCTGAACAAGACCCTCTATTTGACTCAAAGGGCTGGGCACCAGTGTCCAAGTGTCAGCCTCACGGTGGTTCTCACATGGAACATCTCTAACCCACTGCTGCCACACCCAACCTAGCTCAGCCAGCCAACCATGCATATCTGGAACCTTCCTGGCTCAGTCCAACCTCACACTTTCCTCCTTCTGATGAGCTTTGGATTCCACACATACTGAAAAGCCCCAAAGCTGGGTTTCCCACACTGCGCTGTCGTTAGGGTTATGAATGTGAGGTAGGTTTCACCAAACATCACATATTCATGTCTGGCTTGAATTCAGCTGTGATCTAAATGAGTGGAGCCCCAGGAAGGAGGTATCCATTCAAAAGATATTTGTAGATGTAAATGCACACTTGCTTGGAGGGGTGCGTGCATGCTTCTGTGTCCCTGCCACCCAGCTTTTGCAATTAGGAGTATCTCCATCTCCACAATTTTGTGGTATCTATCCAAAGAATTTCCTTGCCACAGGTCCCATCCTGGAGGTGAAAGCTGTTGGGGCTTTCACAGTGAGATGTGCATCTGGCTGGCGTGGACATGCCGAGGAGCCTGTTTCTAGAGGCAGAGTTGGGCCAGCGGCTTCCAGGCTTGGCAGATGGCTTCCTGATGCTTGCACCAGGAGCGGCTGCCTTGGTGGTCCATTTCTGCAGCCCAGCTTCGGGAGCTGCTCCCAAAGATGCAGCCTAGAGTCTGTTTCTCCAGCTTTCCAAATATTTCTGCAAGCCATTCAATACTGTTACTACATTATTTCTGCTTGAACTACCCGGAGTGACTTCTGTCTTTGAAATTAGAAGCTAAAGAATCTCCATCCTGGCCTGTCCTCCCTTCAGCCTAACACTGTCCCAAACCAACCCACCTCTGAACCACTCCAACTCATCCATGTGTGTTCCATCCAGCCTGCCTCAGATCAGCCCAGCTCAGCCGTGCCCAGCCATGCCCAGGTCCAATCAGTGCGCTCTTAACTCACCTCCCTCACAAACAAACTTCACAGACCACATCAGGCCAGCTCTTGGAGTTCAAACAAGCCATTTGACTTTAACCGAATGTGTGCATCCAGTTCCCAGCCCACCCAGGGCCTCTCACCAGCTCTGGGTCACTGGAAGCTGAGCAGAACGGCCTGTTTCATCATGTACATTTCTACTGATTTGGGAGCCCCCGAGAAGGCACAAAGTGAACTTCAGCTTCTCTGCAGGGATACGGCTGAATTCCCCAGCCAGCATTTATTTCTCCCTTTTCCCCCTCACCATACACCCTGTTTGTTTATGCCCTTTTCATTTGGGCACCCAGTGTCCCCAGGGTGCTTTGTGGAGGTTCCTTCCAGCCCAGAGCCACCTTCCAGAAGGGGTTCCCAGCACCTTCACCACCACACAGCTTCCTGCACAGCAGAGGGGAAGGATTTCTATAACACACCAGAAGGATATCTTGCCTCATCTGTTACAACTTGTACATATAATGAAACAAGCTCTGAGAGCCGATGTGAGTGACGAGCAGCCCAGCCCTTCTCCTGGACTGGCTGCCATCTTCTCTTGGAAGAGCCAACTCTGCTTCCAAATGGAACTGACGTCTCTGTCTTGTGTTCCACAGGGTGTTGTGTGAGGGCAGATGGGGAAGGGAGAGGCAGATGCTGTAAACCCCGCACTGAGCCTATGCTCAGAGATCTGAGTGTGGAGGCTTCTTCCCTTATGGTTCTGTCATTTGTTGCACCTGAAGTAAGACTGGGGCAGTAGTCGGATCATCGGGGTGATCCCAACACAATCCCAGGAGCCCCTAAAAGCAGCAGGCTGCCTCCAGCTGCCAGCAGAGGAAGAAGCCGGAGACCGCTGGAGGAAAACTCAGGGACACTTGAGGGAGAGGAAGGCTTGATGAACCCTTGCTGGCTTGAAATGGAGGGGACCACGAGAGGAGGGATTTGTGTGGGTTGGAGGAGCTGACAATCGGTAAGAACCAGGGACCTCCGTTAGAAGGGGGAGGAGGAGATGGGTTTTGTCAATAACCTTGATGATCTTGGAAACAAACAAACTTTCCCCATGTCTCCTAAAAGACCTCAGGCAGCTGTCATCTTGATTTTGGCCTTGTGGGTAGATTTTGCCTGGATTTGGGGTCATGGAACCATGAGACAATACATTTTCTATAAGTCTGTGGTGAATCACTATGCACCAGTAGAAGGCTAAAATGTCTAGCCTTTGTCTACGTTCTCAGAATTATCTTGATCCCTCCCTTCCAAATGAGCCTAAAAGATGAATTGAAGAAGAGACTACTGGGCACAGACACCTGAGCTCCTATCCTGGTCACCTACTGCCCATTTGATTCCAACATCATCTCACTAAACATTGTTCATCAGTAAAATATTGAGACAATACTTTTACTGGTCTATCTGGTTGGAATATTAAATACACTATACATCATGTGTTTGGCCTGTAGTAGGAATGAAATATTTATTTGTTTGTGATAACAATTAGTTGAGATCAGGAAATTAACTCAAAGATGTTGGAGTGTGTGAAGATTTTTTTTATTACATCAATGGTAATAGCAAGAAAATTGTCATTAATACGTTTAAATTGACACCCAGTAATTGCATATTAATATGACATTTCAATACATATATTGAATATGTAAGGATCAACTCAAGATAACTGGTATACACCATTTTCTTTGCTGGGAACATCCAAGATCTTTTTGACTAGTTATTTTGATATCCAGGAAACTGTTGTCCCCCATAGCAACCCACCATGCTGTAGCCACCAACAGCTAGCTCTTTCTCCTGTCCCGTGGTCCTTGTGCCCACTGACCAGCCTCTCTCCCTTCCCTGCCCTCCAAGGCTCTGGTAATTCTCCTTTCCCCTCAGACTGCAAGATAACTCCAGTGGCACCCACTGACTGGATGCAGAGGAAGAGCTCTAGATGTGTAGAGGGGATCTGCGGTGAAGGATGTTGCACAGCTGTCTAGTCGGGGTGGCTTATCAACTTGGCACTGAGACCAGCTTTTGATTTAGTTGCTTAGTCGGGAGTAAGCGGTGAAAATGAGCTGAGGTTGAATAGAGAGATCAATACAAGACTATGGGGCTCAGCCTACTAGGTTGCCCTTTGGGGACCAAAGGACCAGAAAAGGGAGGCTTCTCTGGTCCTCTTCTCTCTAGCAAGTGGAAACAGGTGGGTATGCTCATGTCTCAATTTCATACAACAGCAACCTTTGCCACCCTTATCAGTGCTGTAGTTCTCTGTGCAGGCTTTTTGTTTTGTCTTTAGACAAGGTCTCACTGTGTAGCTTTGGCTAACCTAGAACTCGGCGTGTAGACCAGGCTAGCTGTCTTAGTTAGGACTTCTATTGCTGTGAAGTGGCACAATGACCATGGCAACTCTTATCATGGAAAACATTTATTTGGGGCTGACTTACAGTTTAGAGGTTCAGTCCATTACCATCATGATGGAGAGCATGGCAGCGTGCAAGCAGACCTGGTGCTGGAGAAGAAGCTTAGAGTTCTGCATCCTGATCTGACAGCAGCAGGGAGAGAAAGTGATACTGGGGCTGGCTTGTGCATTTAAAACCTCAAAACCCACCCCCAGTGACACACTTCCTCAAACAAGGCACCTCCCATAGTGCCACTCCTTATGAGCATTGGGGGCCATTTTCATTCAAGCTACCACACTAGCCTAGAACTCACAGACATTTGCCTGCATCTGTTTCCCGAGTGTTGTGATCAAAGACTTGCACCACCCACCACCATTCCTGACCTTGCATAGTCCTTGAAAAACAGCTCATTACCTCTCAAGGGACAGAGAAGAAAGGCCAATAGCAATAGGGACATGACAAAGAAATAGTGCTTCAAATTGCCCTTGTGTGTTCCCCAGGTCTGCTTCCTATCTGACTTCGACTGCATACACATCTTAGCTTGTCATCTGGGAGCTATTTGAGGCTGAACAAGGTTTTCTCCTTTTCTTCTGAAGTTTGACTCCCACATGTAAATTAGGGCCCTACCTCTTTCCTTTTAAATTATCATATGTAGTATGTGCATGTGGGTGTCATCACCGAACATGTGGGGAGGTCAGAGGAGAACTTGTGGGAGTCAGCTCTTGCTTTCTATCATGTGAGGCATGGGTATTGAACTCAAGTCTTCAAGTTTGGCAGCAAGCTTCTTTACACACTTAACTATATTGCCAGCCCAGCCCCATCACTAAGCAACTTCAAAGAATTATTTAAGTTCTTGGTCTCTGTTTCCAGATCTAATAATTGGGATAACAGCAGTTCCTACTTCTTGGCAGCAGAAGCAGGATGCAGGCTGATCACATCTCATTCGCAAACAGGAAGGAGCACAGAGAGAACAAGAAGTAGAACAGAGATTCTCAACTTTCCTAATGTGAGCCTTTAAAACAGTTCCTCATGTCGTGGTGACCGCTAACCATAATATTACTTCATTGCTACCTCATAACTGTAACCTTGCTACTTTTATAAATCACAGCATAAATATCTGACATGCAGGATATTTGATATGTGATCCCCTCCAAAGAAATTGCTCCCCACAGGTTGAAAACAGCTGATATAAACTCTCAAAGCCCTCCCTCCGTGATGTCTTCCTCCACCAAAGCTTTGCTGCTTAAAGGTTCCATAACCTTCACTAAAAGCACCACCAGCTGGGGACCAAGTGCTCAAAAACATAAGCCTATATGGGACATTTCTCATTCAAACCACCAGTTCCCACCTAAAGTAAAGGAAAGGAGGATAATAGATTAAAAAATAACAAAGAAAAAGCTTCAGAGTGGTAACTTAGTGAGTCTTTCACATTAAATCGACCTCCATCTTCCATGATTACTTCCCCATGTCTTTTACATTAATGCTTTCTGAATGTTCTAGAATGAGTTGGGATCTCAGTTACTCAACAGATAATTATTGGGCACTTCTGAGTGATAGGCTGTGACCAGATACAGAGACTGCTTACACCAAGAGGGAATTCTGGGTTCAGCTGGTAGAGAACCTTCCAACTCCTTGCAAGGAGACGGACTCAGAGGAGCCAGGAGGATCTGTGCTTGCTGGTGGGTCAGAGGGAAGGGAGTTGAGACGCTGGAATGCCCACCCGATTCTCAGCTTTTGCTCTGGTCTCACCACAGCCCTGCCTCTGAGCCTTGATCACATAACCTGCATTGGAATCCCGCCTCTGCCACTTTGGAGGAAAGTCACTTGTTCTTGGACAGGTTCCCTCAATTTTATAAGCCCTGGCTTCCTCACAAGTAAAACTGGGCTAGAATACCTGGCCTGCTTCCTCCAGGGTCTGAGTTTCTGTGAGAGGAGGTGCTGGTGGTACGGGAGACACGACTGTGTATCTCCCTTTCCTCTGGCCATTGTCTGGAGTGAGGGAAGAAAGCAAACATGTCAAGTCATGGGTTTGCATTCTAGAACACTTGCATTCTCACAGACAGTCTCCTGCCAACGGTCCCTCTCTTCAGGCAAACTGTGGCCCACTTCCTCAGGTTGTTGTGTGTGTGGTGGGGAACAGGATTCCTGCCCAGTCCTGGACGGTGACTTGATTCTCCCTTTCCAGGCTGGAGAGAAGCCACCAGGGACCTCGGGCTGTTAGAGATAGCCAAGGAGCTTGGTCCAGGAATGTGCAGTGAGTCTTGGCTAGAAGATACGGTGTGTATGTGTGCGCATGTGTGCACAGGAGTGTGCACACACACATACGCAAGAAATCCAGGCATAGAGCTCATGAGGACTGCTCCGGGGCAGGGCTGGAGTTTCACTTTTGCCCTCACTTAGATGGAGAGTGACAGGGCTGGGGGCTGCCTGACAGTTCAAAGAAGATATGTGACTTGGAGGTCAAAGTTCAGCAGAGAAGTCAATCTCTAGCCTCCTCAACTGGGAAAAATGTGTTCAAGCTGTTGCCCCTCCTGGGGTTGGTTCTATCTTTCTGTTCCCTCCCCTGGCTCCTCCTTGCACTTTTGGGAGGGGGTGGGGTTCTGGGTCTCACTTGGCCTGAATCCACTGGTCTTCCTGCAGGAAGTGTCCTGAGCAGTGCCCAGCTCTCATCTCACTGAGCCTTACTATAGGTCTTTATAGCTTTATCTGACATGATAAAGTTTGCAGATGTGATAAAGCTAAGAGACAGAGCAGACTGCATTGGTCCAACTGGACCCAAACTCAGAGAAGGGGAGCTTCTGTGTATCTCGTGTTCCTTATGAGCCACCATCACAGAGGACATCAATATTCTTGGGTTACCTGCTGTAACAACATGTCTACAGGTATTCTCTAATGTCCCCAGGAGTTAGTATACAACCTTTTCTACTCTACCCATCACCTCTTTCACTCAGAGTTCAAAGGTCTGCCAGACGTCTCTTACTGATGTGGTGTGAGTCACGAGAGAACCAGGATTTTGTCTAAGTAGACAACAAGGCACTCAGTTCCTAGTGAAGAGATTGGTCCCCCCCCCCCAACCCTAATGATTGCCTTCTAGAACATGGCCTTCTCCAGGGGCACCCAGCACAGAAGCCAAGAGGGTCAGTGGCACCTTGCTCCCTCTCTGTCACTAACTTGCTGTCTGAGTAGAGGCAACTCTTATTCCATCTTTGAGCCTTGCTGTCTCCTCAGCCCTAACAGGGGTATGGGCAGGGCTGCCAAAGAGACAGAAGCATCTAGGCAGCTGTGTTCAGAGTTCTTCTCATCCCTCTGCTTGCCAGGGACCTGACATTTCAAATCGCCTGTCCCCAAGAGGGCAGCCACAGCTTAGCCAGGTGCAGGAGGCCAAACATGTTTTGAACCCCCGATTCCTCCACTGGTTGTTTCCCTTCTCTGAGTCTCCATTTCCTCATTTTGCACAAAGTGGAGTAAGTACAAGAATTCATGTGATAGCGTTGCTGCACTGGGCACTTTGGGTGCATTCATTAAATATGCAAAGTGGCAACTGTCCTCAATCCCAGGTAGAGCTGACAGATGGAACAGCCCGGAGTTTGGGCCCAGTGCTGTCCCTTTGTGGTGCAAAGCTGCTTGGGCTACAGAGGGCCCAGGGAGGTTCTTTCCAGCCTGGAGCTCCTCAACCTGCTGTTGCAGAACCAGGTTCACCTTGACACAACCATACCCTTGGTTACACACAGCCTCCAGTGTACTCCTACAACCCCTGGACCCACAAGGACACGTGTGAACACCTCCCTGTCTATCTAGATCACGCTCACCAGGTTCCAAGCAGTGAGACCTAGCCCGGGTAGAGACGAGTGTCAGACAGAAGAATAGCACCCAGGTGTCTGCCTTCCCAGACTGGCTAATTCCAGAGTGCCAGATCAGGACCAGGCTGCCGGGTCAGACACACACCATCGGCAGACCATGCGTTCCAACCGGTGCCCAGAAGCCAATGCAGAAGCTCAACATACACCAAGCAACCAGACAAAAGCCACAGGAGCCCAGGGAGTGACCCATAGGGAGACAGACCAGGGCACTCACACTGTGCTCTAAGCACAACCGCCCAGCCCTCCCTGCCCCTGTCGGGGCCAAACTTTTTTCTCTCCGCATCTTCCTAACCACGCCGCTTGAGCTTAACCTGGGCACGCGGGCCGCCGGGCCTGGGGCCATTATGCGGGCGCATGGCCTGCCTCGCAGGGGCGCAGAGCAAACTTAACCTTCATTTGGGAGCGCCCAGCGGCCGGAGCGCGCGGAGCAGCCATCGATCGCTGCTAATGGCCTCGTCTAAATGCGGAGCCGCTGCCTCCGCCCCCGGGTCAGGGCGCCCCCGCCCTCGCTGGGCGCTCGGTGCAAAATGGTGTTTACCAAAGTCAATATTGGCCACCAGCGCCTCCCAGGTATCCAGGAGCTCAGCACCCAGGGCCGAGGAGGGACCACTAGGGCCCCCTCCTGTCGTCTCAACTGACCCTGGGGTACCAGAAGTCAGACATCAAAAGGCCTTGGCCAAGGTTGCTGAGGAGCAGCAGTCTCCCACCTCCTTCCTGCCTGGCGCCATACCTGGGTCTGATTTCCTTACACCTGACTTTATCTTAGGTTCAGCTCTGAAATGGAACAGATCTTTCTCTGCAGGGCCCCTATAGTGTTGTTTTAAAACCCCTTCCCTAAGGATTGTTGATGGGTAGCCTTACGGATGTAATAGCCCGGTATCTGAAACAGACCCCTGCTCTTTCTTAACTGGTTTTCTTCAAGTCACTTATGAGCTACCCTTTTCTAGGCTCAGCTTATCCAGGACAAACCACTGTCTTTGGAAGGTTCACGTCTGAATCCTGGCCTCTGCACCCAACAGCCTGGGGGTGACCCTTGTAAGTGCAGCATCACGTGGAGGTGGGAGTCAGACACTAGGCACCTGGGCAATGGGCCACCTCCTGGAGAAGGCTTCAATATGCTGATGCCAACGCTCAGCCAGGAGCCAGGTGTTAAAGCTGCACACGGGAAGCTCACTTCATAACAAACCCATCCGGCTCATAGGGTCGCTTTTCATTTTGCACTGCCAGTTTCGAGTTTTTAGAAAAGCTTGGTAATTTCAACTGTTTCTTCCTATGCCAGGGCTCGCTGTTCCCATAAGAGGAAAAAAACTAAAGGAGCCAAGGGGAGAAGGGCTGGCTCCAGAGCAACTCCTGGCCCTTCAGGGTTCGCAGACCAGCAACCCGAGTTTGCCCTCTGGTGGTCATGGCTGTGCTGACAGCCCTGCTCCTCGATTGCTGGGCTCACAGAGCTAAGGTGACAGTGCCAAAATCTCAGGGTCCTGTGCGATGGGTCAATTTAAATTTTTCAGACGTTCTGTTCATTGAGTGTTGGGACATTAACAATACCCACCGAGCTCTAGCGCTTCCTCTTTGTCAGACACAAGAGCAGCTCCTTTGTAAGCTGTTTCAGTCTCTCCAGCACCTCATCCCACAGTGTTGGGCTTCATCTCCATTATATACCGTGTCTTGTCCTAAGTCACGCTGGGATGTGCAGGGAGTGGGAACTTGAATCCAGGCCTCCCAACTATAGGTCGATGCCTGCAATGCTCTCTCTACTCTAGAATCAGGAGGCGGGTCAGACAGTGCCTGCAAGTTCAGTGTCCTAGATTAAACATGTCTGGAGAACCAACATTTGGAATCTCCAAGAGCCAAGAAGAAAGCATTTTAGATGTGGGAACCCAGGAACCACGGGCAGTTAGGATAGAGAAGGTCTTGCTGTGGGGGTGGGGTAGAGGGTGGTCCCCGGCTTTGCATATGAAGACAGAGACTATCAGGCCTGGCTAGGCGGTGTTACAGGGTGGGAAACTTGGGCCTCTGGTCTCCTGACCCGGAGATCTTTCCATGTGGGTTTCTCAATCAAAACGTGGCCAATCATGCTCCTTTTACAGCCATTGCCATAAAGCTGTGGACTTTTGTTCCAGAACAGCACATAAAATATCCCATTATTTGCTTCCTAGCCGAAGCTTCTGTTTTACATCTTAAGTCTAAAGTGTAAGCCTCATAAAAGGTAATCATCTAAGGCCTGTTCAAAGAGAAGCCATAAATTGCCCATTTAGCCCAATCAGTCTTTATTGTGCTCCTATGGGTACCTGACCAGAACAACCTGGGCCTTGGGAGAGGGAGGGGGAGCAGAAACCCCAGCTCCGGTTTCCAAGCTATTTAACTCTCTTTTGGGAAGGAGTGCCAAGAGTTGATCCAAGAGACAGAAATGTCCGGAAACATCATCGCCATCCTTGGTCGGCTGTACAGCGGGGTAAGGGAGAAGGGAGAAGCCAATGTGAGCTGAGAAAGAATGAAAGCAAAGAGGGCAGGATTTACTGTTGTTGTTATTGTTGCTATTAATTGCTCGGTAATGACTTTGCCCTAAGCCCTATGCTCGGTATGTGACGTGTCTTACCACACAGCATTCCTATCGTGCCCTTTGGTGGACAAACAGAAGCCGGGGGAGTTTAGATGTCAACAGCCCCAGATCTGTGATTCAGACTGGATTTTACTTGATGCAGAAGCTTTTAACCACTGTCTTGTGTCACACTGCTTTGGGGGTGGGTCTTCAATGATTAGAGTTGCTGACCAATGTAGGCCACAGGGGTCTGCAGACTGGAGCCTATCACCCTCCAGTTTCTCTAAGATCCAAGTATGCAAGAGTACAGGGAGGGTCCTTGTCCTTCCTTCAAAGAGCAGATCATAGAAGGGAGTGAGCGCTGTTACGCATGTCTCCACAGTGTCTAGATTAGGCTTGGGGTACAACTATGGGAAATTTGCCTCTGGAGCTCTTCTTGGGTCCATTCTGTCCCTAACCCCCCAAGTCCTGCCTTCTCACCTCCAGTTTCTACTTTCACATGCTTCTGTTTCCCCCCACCTCCCCTTCTCTCATGCCTTACTTCTCATATCTCCCACAGTGTGAGTCTCCTCATCTGCCTCCCACTTTCCCGCTCCTCCTGTATTCCCTATCCACAGTGTGGGCCCTGCTCCACCAAGATCCCAGTGCTCTCAGGACATTTGTCCAGGCCCTCTGTTCAGGGTAGAAAGCTCTACATCACCTGCAGCTGTGGGTCGCTTCAGCCTCCCCTCTCGGGAAGGTGTGGTTCTGGGGTGAGCGATCTGATCATGGTCAGATGAGTCAGCCTGTTAATCTACACAAAGGGACGGTAAGAGATTCTTCGCAGGGGTGCTGCAAAGATTCAATAACATAAACTCCAAGTATTCATAGCATTGCCAGGCACCTAGTAAACACTCAATAAAATCCTGGGGGTTAACTGCCGTCATCATTGTCAGCTCCTGACTAGTCCTGAGCCAAAGGCTTTGACCTATTTCCCAGTCCTCAGTGAGGCAGAAAGATTCAACACGATCTGCTCTCACTTTAAAGATCTGTGTGAAGTCCATCTTGCTCCTTTAAATGTGGTTTGGCCCGTGGCTAATTTGACCATTAAACTATGGCAGAAGTGACATTATGCCTGTTCTGAGATTTTCACCCTGGTTCTGGTAAGAAGTCTCATGGTCCCTATGACCCAGGAGGGACCATGAGATACAGGGTCCCAGAGTCTACCTTCTAGCGATCCTGTGAAGTCTTAGGAAAATCTGAGCAGATCTGTCTTGGTCCCAAGCCTCATGCCCCACCACCACCTGAAAATTGCCCAATGTCCAAGTGAATAGTCGACAGAGCAGAACTCCCTAGCCAGCCTGCCTGACTCCTGACTTCTGAGATGGAGAGACAGGCTGACGCTGCTCTCATAAACTGGTGAATTTAGGATTGCTTGTACATAGCCATAGACAGCTGAAACCATGAACCAGGGTGCCTGGGCTTGCAGAGAGAGACCCTCTGTTCTCGCTATGTTAAGATGTATATTATCGTGAGTTGTTTTGGGCTGGGGGATAGCCTTGCCAAGAAAGCACAGGACCAGAGTTCAATCCTCGGAACCATCGTTCACAAAAGCCTAGTGTGGTAGCTTAGGCTTGTAATCACAGCAAGAGGAGGGCCTTGGGGCTTGCAGGCCGGTCAGATGAACCTACTCTGTGAGCTTCAGGCCAGTGAGAGACCTTGTCTAAAACGCCAAAACAAGGTGGATGGCATCTGAGGTTGAGCTCTGTTCTCTACGGACATGCACTCACACGGCACACATGCCTATGTACACATACATGTGCACGTAAGTTTTTCAAAACTTAAGAGGGCCGAGGTTGTAACCAGTTGTTGGGGTGCTTGCCTAGCGTTCCTGAAAACCTGGGCTCCATCCCTAGCACTACATAAACTGGACATGATAGAGCACATGTCATCTCAGCACACAGAAGGTGGAGGCAGGGGGATTAGAAGTTCAAGAACATCCTTGGCAATACAGTGAGTTGGAGGCAAGACTGGATTACATGAGACCCCTGTCTCATTAGCAAAGCAAACCAAACCAACAATCCCCCAAATTTATGACTATGTTTCCACTTCCATTGAGCCTAAAAGCATCAGTTTTATGCGTTAGCTTATTTCTTTACTATTTCTGCATTCGATGTTATACTTCTTAATGTTTTAGATATTTTATTTTTATATTTACTCAGCGTGAATTATCTTCCAGATCGAAAAATACTGCAGAGCCAGGCCAGGACACTGTAGGAGTCAGTTGGATCTTTGGTTGAGCATGGAATATTGTTCGTCTTCCAAGAGACCAAAAAAAAAACGAGCCCCTGGCATACAGGTTGGGCAGCCTCTTCTTCCACTTACTATTCATTTGTTCTTTCAGTAAAATTTGTAAACCTGAGCCTTTTACACAGTCTCCAGTTTTACTGCAACCTGGTGTCTCTTTCCAAAATTTTAACATTGTAAGTCTCACTTGGCCTGAGTTACACAGCCCATTGTCCTGTCACGGTGACAGATGGATCTAGTCTGTGAGAATTATTTAGGACTTCTAGATCCTTTTATTATCTTATAATTAGTGGGGTCATCTGGAGGTTTCCTAGGAGATGAGGGATTGAGTCTGCATGTCTCTTCTCCTCCCTAAGAACGCAGCTAATTCATCACGGTGGAACACCTGACCGCTCTGGTGAGCTGGCGCGCTGGTCTGTGGAGGCTGCCTGCTTGGCTGGCTGGCTCAGCGGGGGCTCATCTTCCACCTAATGGTCTTTCCCTCTTTCCTGACTTCGTGGTTCCCTGTGACTTTTCCTTCCTGGTTTCATAGCTAGAAACATACAGATAACAATACTTCATAAAGAAAGACATTTACTGGAAAAGTAAAATACCCATATGTAAAATCCTCCAACTTACAGAAAAAATACAAGTGACTTTCTTACCTTTCACCACAACCACCTTTCTGTATGTCTTTTTTTTTTTTAATTAACTTTGGTGCCATCCATAATCCACAGCTTTTTGTGAACTTATCCTGATGTGGTAAATCACATTTCTCTGGCCCTTCTCTTTTCTGTGTGCTATTCAGATGACCACCACGTTACCACTGGCAGGTACTGCAAGCTGGCTCCTTGTTAAAAAAATACTTTACTGCTCTCTAAGGCAGCCCTGATTTCTGGAAAGAGCAGGAGGCTCCATAGCTTTTCTTATGTTCTAGTTTCTCTGCAGGCTGTGGAACTGCCCTCCTCTAAGAGGCCCCCGTTCTTCACAGCAGAGAGCAGTTCAGAGCTTAGGACTGTGGGTTCCATGTCAACGATGAAGTCTTAGTGCTGGGGCCAAAACTCTTTCGTTGGTTTCAGCTTTTGCCTCATGTCGCTTGGGACAGAGAAAATGGTGCTTTGGACTTCTGGGGATCTGCTAGGATATGTGCTTTCTGTCTTCTTGACAAAGTCATTCAAGAAGAGGGAAGCTCAGTCGAGAAAATGCCTCGAGAAAACTGGGCTGCAGGCAAGTCTTTGTGTGAGCACACACACACACACACACACACACGCACCAGCCCAGTGAAGTACAATTCATACAGAGAAAACATCAGCAACAAGGGCCCTCCTATCCCATGCTATTTCAAAGAGGATGATTCAAATCCACAGAAGCACAGCCATATGCGACAATTTTTATGTCCAAATATTTTCAAGCTATGTAGACATCCCTTTCACAGGAACATTTATTACTTAATGGCCAGCTTTTCACTTTCCCCCAAACAAATGGATACTCTAACTCTAGGGCAGAAATGACACACAGATTTTGTTTTACTAGGAACACAGAATGCAAGACACCTTCTGGCCAGCTCAAGCTGCCTGCCACCACTGTCCCCGAAAAGATCCAGAGCTAGTTTCTGCCCTTGCAAGTGGATGTGAATATATGGTCTTCTCCTGCTTCTTGCAGGTTCCTAAGGGCAGTCCACCACCCCGAACATTTTGCAGCTCTCCTTTCACACTCTATAATGTATCACACAGCTCATCCTATAGAATTTTACAAAGAATTGTTACAAAGAATAGCATTGACAGATAGGCCTCACCATACTTAACCTTCCCATAGGACTAACGGCTGCTTGGTTCCAATTATGTACTATTACGAAGATGCTTCAGAAAACATCGTTGGTACAGACATCTCTTTGCCTGGGTGTAACTGTATTAGTGGGATGAGTCCCTGGATATGGTGGCAAGGCATCTGGGATACACTATGCATTTTGCCAGTGTTGCAAAACTGCCCTCAGGGGAGCAAGCCACCTTGGTTAGACACCTTGATAATGAGTGGCTGGTGGCTTCCACATATCTTGCCGACAGAGAATAGTATCAAGCTTTATGGTGAATTCCAGTCTGGTGGGTACCAGATAGATTTTACTGAGGCTTCATTGGCATGTCTCTGATTCCTGTGACCGTGGGCATCTTTCTTACAATTCAGAACAGTTTTTCTCTAACTATGAGCATCACACCTTGTCTAGGTGCATCTTTTATGCTTTCAGTTTATCTTTACAGTTTATGTTTTAAAGGAAAATGATTTTGGCCTGTGATACAAGAAAAAAGTGTTTTCCGAGGCCAGTATTTGGCCTGCAATTCCTTAGGCGTGATTGTTACACATTAATGTTTCCATATGAACTTTAGAGTTTGTGAAGTTAAAAAAACTGTTGATATTTTTATTGAGTGTTCTTATCACTGAAGAAACTTTATAGTTTTCTTTGTTAACAGTCAAGTTTATCCTGTCTTTTCACGTGAAATGTTGTCTTTATCGTATGTAGAAAAGTCCTCCTCAAGGGGATTATAAAACTGCCCTCCCTCACTTCTTGTGAGCTTTCATCTTTCGGATCCAAATCTTTGAGCCATTTGGGGTGAGGTGTGAAGTTAAACCCAGCTTTGGTTTAGAAGGCTACCTAGTTGGTTCCATATCAGCTAGTGAATAATTCATCTTTTCTCCACTGATGTCCGAGGCCAGCTTTACAATACACAATTCCATATGTCTTTCCATTGTGTTCTATCGAATCTGTGTGCCAGGGGTGAGTTGCCTTAATACAGATGGCTGTGTGAGGACTGCTTCAAAGGCAGGGTCAGTGTTCCTCACTGCTTTTCCCTTTTAGACCTTTCTGAAATATTACCACATACATATTTTTACAATACAAACCGTACAACTGACTTATTCGTTTAAAAAAATACTGTTGATCTTTCCACTGGGATGGCGTGACACGTGGTATTGACCTAGAGAGAACTGACGTATTTATGATGTTGTGTCTTCTCAGTCAGAAACGTGCTCGGCCCTCCCCTTTGTTCAAGCATGTGTTTATGTCTCTCTGGAGTGCCTTAAAGTTTTCTTCACAGGGATCTTGAACATTTCTAGTTAAGATTATTCCTAGATATTTTATCTTTATTATTGGTATTGTCAGTTTTCCCCTACAGTATCTAATTGAATGTATATTAATTCTCTAGGTCTTTCTCTCTTCCCCAGGAAGAAAGCTCCAAACTAACCCCCGCTTTCCCTGGAGTGGATAGACGAAGAAGCCAGGATTGTTACCATTAGAAGTAGAAATAGCTCCCCACTCCGACCTCTGCAACAAGTGTCTCCAAAACTAAGAAAGTGATGGCAATAGCAAGAGAGTATTCTTGCCTTTCTCTTGGAGCTCAGAGCACGTGCTCCTAGGACATCAAAGATTATGCTGGCAATGCTATGGCATGAAAATGTCATCAGGAAATATCTTCCTTTGTACAAAAAAAAAATACGGTACAGAACCTAGGATTTTCTTTGTGCTAGGCAGGCACTGCTGACAACACAGTGGTCCTATCTCTCTATTATTTTTAGAGACAGGGTCTGACTAAGTTGCTCAGGTTGACCTTGAATGCACTGTGTAGCCCAGGCATGCCTTGAACCCATAATCCTCTTGCCTCAGCTTCTTGAATGTCTGGAATTACGAGCCTGTGCACTGGGTTCATTGCCAACCTGTTTGCATTGTGTATATATGTATATATAATATATGCAATATATATATTTCTCATCAAGAGTGATTGAAATCTATCAAATATTTTTATCAGAGTCAGTGGAGAGTGTCACCTCAATTTTCCTACTAAGTCTTTAAATATAAGTAACAATCTCTATCTCCCCCTGCCTACTCCTCATCTCCCTTTGTATTCTTTGATGAATCTCATTATATTGCTCAGGCTGGTCTTGAACTCCTGAACTCTAATAATTCAGCTACCTAAGTTTCTAAAATGCTGACTCAAGAGTCCACAACTTCCCATCCATAGTAACTCCCACTAATACAAAGCTTTATACTAACCACTTTGCGTAGAAGGTACTGAATTACTTAGAAAAAAATAATATTCTTTTAGTGGTTTTTCTGTGTTCTGCTTGTTAGTATCTTCCTGAAAAATTTCATCCAAATGTCAAAGTGAGATTTCCCCCATAGTTTTCTATTCTTCCTTTCATGAAACAATCACTGGGTCCTCACCCCAATGCTTAATACTTTTCTTTAAAGTTTTCTTTCACATTGATTTAGCTTATGTGCAAGAGAGTTTTGCCTACATGTCCATATTTGCACCACATGCATGCCTGGTGCCAACAGTGTCCAAAAGGGGACATTGGGTCCCTTGGGACTGGATTTAGGGGTGGCTATGAGCACCACGTGGGTGCTAGGAATCGAGTCCTGGTCATCTGTAAGAGTAACAAGTGCTCTTAACTGCTGATCTGTCTCTCTGTCCTCTACACTTTCCCTTTTAAAGTATTTAGAAGCTTTACCTATTTGTATGCCCTTGAACAATTCAAATAGTGTCAGAGCAAATTGAGGTGTGGAGCAGGGGAGTCAGGTGTCTTTTTTTTTTTTGATACTTTCTTTTTAGTATTGTGCTTTTAGATTATAGTCATGTATTATCTATTACATTTTAAAAATTTCATCTATCAGCATGTTCCAGGGTACTCATGGCGCTAACATGCCTTTTGATCTTGTGTTAGGTTACTGGGGATTCATTCAGAGGTAAATAAGATATTATACCTCCTCTTAAGAGATTATAGCGGACTGAGGAGAAAACTACAAACATAAGTGATTTGATTGTGGTTTACCAAGTCTAGAGACTTGAGGGAAGACTGGGGGTAAGGGCACACACAGCATTGACACCTTCCCTGTCCGAGACCTGCATTAGGTCTATATACACAGTAAACCCTTTGGTCCATATATCTCCACTTACAAGTGCTGATTGCAGAGTCACTGGTCTGTTTTGAGGCCTCTGGTTTCTGCTGCACTATTGATGCTGGGCCCTTACTGGAGCTCCTCTTGGTTATCCTGCCGTTGCCCTGTGTTGTGGAAATCCTGCGGCTTTGGGTCTGCAGGACTGGTCCCTTCATGTGCTCCAGCAGATCACAGATGGGGTGGATATTGGGGTGGGCCAACAATAACCTGGTTCTGGGCCTGGTGGTTGCAGGGTAGGTCAGCCCACCAGCTCTGCCTTGTTCTCGCCAGAGTGAGAGCCCACCAGGGTGAGCTCTCCTGCATTGCCTTGGTGAGCTCACCCTTGGCAGGGATGAGCAGTGGGTGGGGCCAGTTCTCCCGCTTTCATCCCCAGGGTCAGATCTCCCATGCGGACAACTTCAGGATCAGCTGAACTGTGTTGTCCAGGCATGGTGTAGGGGCCACTTATCCCGAGTGCTGCAGCAGATGAGAGGCAGGGCCAGCTCTCCCACCTGTCTCAGGTGTTGATGGGTGGCGGGGAATGGGGTGGGCATCTCTCTCACCCATGTTGCTATATGGCAGATAAGTATTGTAAGCTCTTCCCTGCTCGCAATATTGGGGCTGGCTCACTCACACCTCTGCCAATGGGATTGGCTCTATTGTGTTGCCCACATGAGGTGCAGGGCCTGCTCTCTCGAATGTCGCAGCTTCTGACCTCAGGACTTTTCCTCTCCTCTCTTCTCCTCTCCTCTCCTCTCTTCTTTCCTTCTCTGTAAAATTGGCACAATAATGCCATTCTACTCCTCGTTGGGGAAAGCTTAAATGAAGCAAAGTTAAACGCCAAACACTGAAGGATTTAGTTCAGCAGATTTTAAATGTCCTCCTACCTGGTACCTGTTCTATAGAGTAGACCCATCCAGTACCTGCTCTGTGATTACATGACCACAACACAAGGTGTCGCTGCAGAGGGAGCAAAGCAATGTGGGCGAGACAAAGCAGGCAACAAGGCAGTTCATGCCTGGTGAGGTATCTTCCCCATCTATGGGGTCCAATGGCAGGTGAGGTATCTTCTCACATCACTAAGACCCAGAAGATGCTGACTGAGGCCCTGACAATGCACAGGCACTTGGGTTTCTTGACCTTGAATCTTCTGAGTCTCAGAGGACCTCAGAACTCTGGAGAAGAAATGTCTGGAGATGTCTCAGTTCGAGTCTCTGATAAACTATTCAGAAGACTACATAAATGTAGATTTATTATGAATAGTTCCCTTTGCATTTTCTCTCAGATTTGTTGAAACAGTCCATTGTGAGTTAACATAAGCTCATCGTGGAAATTTCAAGACACAGAAAAGCATGTTGGAAAACAAGACTGTCAGAAAAACTACTGAGAACATCTGGTTGCACCAGATTCCTCCTATACTGAGAACATCTGGTTGCACCAGACTCCTCCTATACTGAGAACATCTGGTTGCACCAGACTCCTCCTATACTGAGAACATCTGGTTGCACCAGACTCCTCCTATACTGAGAACATCTGTTTGCACCAGACTCCTCCTATACTGAGAACATCTGGTTGCACCAGACTCCTCCTATACTGAGAACATCTGTTTGCACCAGACTCCTCCTATACTGAGAACATCTGTTTGCACCAGACTCCTCCTATACTGAGAACATCTGGTTGCACCAGACTCCTCCTATACTGAGAACATCTGTTTGCACCAGACTCCTCCTATACTGAGAACATCTGGTTGCACCAGACTCCTCCTATACTGAGAACATCTGTTTGCACCAGACTCCTCCTATACTGAGAACATCTGTTTGCACCAGACTCCTCCTATACTGAGAACATCTGGTTGCACCAGACTCCTCCTATACTGAGAACATCTGGTTGCACCAGACTCCTCCTATACTGAGAACATCTGGTTGCACCAGACTCCTCCTATACTGAGAACATCTGTTTGCACCAGACTCCTCCTATACTGAGAACATCTGTTTGCACCAGACTCCTCCTATACTGAGAACATCTGTTTGCACCAGACTCCTCCTATACTGAGAACATCTGTTTGCACCAGACTCCTCCTATACTGAGAACATCTGGTTGCACCAGACTCCTCCTATACTGAGAACATCTGGTTGCACCAGACTCCTCCTATACTGAGAACATCTGGTTGCACCAGACTCCTCCTATATGAGAACATCTGGTTGCACCAGACTCCTCCTATATGAGAACATCTGGTTGCACCAGACTCCTCCTATATGAGAACATCTGGTTGCACCAGACTCCTCCTATATGAGAACATCTGGTTGCACCAGACTCCTCCTATACTGAGAACATCTGGTTGCACCAGACTCCTCCTATACTGAGAACATCTGGTTGCACCAGACTCCTCCTATACCTATTGTTAGTTTGCATGGTGGCGATAACAATTTGCACTCAAGGGAGGTTTAATTTCTTTTTTCTGATCCCTGTTTAGCTTACAAAGCAGCTCCCATGTTATGGTAAAACACTCCTGTGTTTCATTTTCAGAGGCTGCACATCCTATAATCACTTACCCAGTCTTCAGGGTGGGGCAGGTTGGCTGCTTCTGCCTACTTACTATTATAGACCTTGATGTGCCAAGCACCCTTAAACGTGGATCTGCACATGCCACAGTTATGCACCCATTCTTCTGTTTGGGGGCACCCTGGTTATTTCTGCTTACTTACTACGACACGCCTTCATGTGCCATGCACCCTTATGCACGAACTTCCAGGGATAGGATTACTACATAAACTTTTAAGACACTTGATCTAAATAACGATGGTGGCTTTGGAGGAGAACTGGCCGTTTAGACTAAGAGAAGCACCTGTTTCCTCTCAGACAGTTTCCTTGGTGACAAGAGGTTACACTTGAGGTCTTGCATGGACCCTTAAGCATCGTTGCTGTGGCATTATAATGTCACTGAAATGGAAGGCTAAAGTTGAGTGGAGGGGAATGGAGCTGCAGAGCAATAGGAAAAGGCAGGCAGATGGGATGCCGGGGGAAGATGCCACTGGGAGCCCTGCCCACACTCTTCCCTGCCCTGCTTCAGTTTTCTGTTTGAAGTCTCCATGGAGCACTTAGGGAACTGAAGGAGCAGCGGGGTCTCAAGGCCAGGCAAGTGGAGTGTCAAGATGCAGAGATATACCCAGAACAATGTACAGAACAGGACAGGACTGGACTGGGCTGGACTGGGCTGGACTTCTGGCCTGGGCTGGACTGGGAAGAACTAGCCTGGACAGGACTAGACTGGACGGAAATGGGTTGGACTGGGTTGGGCTGCTGGACTGGACTGGATGGTGGACTGTGCTGGACCAGGATGGACTGGGCTGGACTGCTGGAATGGACTGGACTGGACAGGGCTGGATTGGGCAGGGCTAGACTGGGCTCGACTGAGTTGAACTGGGCTAGACTGCTGGGCTGGACTAGACAGGGGTAGAATAGGATGGACTGCTGGTCTGGGCTGGACAGGGCTATACAAGACAGAACTGAACTGGGCTGGACTAGGCTAGACAGGGCTGGACTTGGTAGAACTAGACCGGTCAGGGGTGGATTGTGCTATACTGGGCAGAACTGGGCTGGACTGGGCCGGACAGGGCTGGACTGTGCCAGACTGGGCAGAACTGGGCTGGACTGGGCCACTGGTCCATATCATGGGTGGACTCTAGGTGGCACTGTGGCTGCAAAAGTTTTGGGCTGAGGTATTTGGGCAAAGCTACTGGGAATTCAGGAGAGAAAGAAATAAAGAAAAAGGAATGGGATGAAACAGATGAAGGAGAGGGAGAAAAAGAAGGATGGAAGCCACAGGTCGTGCTTGATCCAGGAGAGATGAACTAGGCTAAGGTCACATTCATCTGTTCATTCACTCACTCAATGAGCGGTTACTGGATCCCATCCGAGGTCTTTCATGGTGTGATGCAGATAAAGTAGCACCTGAGCAGCTGCATCCCTCAAACCGTGTGGCTTATGAGACGTGGGAGTGGCCAATGGTGTGCTTGAGAGGGACACTGGAGGCCTAGGGTGAAGGAGTTGAGCTGGTCTGGAAGAGAGCATAGCTAAGGATGGCTGTCTAGTAGAGGTGCAGGTTGAAGTAGCCAAGAGCGAGTAAGAAAAGAGAGATGAGGGAGGAAGCCGAGCCACAAAGGAGGTCTGTGCTGAGAGGAGCCAGACGGACATGTGTGTGTGTGGGGGGGGTGGGTAATAGCTGAAACAGGGTGAAGCCAACACAGCACTTTATTCAGACCAGAGAGTTGGGCCTTTATCCTGAGAGTTTGGAAAAGGATGGAGGGCTCTGTGCAAGGTGGGAGCTGGGTATAGAGTTGTTCGTGGTGAAGACAGGAATGGCTTGGAGGCTGGCCACAGAGGAGGCTGTGTATCAGGCAATGCAGTTGTGGCACTTGGTGGGAGAGCTGAGCCCCACACAGAGGAATGAAGTGGACAGATCACAGCTGGTGAGTGAGGGTTCTCACTACGAGTGGACACCTGACATTGGCATCTGGAGGGATGGATGTTGGTGTCATCGTGGGGGCAGTAGCCTTCAAACAATGATCCAGTTTGGATGAGATGACCGGGCACTTGACTTTTGACACCCATGTAGGGACAGTCCTAATCTCATCCCACTACTCCTTCTTTGGCTCAGGAGTGGGCACGACACGGGAAGAGGGAATTTCCTCCCACTGGCAAGTGTTTGGAGAACTCCCTGACTTCAACTGTCGCTGAGAAGCACGGCTACCTCCCATCACACACAACACAAGGCAGATACCAGGAACTTGTCTTCATGGCTGACCTGGATCTGGAAAAACTCCAGTGCAGGGCTCAAGTCTCAGCTCAGATAAGAAAATTGGGGCTTGTCAATCAGGAGAGTAAGGACCCAGAGGAATGTTTCCATAGTGGTGATGGTTGTGGGAGGAGTCCCGGTTAGCAGGGCAGCAAAGATGCAAGTGGGCAGTGGGGAAACGGGTGGAGAGGCTGTTGCCATGGCACCAAGAGAGGGGGAGTGGCAGGAGCAATGACGGAGGTGATAGGAGTAGGCCCAGGCTAGGGTCTCTGTCCTGGCAGTTTTGTACACAAGGAAATTGATCCACCTGCTCATCACCCGCATGCATCTCTAATGCTTAAGTCGACTTGCATGTGGTGGCATCCAGTGAGTTTTGAGAAATGCATACACCAATGGTCTCCCTATTCCAATCAGCTGCGTATGTCCATCAGTCCTACACATTCCCTTGTACCCCTCTGCAGCCAGTTTCTCTCTGAACCCCTGCCCCAGGGAGCTCCTTGTTTCATAGATCTGTTAGTTTCCCTGTTTGAGGCTTTTATATGGACTCAGTGTATTGTATCTGCCTCCTTTCCCTCAGCTGCGAGGGAAAGAGACGAGCTATGGGCTGTGAGACTCTGCATGGAAGTGTCTGCTCCCTGCAGAAAACGTGAGGCTCTGCAGTAGCAATCCAGCCCGATGGCTGTGAGGAGTGCCAACTACGTGTATCACACTTTTCTCTGCTCACTGTGGGCAAGATTAAAGTCGTGCCCATGGTTTAGCTACTATGACTAAGGCAGCTATAAGCATTTGTGTGCAGGACTCTTTGTGATGTGTTTTTACCACTGTCTGCTTCTGTCCAAACCACAGCTAAGAAACCCCACAGCGACAGAAAGAGAGGAGAGAATCAATGGCAGCCGGCAGGGGCCGTTGGGTTCAGGGAAGTATTTTCTTTTTAAGGTGTAGAAGGCTTGAATGTGTCTAAACATGGCCGCTCACGATCTGCTTGGCAGGGGTCAGCTGAAGAAAGAGAAAATGGATGATGTAACCCTGTAGAGGAGTGAGGGGAGAGGGTCCTCTCTCAGCTGGAGGGGAAGTGTTGGAGGGGATGCAGAAGCAGAGGAGGACAGGACGTGCCAGCATGGGAGCAGAGGAGAGGGGGTTCATCGGAGGGTTTCTGCTTTTACTGTGAAGTAGGAGGCAAGCACCGAGAAAGGAGGCAGGGGGTCAGAGGTCGTGGAGAGGGGTAAGGTATGCAATGGAGGGCAAGAAGGCAGGGACTAGAAAGATGAAGTGGGATCACTTGACACCGGAGTCCTATGGAGGCTCACGTCTGACAGGAGAGCACCCACAGCTGCTGTAGAGGTCTCACCAGGAGTCCAGCACCTCAGAGGCAGGTCTGAGGAGGGCGGAGGCCACAGGGAGTTTCTAAGTAGACCAGAAGACTCGATGGCAGTCCTGCAGAGCCCTGTGACAGGATAGGTATCTCTAAGTGGGTAAGTGAGTGTAGAGGGCACAGGACCCTAGCTTAGCTCTGACTGGTGTGCCAGAGGACAGAGAAGGTCACGTAGAAAGCCCAGAGCAGTCCCTAAGGTCAATGTGACCTTATGTCCAAGTGATCTTTCCATGACCGCCTGGTCAGTATGGCTTAAATGGCCAGAGGTCTGCATTCGGATCCTGGCTCTACCTCAGGCTCATTATGTGATTGCTGGAAAATTCTACCTTCCCCGTGTGATAGAGACACGGTCCCAGACAGCTGGGACAGGGACTCCCTGGCCACTGGGTTAATTTTTATTTCTGGCCCCAATTCTTCACCCCAGGTAGCAGGAGTCCACAGCCCTAGGCTTTGCCACACACTTTTACAGCGAGGGGTGTAGCCACCTCCTTCCATTGATTTTTGATCAACCTTATGACTTGATTGTCTCGGTTGATTTAGTGAACCTAAAGGAGTTTGCATTTTGGTGATTACGAAGAAGGAACATACATGGACCGAACTCAGCCACTCTGCATTGTGGACATTGATACTCAGCTCAGCAGAATCTACACTGTAACAGCTGAGATGAATGTAGGCAGAAGTAACATATGGGCAGAGAAAAGACTTGCAACGGAGGCTTCCATAATGTGGGTGGTTTGTCACACCGTGTGATCACACCGTGTGACTGATAGAGGACAGACCCTCTGTCAAGTACAGGTGTGGTCACCAACACGGTCTCTACTCCAAGCAGCTTGGGTTAGCAGAAGCAGAGGTGGCATGCCTTGAGACTTACTTATGTGTTAAAAGCAAATACTATTTAAACATCAACTTCCAATTCTAAAATTCACATTGAAATCTAAGAGGCAGATGGAAATGTTTCCATTGCTTCTTAGGGAGATGAAGGTGGCTAAAGAGGCTCACTGAATCTTTCTTGTCATGTGCACACGGCAGGACCTCATTGTGACGAGAGAGAGAGAGAGAGAGAGAGAGAGAGAGAGAGAGAATGACAACTAAGCTGAGGAGGACCTTTGATGAAGGATGTCGTCAAACCTTGCTTTGGTCTGGGCTTGAACTTGTCACCAGAGGCCTTACCTTTGTGGGTTAGCTTCTTGGCAGAAATGCATCTTCCCATAGGGCAGCCTGTGTGATCAATTCTATTCAAGGGCAAAAACAACAGTCTTTGTTTTCTTCGTATTTTTGAGTAAACTGGAACAGAAGTCCAAACTGGTTTCAGGAACAAAGATGCTTTTTGGAAAACGCCAAAGAAGACACTGGTCACAGTGATCTTCTGATCTTAGGGCCCAGGTGCCTTTTTTTTTTTAATACCCTTGGCACTGAGGGGCTCTTGATCCTGCTTTTATATCGAAAGGCAGCACTAAAGAAGTGGGAGAGGCTGGGGGTAAAGAAGAAAGGTAATGAACAGCTCAAGGTCCCAGGACAAGTGAAAGGAGAAGACCAGAGTCCCGTGCGTTAGTAGAAAGATGAACTCTGAGAGAAAGAAGGGTCCTCTCTTGCAGAACTAGGGGCAATGTATGGCAGCACTTGGTTTGTCTGGGATTGGGGACCTGGAGTGGAGCAGCTCTCTGAGGAAACTCAAACCAAAGGGCTCAGTGAAAAAGGATGCAGACTTCCCCTTGTGAAGGAGAGCCACAGGGCTTAGGAAGAACCACAGAGGCAGCTGTTGGGGAATACTATTTTAACTATGTAAAGGTGTGTTTCATTTGTTTCACCTTGCATCTGATTGGTCTAATACAAAGCTGAACAGCCAATAGTTAGGCAGGAGAGGGATAAGTGTGGCCGGGAAGCAGAGAGAATAAATAGGAGAAGAAGAGAGAGGAGAAGAGAATGTGGGAGGGAGGGACACGCCCAGGACCAGAAGCCAGGCAGCTGCCTGCCAGACGTGGAGACAGCAGGAAAGTATGATACACAGAAAGGAAGGCAAAAAATGCCCAAGGCAAACCATAGGTGAAGAGAACCAGGTTAAGCTATAGGAGCTAGCAAGAAACAAGCCTAAGCTCAGACCAAACACTCCTAAGTAATAAGAAGTCTTTGTGTCATGATTTTGGAGCTGGTTGGGGGCCCCAAAGAAAAAGTCTGGTACACAGAGCAGCAGCAGAACAAGAAGGAAAGGGGCTGAGAGGGCCAAGGAAGCACAGGTGGGTGAGGTCTGTATCCTGATGAGGCCAGCGGGATCCTAGGCTCCTCCTGTCAGCAGGAGTGGCTTCATCTCTCAGGGCTGACACAGCTCCTGCAGTGTCCTCTCTGCAGGCCTCTCCGATTGCAATCCTGTACTGCACTCTAGTGCTCCAGGTTGGGTGGGCAACCTGAATGCTTGTTTCTGACAGCCTTTTTTCAAGCTCTGTGTCTGCAGTCATGTGCAGGACGTGGGTATAGCCAATCCTGGGTTAGGCTAGTCCAGGAAGGTTGGCAGATAGCATGCGTGGCCTTCCTGCAGTTGGACCTGAGAAGAGCAACTTGCCTTCCTGGGCAGCTCCTGCCTCCTCCTCCCACTGCCTCTGCTCTTCCTCTTAACTTTCGTTGCCCCCTTGTGGCAAGCCAGCCTTCTCACTGCTGCCCTTTCCTTCATGGTGCTCTGAAGGCCCCTCTGTGAGTCTGCCCTCGTGGAGTGATGGAGTACAATCCACATCCAGCCCAAGGCTTTGAGGGAGGCTATGGAAGGGAGCACAAGGCAGGGCACTGATGGAGGAAGGTCATTGGCTAATAAAGGAACTGCCTTGGCCCATTTCATTGGTTAGAAGATAGGTGGGAGGAGTAAACAGAACAAAACGCTGAGAGGAAGAGGAAGTGAGCTCAGACTCGACAGCTCTCCTCTCGGGAGCAGACACCTCAGAGAGACACCATGCTCCCCGCTCCAGGGAAGATGCACGCATGAAGCTCCGACCCAGGATGGACATAGGCTAGAATCTTCCCGGTAAGACCGGTGCTATACAGATGATAAGAAATGGGTTAGTCCAGGTGCGAGAGTTAGCTTAGAAGAGGCTAGGTAGAAATGAGCCAAGCAGTGTTTAAAAGAATACAGTGTCCATGTAATTATTTCGGGGCATAAGCTAGCCGAGCAGGTGGCTGGGGTGGTGGGGACACAGCCCCGCCGCTGCTCCATATTACTACAGGGCACCCCACGCCTTGGCAGAGGCTCCACTTTCTCCTGCTTAGCCCCATCTCATCTCTCTGTTTACTGAAATCTCCGATCTTTCCATCACTAGCTCGCAAGTCAGTTCCTCCCCTTCAGTTGGTCTGTCCGTAAACCACCGCCCTCAGTGCATCTATGCACAGCTGCATGCTGGAAAGAACAATGGGTTTGTAAGTTAGCCTGTGCTGTTTGCGTTTAGTGAGAAGCTGACTGATTCCTCCATCTCAGAGTCAAGCATGGTAGTCTCCATGAGTCCTCTAAGACCCTTTGTCCAAAGAATGGGGTGGCCCTGTCCCACTCTGTCACATGAAGGGAAGAAGAAAGTAAAAGAGTCCTAGAGGGAAGGCATTGTGTCCCCAGGAACAACCAGAAGGAAACATCAGAGGTTATTGTTCATCCCATGACGTAAAAGTGTCAGTGGGAGAGAGAAACAGAAGTTCATCCATGGGAAGCTCATAGCTCATCGTGGTAGGCAGCTCAGCTGGGAGATCCAGTTACCTGCCTCAGCTTCCCCAGATGCTGTCTGCTGGATGCTTGCAAGCCTCTGAGTTGATGATGGAAGGCCAAGCCAGTCATCCCTGGGTGAGCCCCTGGTCTCATGGTGCTTTGTTTTTGTTTTTGTTTTTTTTTGTTATCTCTCTGCCTGCTATGTCTCCTTTCACACTTGCTTCCTATAGACTTAATACAGTTATTCAGAGCCAAAGCACGGCCATCACAGGTTGTTCTTGTGACGGGACAGAACAGAAGCCCTTGAGGACCTGACTCACTCTCCATGTGTTTCTGTTATCGCTCTCGGGCTGAGCAGACAGATGAACTCAATCCACTTTCATGGCGTTAGTATTGTCTCGACTGATTTCTGGCCCTATAACCCAGAGCCATGACCTATAGTCAAATGCGGTACAGTACACAGTCAGGAAAGCTTGCTGTTAACTGGTGGGCCCCTTACAGTAGGCCAGAGAGTTGTCTAATGCAGATTCTGGTTGTACTCTAAGGAGCATGTTTTATTAATCCATGGTTCCTCAGAGCCTGGCTGGGGACTCCTACAGAGTGCGCATCTGAGATCTGGCTGGCGGGGGAGGTCCTGAATGGGAGTCTTGGCTGCACTTGGGCTCTGATTTTTCACACCTCATTAAAATAGAGAAGTCCAACCTCATTGCATCAGAACTTTCAGGTGACACCACAGGGTTTCGAGAGGCAGCTCAAGCGTCAGATGCGGAGAGGCAGGAAGGATGTCAGTACAGGCACTGTGTGTTCTAGCGGGGTGTGCGGTGGATGCCAGGCTCATAAAGAGATTTATAATACACTGTCAAGGTGACTGTCGATACAGGAAATAGCTAATGTAGGGGGCAGGGCAGAGTCTAGGTGCAACGTTTCTTAGGGGTGCCCAGAGATGTTGCTGAAAGTGGTTTAGTGCTCGGTGTGAAGAGGGCAGGGGGGAGGTGACAAATGCTGTGAGGAGGGACACCCTGGGCAGAGGAGAGAAGGGCAAAGCCCCGGCACAGGAAGATGCCAGGACCTCAGGGAAGGGCAACGAGAGCCATGTGATATGGTGGCATGGTAGCAGAAGAACGAGTAGACATGGATACTGAGGGTTTGAAAAGATGAGAACCTCTCCTCAGACTTCATAGCTAGAAGGTGGCTTAAGGGGTGGTGTGGAAACTCTGACCCAGGATGCTCTTTGGCCACTTCTCTTATCTTTCAAAACCTTAGTATCCATGTCTGTAAGTTGGGGCCAGGAGCCCTGACTTCTCAGGATCATTGGTGGAACGCATGAGATGGTTTAACTGCAGTACCCTGAAGGAAACACTGGTGAATGAAGGCCTAAGACAGAGGTGTGTGTGTGTGTGCGCGCGCACGCATGCACAGAATGGTCCTGAACTCAAGATCCCCCTACCTCAGCTTCCTGTGCCTGGCTGGACTAGAGACATGCAGCATCCACCCGGCTCTCAATGGATGTTCGATACTGGCATTTCCCACTTGAGACATGGGCTTAAGTGCTAAGTGAATGAATTAAAGTCTTACTTTGAGCTGGAGAGATGCTCTCTTCCGGGGCTCTTCTGGGGAATTCATTAGTGAAATGAACTGCTATCGAGTGGAGATTGTGTTCATTCCCGACTCCACAATCGAAGCTCAGCCAAGATGGGTCTACACCGCAAGGTCTGCAGGGCATTTTGTTGTTGTTGTTGTTGCTTAAGTAATTTGGACTTTCATATCTGGAGCGTTTGAGTCATACCTCGGAATGAAAATTACACACAACTCGCTACGCAGTTAACACACTCATAATTATGCTTAATTGTTCTGAAGAGCCACATCACTGACTTCTGAGATGGGTCTCCCATGTCCCTTCCAAGTGACCCAGGAAGAATGATTACCCAGAATGGCTGAGGGCAGAACCTCAGGACAATCTGCTTTGGATTCCTCTTTCCTGCTGCCTGTGTGGCCCCCTCCAGTGGCTTGGCTTCCAAATGTAACCCGCTTGTTGATCTGACTGCATTTGGGTAAAAGAGGAAATGACTCATTTTCTTCCAACCACGCCTTCAATGAGCTATAGACACCCCTGTAGAATCTCTCGTGTAGATCCAATGGCTTTTATCCATCACTACCAGTTATTATAAGACTTCCCATTGGTTGCTATTGGGTAGCTGGTGTGTGGGAAGTTCTGAAGCAGTTTTTCCCTACTTCAGCAAGCCTCGCAGGGACCAACTGGCTCCTTTTTCTACTAGAGACTTGTTGTCTTTTTGAAGCCTCAGCTGTGTCCTAGAGATACTAGGAAACATTCCAAGTACCATCTTCTTACCTTAGACATTAATTCATGTCAAGTGCTTCACTCTCATCCGAAACATCAGGGTGGGCAAGCCTGCAGGGCATGGAATTATTGGTTGGTTGAGTGACCATGGTCAAATCATCTCACTTCACAGAAACTTGCCTCGTCCTCCTCTATAAAGCGAGGGGGAGATCTTCATTCTCAAGGACACCAGGAAGACAGCTTTGCTCCTTAGGTATTGGGTGACACAGGTCTAGCCCTTAGAAAGCCTGTAGAGCCGATTTTCTTATCATTCTCGATTACAGATAAAACACCAAGACTCAGAGAGGTTGAATCACTTGCACAGGATCTAACTCATGAAGAGCAGAATAAGAATTTGAGCCCGGGTCCATCTGACTCTAAAGCCTGTGATGTTCAATTCGCTTTACCTCCCTTACCCAGCTTGCCCTGTGTCCCGTCTCTTTGTTCTCTCTGCCAAGCGGAAGTGTTCCGCACTCCACGGGCACACTAGGGCTTCCTTTAGAATGAAGTCACTGTAAGAATGCAATATTGGGCTCTAGTTGCTGCTCAGGTCACAGCAGAGGCAGCAGCCTTCCCCCTTCACAGATACAGACAGGCACCCTATTGAGATATTGTGTGTGTGTCTCCTCTCCTAGCTAACTGACTTCCAGGTGTGGGATCTCTTACCTGGAGAAGGGAGATGACTTCAAAGCTGGTATTGGTGGTCACATATACTGTGTTCGCTATTTTGCCTTCTGCATGGGAATCAGAGAGCATGGCTGCTGACTGGCACTGTGAAACCTACCCATCCTCAGAAAGGTAAAAGGAGAGACTTCCAAGCCGGGCGGTGGTGGCGCGCGCCTTTAATCCCAGCACTCGGGAGGCAGAGGCAGGCGGATCTCTGTGAGTTCAAGGCCAGCCTGGTCTACAAAGGGAGTTCCAGGACACGCTCCAAAGCTACAGAGAAACCCTGTCTCGAAAAACAAAAACAACAACAACAACAACAACAAAAAAAAGAAGAGACTTCCACTTCTGCCATGTGGGTTCTGATTCCTCTCCTCAGAGCCCTCACCATGTTGTGTCTGGCGCTGGGGTCTGGACTCTCCTCAGAGCCCCAGCCATACTCTTATTTATCTGTCTGCCTGTCGGTGGCATTAATAACTCTTCTAATAAACTCCACACCTCCAACAATTCATCTCGGTGTCCCTTTTGAAACCCCATCTGAGATTATTCAGTCACTTTCTTCTTGGGAGCAGCCAAGAACCCCGATAGTGCCCTCCAGCAGAAGGACATTTCCTGAATCACTTTATGACAGATCCTCACATCAGTTAGCAGTGGTGACTCTACTCACTTCCTACCATTGTCATTTAAACTATATAAAGTACCTAGTTGGTGTTGATTTGTCCAATACTGGACTAGTCAAAAGGAGGCTTTCTCATTCTTAAGCCTACAATCGATTTGGAGAGGCTAAGACACGTAAAGTCCTTGCCAGTCATAGAGCAAGAGGTATATGATTGAGACCACGAGTCCAGGAAGTTGGAGGTGCTATGATTCAGGGAGAATCTGGTGGCTGCTTAGGTGCGGCAGTTAGAGTCTGAGAGAGGAAGCCACAAAAAGCTTCCTGGGAAAGACAGAATGAGGTTGAGGTTTGAAGGCCAGCAGGGTTTGGAGAGGGGAAGGTGAGAAGGATGTGTGTTTTTGCTGCAGAGTGCTCACAGAAGGCAGAGAGGGAGGAAGGCAGCATAGGCACATGCATTCTTCCAGGGAGCCTCTCCTTTACAACCGGAGCCTCCTTGCTCCCTGCTTGGGGATTTTTATGACCCTATCCATCTGTTTGCAGTCAGTCTCAGATTTGCTTTGAAATTCAAAAGCTGAAAGGGAAGTGTGATATTGGAGCCAGAGCAGCAGGCTGGGCAGATTTCTCCAGGAAGGAAAGAGTGCCTCATGGAGCAAAACTAACTCTAGGCAGACGAGCTCTTCTTGCTCCAGGCAGTGAGGACCAGGAGTGACGGTGGTGAGCTGGGAGAAGCTTCTGAGCTGGGCTGAGCTGGGCTGAGCCGGTCAATCCTGTGGACACCGGTGTGTATCCAAGGGTAGAGACCAGGGGCCTTCAGCAGGATCTTTGGTGCTTGGCCTGGCCCCAGTGTTTGTTTTCTTTCCCTGTTCTGGCAAACTGACCTGAGCCTGCTGGGAGAGTTGGCTCAGTCTTCTATGCCTCTTGATTTCCCTGGCTCAGTTGCTACTCCTGCATGCCTTCGGAGCATCAGTATCACACAGAGCAAAGACCTTTATTCTTCAGTAAAATGTCAGTCATTGATCAAGTCCAAGATCCACAGTCTGGACCTCCAAGTACTGCTCGTTACTTCCCAGACAAGGAGCTTGGTGGAGCTCTGGTCATCCCTCTTCGTCTTCTGTCATTCCCACAGATCTGTGACGTGGGTGGTTCCCTCCCACCTACAGCACCAGATCCCTGACCTCCTGAGTGGTTCCCTCCCACCTACAGCACCAGATTTGTGACCTCCTGAGTGGTTCCCTCCCACCTACAGCACCAGATCCCTGACCTCCTGAGTGGTTCCCTCCCACCTACAGCACCAGATCCCTGACCTCCTGAGTGGTTCCCTCCCACCTACAGCACCAGATCCCTGACCTCCTGAGTGGTTCCCTCCCACCTACAGCACCAGATCCCTGACCTCCTGAGTGGTTCCCTCCCACCTACAGCACCAGATCCCTGACCTCCTGAGTGGTTCCCTCCCACCTACAGCACCAGATTTGTGACCTCCTGAGTGGTTCCCTCCCACCTACAGCACCAGATCCCTGACCTCCTGAGTGGTTCCCTCCCACCTACAGCACCAGATCCCTGACCTCCTGAGTGGTTCCCTCCCACCTACAGCACCAGATCCCTGACCTCCTGAGTGGTTCCCTCCCACCTACAGCACCAGATCCCTGACCTCCTGAGTGGTTCCCTCCCACCTACAGCACCAGAGCCCTGACCTCCTGAGTGGTTCCCTCCCACCTACAGCACCAGATTTGTGACCTCCTGAGTGGTTCCCTCCCACCTACAGCACCAGATTTGTGACCTCCTGAGTGGTTCCCTCTCACCTGCCTTCCTGAATGCCCCACCTACACTTCCAAGGCTGCATCTCATGCCTGCAGTTCCACTCAGCCCAAGCCTACACTCTGATGGATGCTGTCCAGGAGCGTTAGACACGCCTGTTGCATGTTCCTGGGGGCTCCCTGCCATGGCCTGGAGAAGCTTAACAGAGTCAAACTGCCTCGGCAGAGAGCTCACACAGGTGGCATTTAGCTGGTAGGATTTAACTTTTGATTCAAATCACTTAAAAAAAAAAGACAGATGATTTCAAAATCTGGCAGTTGTGTCAAGAGGGTGGAAGGTGGAGAAAGAATTCCAGCCCATTAAAACTCGTCAGCACTTTGCAGATAGCGGCTCCAGTCCTGCATTTTTCCAGGGCAGGAACCGAGTCTCAGCCTTGACATTTGTTAGGAAGTTGATGGCAAAGCAGAAGAACTGGAAACACCCACTGGGGTCTGAATTAGCCCCTCGGGGTCTCTGAGTGAAGTCCTAGGGAGTATGGAGATGCAGGCCACCTGCTTTACCTCTTTCAAGGACCACCATAACACCTGTTACTGCTGCCTTGCAGGTACGAAGCTTGCCAAGGTGTTGTCTCAGCTAATCCTCACCCCAGCTCTGGAAAGGCAGCCCTCGTTTCCATGGCTTCGCAGAATGGGGGTTCAGAGACACGTTCAAGGACAAACTAACAGCAAGTAGCCATGGCAGGCCTTGGGACCCAGGCCAGCTCTCCTTTGTAGTGTTCCGCCATGCTGTCCCCCTCTCTGACAGCAATGTGCTGCTTTCTTTAGGATGACCATGCAGTGAAGGCCACAGGGAGGCAGGACAAATGCACATTAGTTCCAGGCACAGAACCTCGGGAGGTGTGCAGAATGGCCGTTGTGTCTTCAGCCTTTCGGATCCAATGTCTGTGTTAGTGCACACATTTCATGTCCTCTGTGAAACTTACAGGGAACACCAGTGTGATGATTAAAACAATAATAAAAGCCAAACCAAAGGCTTTAGTGACAAGAAAAAGAAATAAAAGGAAAATAGTTTGAAACAAATAAGTGATCTGATTTGTTAATGCTTGCAACGGACACCACTTGTGGCTCTATTACAGCAAACAAAAGTCTCAGGACATGGCTTTCTGTACATCGAACTGTTAAAATGTTGTTTTTTTTAAGCCCAGGCTTTATTCTTGTTTACATTCCCTCAGTGACAAGAGAATCTTTACAACAGAGAATGAGTTTATTTTATCCATGTTTATCTTATTTTGCACCTGTCTAATGCTGCTGTGAGAGCTAAGATCAGGGAGCGGGGTGGGGGCAGGGATATGTGGCTCTCCCACCATCACAACCTCTGAGGGGCAGTGTTGGGAGTGATGGTGTTTGCAAATGGGGCACTCTTGGTAAGGTTTGGAACATCCCAGAATAGCCTCCTTCCAGTATGGACGTCAGTTGTGCTCCTATGAGCTCTAGTGTGCATTAAAACTTAGCAAACACATACTTGGTGTTTATATGAAGTGGATTTAGGTTCTAGGCTCAGATAATTACAAACGGACTTCCCTAAGAACATTTGTCAAGGCCGGATGGCAGGGTTGGGGTGGTGGTGGGGTGCTGAAATCGTGCAGCACTTTTTTTTTACATGAATCTTTCTACAAGGTACCAAGTACAGTTGATCCACAGCCACAACCCCTGTGCCCCCAGCAATTATATGCTCCAAATCCCTGTACCCCTGGTACCAGTGGGTAGAGGTGCAACCCTAGGGGAAAAACATATTTAGAAGCTAACTCGCAGATAAAGATGGGTGGCCGCCTCCATTATTTCTTGTATTGCTATTTATTTGCTTATTTTCCATGCGCTGGAACCAGCGTCTTGGCACAGTGCTTTACTACTGATCTACAACTCCAGCCACTGCTTTGCTTTTGGTGAACACAATTTAACACACATAGGGGACGGTGCCTCATCTCAGGTTTAAAACTGATAAAATAAACTTGTTCTCTATGATTCTCTTGTCACTAAGGGAATGCAAATATAAATAGGGCCTGGGCTTTGCCTTAAAAAAATCAATATTTTAATAGTTAGATGTACAGAAAGCCATATCCTGAGACTGGATGTGCAGAACATTCTGGAGCTTCAGAAGAGCTGTTAGTGTGAGGGTGGGGGCAGGACAGGCTTACAAGGAGGTAGAAATTTGGCTAGGCCTTTGAACAATAGGAAGAAAACATTCCCTTGTGAATAGGGAGAATGAGCAACAAGCTGGAGGGGACAGTGGGACTGGGAGATGGAGCTGGGAAACCAGAAGCATGCTCATTAAGACCCCAGTAGCACTGTGTGTCTGGAGTTTGGAGTCTGGTTTTCAGGAAGAGGTGGGACACATGGTTGGAGACTTTGCCTGACAATCTGTAGAGGCCTAGGGAGTGACCTGTGGGGAGGTAGACAGCAAGGAGGCAGAGGATGCAAGTGCTTGCCCCATCGTGTCCCTGCTCCATGAGGACCAGGCAGTCCTTGAGGCCGGAGGTACTTGCAGGTACTCGCAGGAGATGCCTCACTCAGCGCTGCCTGCTCCCAGACTCATCTGCAGTCTTTGGGAATGCAAGTTATGGAATTCTTTGACTGGGAGCACAGTGGTGTCACGACACAGTCTCTGTGGGGTGAATGATTTTCTCTGAACATATCTATATGTTCCCAGATCTCAGAATGGGGCTTGGTGTTCCACTGTCTCAGGTTCTGGGGAGCAGATGGTTTGTGTAACTGAGAAGAGGGGACCAGTGCTCTGTATCCAGGTAAGCCACAGTATGCCAAGGCTTGAAGATGAGCCGGAGGGCTTTGGAACCCCTGCCAACACCTCAAATGTCCAGAGTCCACAGGTAAGCTTCTTCTCCATTGGCCCCTCTCTGTGCAATGAGGGGCCAGAGCCAGACTGCCTTTCCACACCGATCATTCCAGTCTTGCTCCTTCAGGTCCCCTGTTTAAGAGCTCAAGGTCACAGCCTGAGTAGTGTTGCCCTCTGGTGGCAGCTGCTGGATTTAGGGGACCATCTTCCAAGCCTAAACTCCACCCCTAATTCCCATGCCTCTGGGGTTTAACTGATGTGGGTGATCCAGAGAAGAAGGGAGGTAAAAGGGTTCGGAGAATCCATTCCTCTATGGGATCCCAGTGGGGCAGCAGAAGGGTCTCTGGGATATGGGAGCCAGTGAGTCGTTCTGTTTCTGTGTCCAGGCCTAAGGTAGGAAGCCCAGTCAATACCCTTCACCCCTTTCCTCCCCCCATCCTGATACCAGCAGTATTGGTCTTCATTTCTCATCTCTCCAAAGCATAACTGTACCCTCTTCACTTTCCGGGTAACTCTGGGCTCGGGCTATATTTTCCCATTGTAAGGGTGTGAACATTGAGGCTCAGTAGAAGGATGAGACTGGCCCCAGGTATCAGATTTACTCTGTCCTATGCCACTCCTCTGTTCTAAAGCTGCTGTGGCCTCCGACTAGTCACAGAGTAGTGTCCCAGAACCTCTGGCTCAGCCACAGTGGCATAGCCTCTGTTGCTACTGGCAACCCTGTGCTCTGAATGCAGAATATTCCAGAAGCCTCAGTCTCAGCTGCTTCTTGACCTCTGGCTGTGTGTGGTGCCCATAGGCTAACTCATCCTGTGAGCCTGTTTCCAAGGGGTTTTCCCACCCACCATCTCACTAAATGCTCACCACTGAAGTACTCTTGTTATTCCATTATAGAACTAGGGAAAATGAGGCTGAGAGAAGGGAAGTTGAAGTCCAGTCCCCAGGCCCAGCAGGGCCTCTGTTGATGAGCCCAGGACTGAACGAGCCTGGAGGATCTTAGGATGGACTAAAGGGAGTAGCTGTCCTATCAAGTTTAGGAAGTCTGGCTGTTCCTGGATGTGATTTTTTTTCAAGTCGTCCTAGGTATAGGAGGCTTCTGTCTGAGAAGTGCTGTCTCCAGGCCCATGGCTGGGATTCTCGTAAAGCACCAATGCGTGCTGAGTTTGCAGAGTCCAGGTGACATTCCCGTGGTGACATTCCCCATGGTGACACATTCTCCATGGTGACACATTCTCCATGGTGACATTCCCCATGGTGACACATTCTCCATGGTGACATTCCCCATGGTGACATTCCCATGGTGACATTCCCCATGGTGACACATTCCCCGTGGTGACACATTCTCCATGGTGACATTCCCCATGGTGACATTCCCCATGGTGACATTCCCCATGGTGACATTCCCCATGGTGACACATTCCTCGTGGTGACACATTCCCCGTGGTGACATTCCCCGTGGTGACACATTCTCCATGGTGACATTCCCCATGGTGACACATTCCCCGTGGTGACACATTCCTCATGGTGACACATTCCCCGTGGTGACACATTCCCCATGGTGACATTCCCATGGTGACATTCCCCATGGTGACACATACCCCATGGTGACATATTCTCCATGGTGACATTCCCCATGGTGACATTCCCCGTGGTTACACATTCCCCATGGTGACACATTCCCCGTGGTGACATTCCCCGTGGTGACATTCCCCATGGTGACATTCCCCATGGTGACATTCCCCATGGTGACACATTCCCCGTGGTGACACATTCCCCATGGTGACACATTCCCCGTGGTGACATTCCCCATGGTGACACATTCCCCGTGGTGACACAGTCCCTATGGTGACATTCCCCGTGGGGACACATTCCCCATGGTGACATATTCCCCATGGTGACACATTCCCCGTGGTGACACATTCCCCGTGGTGACATTCCCCATGGTGACACATTCCCCGTGGCGACACATTCCCCGTGGTGACATTCCCCATGGTGACACATTCCCCATGGTGACACATTCCCCGTGGTGACATTCCCCGTGGTGACACATTCCCCGTGGTGACATTCCCCATGGTGACACATTCCCCATGGTGACATTCCCCATGGTGACATTCCCCGTGGTGACATTCCCCATGGTGACACATTCCCCGTGGTGACATTCCCTGCGGTGACATTCCCCATGGTGACATTCCCCATGGTGACATATTCCCCGTGGTGACATTCCCCATGGTGACATTCCCCGTGGTGACATTCCCCATGGTGACATATTCCCCATGGTGACACATTCCCCGTGGTGACACATTCCCCGTGGTGACATTCCCCGTGGTGACCTTCCCCATGCCACAGAGACCCTGTTCCACTCTACTCTTCCTTCAGACTGCAGTGGTGCAGTCTCCTGAATTCAACCCTCATGTAGGTTCATTTCTTTCTGTCTTCTCAACCCTGGCCCTTTCCACTGCTCCTCCCCCACCTCCCAGCACCCTAGCTCCACATCTTGCTTCCTCTCCACCTTTCCCTACACATGTTTTTTTCTGCTTTTCTGATCTCATGCATTCTCTTCCCTGGCCCTTGGTCAAGGTCCTGCTTGTGTGGCAGGACCAATCATCCCCTGCCACCATTACAAAGAGATGGGAGGTGAATGGAATCCAGGAAGGTACATCAGGAGATCCCATGATGCTCCAGTTTTCCTTGTCGGGAACTGCTCTTCAGGTTAGAAGTGTTATTCCTCTTTAGTTGTAATTGATAAGGAGAAAGAATTGAAAAAATCAAAAAAGATATACACACATCACACACACACAGACACATCACACACAAACACTACACTACACCCACACACCACAGTACTCAAATACATCATAGTACACACACACACACACACACACACACACACACACACACACACACACACTATTCTACATACACAAATGAGGGAAGAGCAGAGGAACTGCTTCCCAAGCCCAGGACCAACCAACATAAAAAAGGAATTTCTTAAAATAATCCTAATTAAAGTGTCCTAAGAGTGACCTGTCTGCTCACCTGGGTCAACAGCTGTGGGGACAGCAACTGGAGTTATACCCTGTGCCCATCCTACCCATTCTGCTTGACTTTTGCCCTGTACTAGCATCTCCAGGACAGAGGGAGGAGGGGTTCTAGCTGGACTCAGCACAGCCTGAAGCCTCCTGTCTCCCGTAGCTCACTGGCCTGGAAGACCCAACCTTTTGTCCTGTCTACTCACAGCCCAGACATGGCCTGGCTGTTCCTACCCTGTAGCAGCTGGCATCCCCAGCCCTTCCCAACTCCTCCCTGTCCCAGTGCTTGCCACTTGGCCATGACTGATTGATTGTGTGATTATTTCCGGGCTCTGGGTGGCCAGGGAACCAACAAACAGCCAAGCAGCCTTCCTTCAACACTTTTATTCCTAGTCACCTGTTCTATCGCGTCCCATTTCTGGGCCACAGCTTTCTTCAGGGAGGACCTGAATTGAGGAACAAGGCTCCCAGAGAGGGAGGGATGAAAGGAGGGAGAGAAGGAGAAAGAGAGAGAGGGAAAGAGAGAAAGCACAAAGCACAAGGTTGGGTTCATAATAGGAATCCTTGCACCATGGATGTCATCACAGAAGGCCCTGACCGGAGCTGGAACAGGGCACGGCTATCTCCCTGGAGTTTCTTCATGCAGTTGTCAGATACAACGAAGTCCTGGGTGGGTTCTGGGACCCATCTGACCTCGTGGAATCCTGACCTTGCCCACCTGTTCTGTAGGCGGTGGGTGCCAACACTTTCCCTGCCCATTTCGTAGCCACAGTCCCCCATCTCCAGAATGGTAGAATGAGGTTAGCCTGGGTCATAGCTGTGGGTTCTGTCCCTGACACGCTCACTATGGGAATCACAGTTGTGTGAATATCTCTGTAGGCCTGATACACTCCCGATGGGATCACAGTCATGTTACTTAACATCTCTGTAGCTCAGTTATTTCATTTTAAAAATGGAACTGATGTGTAGAAGTTCTGAAAAGATTCTAGAATCAAAAGAGTTGAACATTTTCTGATATACCACAAATTCTCCATAAATGTTAGCCAGCAGTCACAACATTAACACCTGTGCCTAGAAATGGGCCTACCATGACAGTGTCTATTGTTCCACAGCTCCATAAGTAGGCTGTCCTGGCTGACCAGTGAGCCCAGGGACCTGCAGGTCTCCACCTCCTCACCACTGGGATCACAAACCTGCACCCCCATGCCTGGCTTTTTTCTTTTTCTCTTTTTAACAAAACAAAACACAGGCTCTAGTGGTTGGACTTAGGTCCTCATACTTGCATGGCAAGCACTTCACTGACCGAGTTATCTCTGCAGCCCACGACTTCCAATATTTCGGCGGACATCTCTTTTATGTCCAAGTTCTGGGGACATTCCTGGGGAAACTCAGGTCCCAGGAGCTGACACTTGATGCTTCCATGTGTTCCATGTGTCTTGTTTGATACCCACCTCCCCTTCATTCTTTCCTTTTCCATGGACTCCATCATTCTTCCACAAGCACTCACTACAGACTGTAGCTATGTGGTGGCCATCAGTCACTGTGCTTGGAGGTGACACAGGTGTACTGTACTGGAGCCAAGAGGAAGAGAGCACGCTAATGACCTCATCGTTCCACAGGGTACACGTGACCAGTTAGGTATGGGGGGTTAGAAGGTTTCTTGGAGAAGGGACTGCTGGAGCTGGGGCATGTAGGATGCACAGGGGACCAAGGATCAATGTGTGAGACACGGAGACGCAGAGAGCCTGGCAGCACTGGCAACAGCATGCGCTAAGACAAGCTAGACAAAGCCAAGAAGCAGAGGGCACAGGCAATGACTATAAAGTGTTGTATCCTAGGAGAGGGACCACAGGGAGAGATGGTTTTCTGGCTGGAAACCTAAGTAGGGACTGGATCTTAGAGGGCTTGGATGTCTTTTGCCAGCAGTACTGGGCAGGCACTTTAGAGTCTTCAAGGGAGGGAAAGACATGGTCATTTTTGTGGTTTGCAGAACTCACTTTAGCTGCAGGGGAGATAATAGGTTAGAGGGACATAGATGTGACTGGCAGACATTTCCCTGTAGGCCCGAGCCAAGGAAAACCACAGAGACGAAAGTGACACAAAGTGGTGACATCTCTGGTGAGAAGGGTGCTCTTCCAGCAAAGCCCAGGCCTTGGTGGTATGCAACACAGCTGCACAACTCTTGCTCCAAACATGGGCAGCTCCCTTTGCTTGGCAAGGGTCATACACACTTCCCAGTGCTGGGCCCTGCACCCACAAGGTCCTTGCTGAAGTCACCTTCTCAGCCCAGACCCAAATCTCTGCATAGGAAATGGGGCCATTCGCATTGTTTATGCCACACTGTTACAGGTCCCGGCTCTCACAAGCCAGGCAATTCCCCCAAAGATTCCTGCAGAAGGAGAAGCGGATTGAAGTTCAGCACATGGATACACCAAGGTTAAGTTCATAATATCTTTTATTAATATATTATGCTACAAAAATATTTTTGGCAAAATAACATTAATAGCATCTTTCTTTGTCTTCTATTATACTCTTAAAGAACTCTTCACGACAATTCACAGGGGTGAGGGAAGAGGTGATGAAGAACAGCACAAACACTGGGAGAGCTGAAGCCAGCTTGGTACAGTGAGGCACACTGGGAGAGCCAACAAATCTGAGACTTTGAGACTTAGAGCTGGGCAAAGCCTAAGGCCAGCTTCCCCACCTGGAGCCAAGTGCTCCGCCCACCCAGCCTGGCAACTGGGGAGACTCCTGTCTAAGAGTCCCTGGTCTCTCACACCAGGCAGCGTAGACTTGGATCCTGTTCAAAACCACATTCCCCAGGACAGGTCTTAGGACGGAAGGAGCCTTTAAGTAAAGCTTTCTAGTCTGTCACATGCTCTCATCATGGCCGCCTGCGGGGCCAACATGGGAGGCTGGGCTAAAGAAGGGTGGAACCCCACCTTCAAGGAGACCCAACATTATACACAGGAAACTCTCCCTATGGTCCAAGAGGAAACGGAGCTTAAAGAGGGGCAAGGGCTTACCCAAGGCCATCAAGCAAAGGGATGGGGGGGGGGAGATCCCAATCTGCCTTTGGAGACAGGCTGTGAGGAGCTGACATTCCCAAGGGTCCTTATAAGCCCTGTCTTTCCTTCCCCAGAATTGGGCACAGACAGTAGGGTTCTGGGCTGGAGCCATGGGCAGGGTTTCAATCTAGCCTCTCCTCCCCATGACATCTCCTGCTCAAGGGCTGCAGGCATTTCTGCCATCTCATGGCAAGTCTGGCAGGGCTGTGGAAGAATGGGGGGAGGGTGGCTAGGGAGGCTTGTCTGAGTCCTGAATCTACCGGCTTAGACAGCCAGCCAGGGTGATATTTTTGGCTGCTTAGATGAATTTTTGGAAAAATAGCAATGTTTAAAGAACCTGAGCCTTACAGAGCCAGGGGGCACCTCCATGTCATTGACACCAGTCCTGTGCCAAGACTTCCAGCTGGATACCACAGCTTCAGCCAGTGGGCCTTGGGGCCTTGCATACTCTGCCTCTCCATCCATCCAGAGACCTCTGCCCTCAGGTGCTGTCCTTTACCAGCTGGGGAGGTGGAAGTTGTCCCAAAAAAGAAAGCTAAGGCTGTCTTTCCCCTTTCCTAGCTCCAGACTTTCTTCCTCCTTTGTCTGCTTCCTTTCCTCCTTTGTCCCTCTCAGTGCATCTAAGGAGTATCACTTTTGTGTTGAAGGACATATAGAAAAATGACATATGACCTACCCCATTGAATTGCTTGCTTTCCCAACAGGGAGCAATTCCTATCTAGACAGCCCCAGCTCTGGAATGTGGGCATGGTAACAGGTCCCGGGGCACACAAAGGGCTCTAGGGGGACATCCTGGAGCTAATGCCCCCTCTCAATTATCCTCACAGGATACATGATTGGGAGAAGGGAAGAGAGCTTCCCCAGGGTAGTAACATGTATAAAACGCTGTGTATATTCTAGAAATAACAAATATGATTCCATCTGTCAGATCTGGGGTGGGAAGGATGAGAATGGCCAGCAAGGTCAGCTGAGCCGGGTCATGGAGGATTTGGAATGCCAAGTGAAGGACCTGGTGTTTATCTCATGGTTATCATTACCCCAATTCTGTTTTGTAACACCCAGGATGTCATTTACGCTACAAATCCTGCATAGAATATCATCTTTTCAAAGAATTTCTCTTTTGGTAGCAGTTCTCTTCTTTGGGATCTGTTGTGATAAGAGTACTTGGCTGAGTGGTGGGGCAAAGCACCTGAGCTCCCAGGCTTGCCCAAGTCTAGATGAGGCCAGGAAGTAGCAAGTGACCACACTGCATGTGGAGAGGATGTACGTGGGTCTTCCTGTGTGAGATGAATGTTCTGAGCCATTGCTGTCCACACATGGCAGACTCTGGATCTCTGACCCTGAGGACTGGCCCCTGAACCTCCCTGATTCTTTTCCCCTCACCATGTCCCAGTCACTTAATCTTCTGGGCCTCTGGCCTTCCATCTTTCTGTCTGCCTCAAAGTCAAAGTTCTAAAAATACTCAAGGAACGCTCAAAGGAATGAAGCTTTGTGTTTATGAGTCCAGCTAGACAGAACATGAAGTCTGAGAAACGGCTGATGGATTACTGGCGTTTTCAGAGCAGGACATGAAGTTGAAGTGGCCTAGCCATACATTTTATTTTTTGTGCCTGAGGCCTCCTGGGATGTAGGCCAACAAGTTGAGTTTGCTACTTACTCAAACCCTGGCTTATTAGAGATCTCCAGGGAACAAGCACCGTTGCTCTTAGATGTCTGACCGATAATTGTTCTCTCTTCTAGGTCTATGTATCCCAGGTTGGTCCTCAAACTTAACGATGCTCCTGCCTCAGCCTCCCAAGAACAGTCATTACAGACATGTGCCCCTAAGCGTGGCACATTGCCTTTCTTTAAAAATTTTAAAGTCTGGCTGAGGAAGAGAGTTTGGAACACTTCCTTCACTCCTCATCTTCCTTAAGAAGGGATCTGGAAGGGCAGTGGGCTGACACTGGGGCTGGGGCAGCAGTAGCCCAGGATGGCCCCTCTATTCCATCCTGATGGTGAACTCTTCTGGGCCCAGGAGGGTGGGTACAATTCAGCCTGTATGTGTAACCTGGCACCGTGCTTTCACAGTGATTATATGCTGCATTAATTCACCATTTTGGCCCCACGCCTGGCACAGGTCTGGGCACACAGTCAGGTGCCTGGACTGTTTCCCCAAATGCTTCATCTTTAATTAACCTCAAGTTTGATCTCCATACATCTCATGCCATATTCTGCCCCAAACAGGGGAATCTGGCCTGTGTGTTTCCAATTCCTTTACACTTATCTCATCCCAATAGTGCTCTGCACGATCCGTTTGATGTCTAACTTCTGAGCCTGCTTTAAAAGTCAGCTAAGCCCCTTCCCGCTCAGCAATAGGAAGTCACATTTTTTTTTCCCAAGGATAAACTGACTCCAGTCCTGGAGGAGGTCAAGTTCAGTTTACAGTGTGGTGCCCATGGGGCTGGCGGGACCCTGTGAAGCGGAGTTCCAGAATCCTGCCAGGTCTCAGGCTTAAACCTGTCCACTGGGGCAGAGCTGGAAAGAATTCTGCCGCCTGCCAGCATGCCTGTGGGACCCCTGACTATCCAATGAGTTGCCCAGAATCCTGCCATCTCAGAAGGGAGAAGTCTGCCAACCTTAGCATGGCAGTGTTGCAGCCAACCAGGCGCCATCAAGGCTGCCAGGGAAACCCATGTGCAGCGGGGTGAGAGAACAGGACTGGAGTCAACATGCCTGCGCCAGCTATGGCATCTTGGAGAAGTCTCTCCTCTATCTGAACCTTAGTATTACTCTTACTTTATTAACAGGTGAGGGGTCTTTCCTGCTCTCATAATTAAATAATTAATGAGCCACAAGCCCAGCTTTGAGCTGCGGGCTGAAATTCAGTCCACATTGGTTCACTGTGTCCCTGGTCAGCCCCTGGGGATAGAAGGGTAAGCCTGTGTCTCAACTCCCTGCCTGCCCACATCCTGCTAGAGACCCCTGGCTGCAGGAACCAGCAGGGGGAGCTGGTGAAACAGCCTCCTCCCCTGCTATAGGAAGCCTGGGAGGGCTCCAGTTAGGGAGATCTGCCTCTCTTGGTGCTTCTCCAGACAGAAACAGGGGCAGAACACGGTCCATGAGACAAGGGTAGTTTTTGTATCACACTGATATCTCTCTCTCTCTCTCTCTCTCTCTCTCTCTCTCTCTCTCTCTCTCTCTCTCTCTCTCTCTCTCTCTCTGTGTGTGTGTGTTTGTGTGTGTAAACTTGGGTGGATCTTTCTCACTCTTTTGGGGGTTCAGTGTCATCATTGAAATGAGGGTAATCACATCTCACAGCATTAGTGTGAGGATCTATGAAGAAGGGAGAGTGCAGAGAGCCCACCCTGCTGCAGGCTTCTGGTCCATGGTCCTCTGTTACCATCATCAGTACCACAACTGGCTCCTGAACTCCATCACTCCTGAAACCGTCCTGTGCCCACTCCTGTCCTTCTGCTTACTTCACTCAGCTGTGGTTTTACCAGCTTCTATGAAATGAAAGCTGGGCCAGTGCCCCTGGAACACAGATCGCCCACTTGCTTCGAGACTTCGGGTAAATCCCATTCACTTTTTGGGTCTCAGCGTAGCAAAATGACCATGGGACTGGGTTCACCTGCCTCAGCACCAGTCTTCCACTTAGATGGAAAAACCCTCTCCAGGAGCTCTGGAAGGCCAGTCCACAGACACTCAGGACCTCAAAATAGCAGCATTTTTCCCCCTTAAATTGTCCCTCCAGGGCCTGGGTACATCCAGGGATGAGGAGGATGGGCTGGCCACCATGCCTCTGGCTATGAAATTCAGCTTCACAAAAGCCGGGGCTGCCTTTCTGCTTGCCCTCAGAGGTACCTACAGTGGGAGAAGCCAAGCCTGACTAGGAGGCTTGGGGCCAACTCAAAGCCACAGTCCACACAGGTCACAAAGGTCATGGGAACCTGGGCTCCTTCCCTGGGTTGGTGTCGGGGCTGATTCAGGGACTATAACATAGGCTACATAAAAATAGTTTTATCGATAGAATAAATACATTTTCTCTTTTAATATGGACACATATTTTACAAAAGGGCCCCATAGCACTATGGGAAAATAAGACCTTCTACAAAAAAGAAGATGTAATTTGGGTACAATAAAGCTCTGGTGTTTTAAGGTCCCTGTCCTGTGTGAACTGCCTTGAGGTGTCAGTACCCTCTGAGGCGGCGTCAGACGGTGGGCACGGTCACAGATTTCTGTGCCTTCTCTGACTGCTCTGCAGGGTGTCAAGGTCAGGAAGGCCCAAGGGTGTGTAGTAGGAAGGGGGCGACGATGGTGGCAGCAACAGCAGCAGGGAGGCCCAGTGTAGGTGCTGAGTTGCTGGTAGGCCCCGCAATGTCCTGCTGTTGGAGTTGGTGTGAGAACTTGACAAAAGGTTTGGTGGTCCCGGAGCTGGGGGTAGGCTGGAGAGGCAGCGGGGGTGGTGAGACAGTGGTGCTGGAAAGAGGAAACAGAGACCATCAGCAGCCTCCTCCTAGGAAGAGAGCTTGGCGTTCAGCTCTATCCTTACTAGATATCGTAGGGAAGAGGAATAGTCTAGAATCCCACCGCCAGCTCAGCAGACCTCCAAGGACAGGCTGGGTTCACCAGTGATCGATCATGGGGGTGGCTCCCAGGCAGAAAAAATTGCAAAGTCATGAAGGCAGAAGCTCTGAGGTTCCCAGAGTATAGATTCCACCTGTCTACAGGTGTTCTGCCTCTGGTTGCTCTTTCCAAGGTTGCTGAAGGTAGCAGAGCATGCGTACACACACTTGCCTTAATTTTCCCCACATCATCCTAACCGCCTTGGCTGGAGCTTCCCCCATGCCACCTGTTCAAACATGATTCCCACCATCACAATAAGCCTTCAGAATGGGTCTTACCCACCCCTTTCAGTAATGGTGGACCTCAAAGAGGCTACTGGTAGTCAGGTTCTGGGGCAAAGCAGGTTTGCACACCCATGGGGCAGGAGAGGAAAGACTATTGTCTCTCTCAGAGCAGGCAGGCACAGCACTCCTACAGAATGTGTATGCAAATCGGGCGAGCCAGAGGGTTTCCTCTGCACATTTTAGCTCACAGAACCCAGTGGGTTCAGTTTCCTGCCATGCTGGCTTTCAACCCCATGGGTCCTGTCCCCATCCCACTATACTGGGCTGTTCTACCTCTGCCTCACGCCCATCATGTCCACTGTCTTGCTCTTACTGTCTCACTCGCCTCTAGAGACTCGCCTGCTACCTCGGAAAGTTAAGGCTCACATAAAACACTCTCCACTTCCCACTGACCTCACTGTCATAGTGGGACATATGTTATAGGAGGCTTGAAGACCAGGTTTCTACTGAGGAGTCTTAGAACAGCGCCTGGCCCTGGGGAGCATAGGAAGGCTTTGCTGTTTTGTTTGTTAAATTATCATTAATTTTTGTGCCTCTGCCTCTCCCGCTAATAACATGGCTGACTTACAATGTGCTTCTGAGTACAGGCAGTCACCATGCTCAGTGCTACAGCCATGCCACATTACTGTTTCTGCTGAGCTCCAAGGAGATGAGGATTCTCAGCAAGGTGAGATGCACTGGGGCCATCTGTTTCTGTAGCATGGATGGTGAGCATTAGGGATGTGCGCTATTTCCTGGTGAGACCCTGAACAGTGATGTGCAGGTTCCAGGGTCAGATTGAGGCCTTGTTGGCTGCAGCCCCTGGAGGAGATTAATGCCTGTGCCTAGCAGAGGTCCTTACCTCAGCCTCTACCCTCCCTTTCTTGTCTAATGAAAAAGAGAACTGCAAGCAACACACACACACACACACACACACACACACACACACACACACACACACACACACACCATAAAAGTCCATGCCTAGCTGCTGCTGTGTGGCCCAGCCTGGGTAGTGGGGAGGCTCTGAGGGCTAGCTTCAGGGCAGTGGGCTAGATTCCCTGTGAGGTGGCCGGAGCCAGGGCTCAGGCTGTCCTAGAGTGGCAAGACCAAATGGGAATTACATCTCACAAGACACCTATAAGCATTTTCTTTCACACTTTGAAAAATAAAGATGAAAACTCTCCCTTGGAGCCCAAGTGGTGTTTTTATTGCTTGGAAAGAGTCCCAGGAAAATGAAGTGGGACTGGGGAGGGGGACGAGCCCCTCTGAGTACAAGCTCCCTCCTTCTTCCCTAGCTTACTCAGCTCACAAAGCTGGTCCCCAATCCAGGTCCCCACCCCCTTCCAGGCTTATGTTGGGGAAAATTGTCTCATGGCACAACGGTCTGGAGGCCAAACCAAACACACTGCACATTCCCAGGCCCTGCAGATGGCGGGCACTGGGGGGCTATGTCTGCTCTGAGCTGACAGGACCCCCAAGTGTGGGAAGGCCCCTCTGGCTGGCTGGAAAGACAGAGCTCTGTACAAGTCTGCGTTACCTCCTTGGCTTGATCTGTAAATCTGCATCAAGACTGTTTTCTAGGCCTCAGTTTCCCAATCTCTACAAAGGAAGGGCAAGGATGGGTCAGGGACTTTGAACTGCTTTCCTGATGCAAAAGCCCGAAGTAAGATCACAGGCAGAAATTCGAGGGGAAGCACAGACAGGTGAGGCTGGTGCCCGGCACCGTGTCAGTTGCCACCCCTTTCTGGGGGTTCCCTGGAACAGGGATGAATTCTGGCACCAGAGGCCTCCAGGAGCCCGCCAAGGCTCAGCACTGGGCATCTCTGATATTAATATTACTGCTAATGTGAGGAGCTGGTGTCTAATTAGGGGCACAAGTGTTCTTTTTGCTCTTTGAATAAAACCAAAGATGAAAGTCCCTTGCCAAAGCCTAGAGTTTTTTTATTGCTTGAGTGGAGTCACAGAGAGTGGTGGGGGTGGGGGTTGGTGAAGTGGAGCAGCCTCCATTTACTTCCTTAGAGACCTTCAGAGAGATGCAGGGGCACCAGCCTTAGAGAACGCAGGGCTTGGAAGACAGGATCCTCCTCCATGTCATCACTGGAGGAGAACTTGTGATTCCCAATTGGATTTTGGCCTCTTTGGGCCAAGAAATCAGATGTAGGCAAAGACTCAGCTTGCTCAGCTGGCCTGCTTTCCCCTGCCTCCACCCAGTACCTGGAGCCTATCAGCCTTCACATCTTGTGTCATGACTCCTTCCCCAGGAATGCCTTTACCCTCCCTCAACCTTGCAGACTGTGGGCCAACCATCTGATGCGTTCTAGTAGCTTCACAGTGGGTCAGAAGTGGAAGCAACTTTCCATCCCAAGGTGAAAAATGGGTCCATGGAAGGGAATTGCCAGGGTCCTATAGAGCTGAGACTTCAGGACCTTTCCAGTGATACTATCTTGGGAGCCATATGTCACTGTCTGGTACCAGCACTAATCCGCAGTAATGGGTGACAGGCATGTACCCAACATGTCCTTGCTAAACTGGGGATGGTGTTCCACAGCCCCCATCTATTGGCTTTAAGTCTAAGACATACTGAAGGTCTCGAAGCAACCTGCTGGGGAGACTGAGCCCTAGACACCCCAAACCAGAGACTCTGAAGGTAACATTAGCAGCAGCCACTTTGGGGTCACAGTGGAGCTGATATTGGCTTTACAAGCATCTTCTTACTGTCAAAGTCCTGTGGGGTGGGATTGCAACACCACTCTGTCTGATTCTTTCAGTGTTTCTTTTCTTTTGATTGAATGACTTCATTTTCCAATCCTCATGGGGCACCACCCACTTCAGGTAGGGTTCTGGCCTCACAGGGACACTTTGGCTTCCCTTGACCACCCCACATTGCGAGGAGTGAGAGGAATACCTTGAGCATGACGGGCAGCTGACAGGAGACAAGCAGAGCCCTTCTGGAGGTGGACTGTGTTCCCTCCCATCTCTGAGGGCTTTGACACGTGCACTGGGTGTGGCCTATACTTGTCCAGTGGCACTCACCAAGGCTCTGTGTCTACCACATACTGATGCTCACCTCTGGGCCAGGCTTTGGCCAATGCCTAGCAGTTGGAAGGTACTCTCTCTTCTACACCTGTGAGTCCTCAACATGCTGCCAGCCCAGATGTGCCAGTCACTGTGCCTCCATCTCTCTCTCTTACACACATGCATACACACACACACATGCACACATGCATGCATGCATGTGTGCGCACACAATGCTTGCAGACTTGAGGACACAAAGAATGAGAGCCGGCATAATTTCCAGGAATCAGCCAAGGCCCTAATGGAGCAGGAGGCACTTTAGGATTGCCACAAACCCATGTTTTATGGGTCCTGGCTCGCCATGGTCACACCTTCCCCTGCTGTGTCTGTCTGTGCTCAGAGGTAAAGGATTCCTGAGAATGCTCCTCTGCCATGCATCCATCTGTGGACACACTCAGCCCTTTCCACGGGTCCCCATAAATCATCCTGCCACAGGCTGCTGCTACTCTAAACTTCCTCCGCTGTGTTTACATCTTGGGGTAATGAGGGGCAAAGAGAGGCCAGCCTGCTCCAGGTGGTGTCCCAGGCAGGCACTCAGAGCCTGCATCCCTGGTTCCCTTCTCCTCAGGCTCAAGCATACAGTAAAAGACTCTTCCCACCTAGTGAGGCCTTGGGTGACCTGGAGCCGCCCAAACCAGATCTGTGCCCAGGATTCCCCAGCCTAGAAACAAAGAAATGTAGTGTGGGCAACAGTGCCAAGAAAAGGCTCCCATAGGTGGCTAGGGCAGAGAGGAGAGCTAAGCCAGGTGAGGATGGGAAAAGCCCTGAGATAGTGGGTGGCAAATAAGAACCTTAGAGTTGGGTGACAGTTCCGAGTCTCCATCCCTCAGCAAGTTCACTGATCTGGATGACTCTGATTCCTTCCCTGTAAAATAGGCCTGCTTTCTGTGACTCCTGATAGGACTATAAAGTGACAGATATAAGTGCCTGGCACAGGAGGAGCTTCCCAAAGGCTCACTGGCACACCACCCTAAGCAGAGAGAAGCAAGTAGAATAGCATGGGGGAGCAGGGTATAGCCCATGTGGCACATAGCCTAGAGAGGACCCAGTGGAGCTGGAAGGCAGAGAAGAAGGTGAGCACCCTGAGACAGGCAAAACCAAAGAGCGGAAGACCCTCAGGGGCCCTGCTGTAGGAGTGTAGGTGGCAAGCAGGGGTGGACGTGGAGAGCCAGCTCCAGGTGGGTGTGAGGGCTGAGCTAGAAGTGGAATAAAATAGGCCTCTAGGAAAACTGGTTTCTGAGAAGAGCTTCAAATGAGCTCCGTCGGATCCTTTGCTCCTTCTCAGAAAACTGGAGACTTGGGAACTCTGGGAAGAGTGGGATGAGTCCTTTGAGTGTGAGAGCCTGTACCCACTACTGAGACTTCCCAGGGAGTGCAAGACCCACTTTCTCAAGGAGCAATGAGGGACTTTAATAAACTGCTCTTTGGTGGAACATTCTCTTTCAGCCTGAGCAGAGGGAGGTACAGCAGCTAACCACGGCTTTACCTGCTGGGGTGGAGAAGGGTTTCCCTCTGCCAAAGAAAAGCTGCCTTCTTCCCCCGAGGCCAGGCTCTGTCTTCTAAAGTCCATGTTGTGAAATGGAAATTGTCTGGTGTCATTTGTCGGCATTTCCCTTTCGGACACAGTTAGGGGATGGCGGCGGCTCGCTGCTGGAGCTGACAACCGAGCCTCCCGCTACCCCATCCATGAGTTGGAGTCCTCTATTGACCAGTGAGCAGCCTATTTAGAGCTCTGAGAGGACTCGGGTAGCCTGTAAGCATGCCAGGACGATGCAGCTCTCCAAAACTCTCGGCTCTCGCACCCAGTTAGGCCGAGCAGCCAATGCTGGGTACCCAATCTTAGTGTGTCTCAGCCAAGCAAGCCCCAGTGAAGCCTCTGCTATAGGCGGCAGGGCTGTCTCTGCAGAAGTGCATTCTTCAGTAGCCCAGAGGAGGCGCTGTGGCACCAACACCTAAGGGCTCAGTGGCTTTGATGCTACCCATTAGAAGTCTTTTCACTACAGTGCATGTCATGCTCTTTGGGACGAGGCCTGGACTACATCAATCTCTTATCACTACTAGCTCAGCCACCAGGCTGTGAAGAGCCCTGGAGTGGAAGGTACCACAGCTTCTGATTCCCTGGGAGGCCCAGGACAGGCCCTTCAGCTTCGCACCATGGTTCATATTCATGAATGCTCAGTTGGGCCAGAACTCCCTAGAGCTGCTTAGAACCTCCTGGGGCACACACCTCAGGTCTCCATCCTGACTTTCCTGCATGAGGTCTGTGTGGGGCTGAAGATTTGCTTATTTAACAAGTACCCAAGGTGATTCTGTTCAGGGTACAGAGGAAAATTCTGGATGGCATTAAGATCCAGACTGGGACTCCGGGTTCTGATGTTCCACTGTCTAAACATCGGACCCAGGACTGGGCTGCCACAGTGGGGGAGGACTCTGGCCCATTCCTGAGACATTCCTTAGTGATACTATTCACTATCTGCAGAGATTTCTGCCCCACAGCTGACTTAGGGAGACAGCTCTGGAAAGGAGAGGACCTGAGTGTGGGTGTTGGACAGACTCTTGGAGCAACAGGAGTTCTGGCCACAGGCTGAGGCAGGAGGTGTTGGTGACAGGAGGAGCAAATGGAAGGAGGATGGGGAGAGTGCCTGAACCTTAGGCTGTGTTCTCTACCTGCCTGTTTACAGAAAGGCTAACAGTTAACACTTCAGAGCCACAGTATCTACTGCCCGGTGTTCCTTTCTCTCACAGGGCGGGGGCCCCTCCAGAGTCTCCACGCTACGGCAATACTGCTCAAATATTCCCAGCACAGGTATTTGTCACCCTCTGATATGCTTATCCAGCCATGTTTGCTCCCACTTTCACCCCCATCCATGGGACAAAGGAATCAGGGGCAGGCCAGACACAGTGGACTTCCGTCGCTGCCCTTGGAGGATGCTTCCACATTTTCATTTTAATGTTAACTAATTAACTGTCTGTTAGTTACTGGCTGTACTGAGGATTGAGGCCAGGGCCTTGTGCATACTAGGCAGGCACTCTATCCTGATGGTACACCCAGACTTCTTTCTACTTTTTATTTTGAAACAGACTCTTACTAATTGTCCAGTCTGGCCTCAAACTTGGTATCCTCTTGCGTCAGGATCTCAGGCCCCCTGCCACTTTTAAACTGCAGAGAATTCTACTTGTTATGTTGAGAATAAACCTCCCAAGTCAGATGTGTACGTGTTCTACATACCCCAAAATGTGCCCAGGGAGATCCTCAAGGGTCAGCGAAGAGCCTGCCTCTCAGCTTCAAGTCTGACACCTCTGTCTCTGCTTGCTCATTGCAGGGTCTGGGGCAATGCACTAGCCCTAAAGGAGATTGGCGATCTACAGCTAGCTCCTGGACAGCCTGTCCCTTCCCTGCTCACCTGTCCTCGATGCGGACCCAGAGGTCGTTGAACTGCCTCGGCCGCTGCTGTTTGTTTAGTCTCTTGCGCCACTTTTGCCGTCCGAACTCCTCCAGCTGGCTAAGGCTGTCGGGGAGCAGGAGGTGTGGGGACAGGACTGGATCCTCCTCCTCTGGAGGGGTGGTGGGGGTTGCTGAGGTTGCTTCCAGGACTGCAGCAGCTGGGGTTGCTGGGGCTGGACTGGCAGAAGAGGTGTCCTCAGGAGAGGGAGCCGGGCTCCCAGTAGCAGGGCTGCAAAGTGAAACAGAATGTGAGTAAACCGTGTGTGTGTGTGTGTGTGTGTGTGTGTGTGTGTGTGTGTGTGTGCGTGCGGTGTGTGTGTGTGTGTGTGTGTGCGTGCGGTGTGTGTGCGGTGTGTGTGTGTGCAGTGTGTGTGTGTGTGTGTGTGTGTGCGGTGTGTGTGTGTGTGTGTGCGGTGTGTGTGTGTGTGTGTGCGGTGTGTGTGTGCAGTGTGTGCGGTGTGTGTGTGCAGTGTGTGTGTGTGTGCGGTGTGTGTGTGTGTGTGTGTGATGGTGGTGCAGAGGGGATGTCTTCAAGCAAGGGAAACACCACTGCTGGGACAGGCTAGAGGGACCCAGGGCAACCGTTGTCTGTTATAGAGAGACAGAGCATTGACTCTTTATTCCATCCTCTAGTCCACAAACTCCCTGCAGCTAGTGTGCCCTAGAAATTACGTATCAGCAGTGACCCAAACAGACGCCCCGCTACAGTTCATACCCTAAAGTGGGCGACAGAGTAAAACACACAGGTGGCCACACTGCTGGGGAGGAGAGCATTGAGCAGATGGCAGAGACGGGTGTGAGCGCACAGGGCTGGAGGGCCGGCTAGACAAGGAGGTCTATGCTTATTGTCTGATCTTGATCAAGAGTTCCCTCGGCAGTAGCCCTGGTGGAGGGTCTCTGGGTGAGTTATCTAACTTCGCTCTGTCTCAGTATCCTGTATAATGGGGGTAGGATGACCTGCACCTTCTCGAGGATATTGTGATTTCACAGGTGAAGGGTTTAGAACAGTGCCTGGCAGTGGTAGGCGGCCAGGCCATTCAAGAGTTGATGCTATTCAAGCTGTATTGGATGTCGATGGATCATCTTTTGAATGGGGGCAGGGCAGAGCTGTCACTAGAGCTCAGCCTGAAGGCTGACACAGTGCTCACCCCAGTTTATAACTCATGGTTCCACATTGTGAATGGGTAGCCCTTGGGTAGGGGATGGAAGAATATTGCTACCCGCTCCATCAGGATGGCATGCATGGTGGTGAATGAGCACCACCATTCAGAGCAATGGCTGATACCTGCTAAACCTCTCTGATGTGGGTCACCGAACAAAAGGACCTGACTCTGTGGTCACTCAAGGGTCATTTAGTCATGTCTGTGGAATTCGTGCTTAAAGTAGGGTATGCCTCTCAGCCTGCAGACATTCTCTCTTTTATTCTTTGCTTACTGTGGCCCCAAAGGAATTCCTTGGGGACATCTGGCCCTGGAGGGTTAAAAGTGGTCTTAGGAATTGTGTCCAAGCCAACAGCGTGCGAGGGAGGTAGTATCCAGGACTGAAAGCAGCCTGTCCTCCCATCCCACCCTTACACTGCAACACTGAGTGGGTGAGGGGTTTCTCTCTCTTTGAAGAGCAAAAGGCCATTGGCTCAGCTCATCCCCTCCCAGCCCCCATGGCAACTCCAGACTCCCAGGATCCAGTCTATTGGAGATGCTGCAGCTGTTGAGGAGATAATTCAAAACAGTCAGACAAAAAGATAGCTACAGGAAGCACCTGTGGCCAAGGATGGCTTTTATTGTCGTTGCCTCCTCAGCTTCCCCACCCCCTCTGCCCTGCAAGTTCCTTCATCCCCCTGTACAGAAGACGAAGACTGAGAATCCTCTGCGCAGAGCCGGTGGGGGCAGAGGAGGGGATCTCCTCCTCTAAGGCCTGCGCTCCAAGATGAATAGGGGCCTGCCTGCCTCCCCTGCCCTGCCTGGCCACACACAATGAGCTTCAAGGAAGAGGTCCTTGGGGGTGTGGGGAGAAGGGTGAAGTCGGAGAACAGGAGGGAACTAGAGGAATGCCTTGACTCCCAGGCCACCATGCATCCCTTCTTCCTCATTGCACCTGTCCTAGCTCCCTCCAAATCTTCTTCTGGCTGAGCCTGAGGAAAGCAGTGAGAGGCTGGGATGCAGTCCCAACACTGAGGTTCATAACTTCCTATAGAAGTCACATGGAACTAGGTGGGTATGGTGTGGAATCCATGCTCTGGGGACCCAAGAAAGCTTTCTTTCTAGAGGTCAAGGTCTCAGTCATCCTTGAGTTCCCTGTGCCTAGAGTAGGTACAAGAAGTAGTTAGGACCCGAGGGAGGCCGCAGGGCCAGACTGCCCTACAAATGTGTCCTTCTGCAAGTGAGTTCATGATAGGCTCAGATGCCCTAACTAAATCAGGAATACCCATAGTTCCTGCTATGACAATGAGTTAGAAACATACAGAGTGAGCAGCCAAAACCACTTGTCTGTGACTAAGGAAGCCTTTTGAGGTCTTTGGGTCTTGTAACCATAAGGGCAGGGGCTGAAATCACAACGGGGTTATCCTTGTAGGTTGGTAAGAAGGCTCCCGCATAATGGCTGGAGCACGGATCTCTGGGTTTGAGGAGACTGACAGGTTTTAGGAGATCTCGAGCCTGGTCGTTGCCTGATGCTGTGGCTATAGATACTGAGATAGGCAGAGCTGGGGTCCTGCCCCAGGGAAACTTCCAGGGTGATGGTATGGTATGTGGGGGTGTGCAGAATAGGAACCCACACAGGGAGGAGAGTGGCTCTGTGGGCAACGTGAGAGTATCCTGGCAGGAAAGTTAGGATCAGATACAGGCATTGCTTACCTGTGGATGGCTTGCCCAGCAGGTGTGTGGTCCACCTCCAGTCCTGCCTGTCTTAGGACGTCGATGACAGTGTTGTTCCCCAGAAAGTGACCTGGAACAGAAGATGCAGCATGGTCTCTGCCACATGCCAGGTTGGCATTCAGCGGATAGATGGCCATCCCTTTGGTTTGTGTCTGGGCTAATGAATTATATCAGTGGGGGTCCCTCAAGGGTCTCTTGGATGGGTATTGGGACACTGAATACATTAGCAACAGGGTTCCTTTAAATCCAGCTAGTGTCCCAGCAGGGATATGTGTAAGCTTGGTCGACCCTGCCTGTATTCACACCCCAGTTCTGCTCACAGGCTGCACCTCTGCATGCTCCTCAGCTTCCTCACCTGTAAAGTGGGAGTGATTAACATCACCTTCCCCAGTCTGTAAGGCTGAGAACAGAGAATAGGGGCTGGCCTGCAGCGGCCTATTGCAGCACTAATGACACTAAGCTGCTCCCAGTGCCAGTCCATCTGGGGTGGGTAGCCTGCAACCGTCATGAAAGGCCTAGCTCTAAGACCACCCCCTCCCCAACTCCACAGTCTATGTCTCCTCTTTGTAAACTCCATCAGCAACCCATGTCTCCTTTCCTTAGTGCTCTGAGAGCCCTCCAGGGGACAGAAACCACCTTGCTACAGTCTTAACACATGACCAGGGTCTTACACATGCTCAGTATGTGCTGATGGGTCTAAGCATTTAGATTCACTTCTTCACCGTCTACCCATGATGGCCTAGGTACCAGGGAAGCCACAAAACCCTCCTGAATCCAAGACCCCAGCAGACATTGACAGTGACCTGGAGGAGGTGCACACAGGATGACTCTTCAGAAGTCAAGTAGTAAGATGGCCTTCAGAAGTGTGTGTGTGTGTGTGTGTGTGTGTGTGTGTGTGTGTGTGTGTCTGACATCCGTCTCACCTCCTGCCCACAGTTGATTCTCTCAGCAAGCATTTATGTCTCTCCTGCTCTGTATGAGACACCATCTATACACAGACAGAGAATTCAGTCCAGGGCTCAGAAGGGAGTAACCTCCCCTCACCAGGGCACAGGTAAGATGTTTATACCTTTTCTAGCTCTGGTTAGGGAGAGCCCAGGGGAGGCCAAGTGACTGTGGACATAGACTGCCTGGGGGTAGGCCCTGTCCTCTCCTCGATCCCTGCTTCCTGGCCTCAGTTTCCCTACATTTGCTGTATGAGCAGTTTAGGTTGGCCTATGCTTCCTGAGTGTTCTAGGATCTCCCCATGCGAGTCTGCTTCATGGCCTCGCATGGATCATTGCCTCCCTGCTTACATTTAGCTCAGAACTCGGGCATGGGAAGCAGGGGGTTTAATCACCGTCCCCTGACTCTGCTTGCCTGTGACGAGTGGTGACAGGTGAGAAGCAGGAGGGTCAGCATGATGACAGCCCCAGGGAGGTCGAGAACACAGTGGACAAACTTGCAGAAATACACATGCTCCTGAGACAGAAAGGGTTTGCAGGGCCTGTGCAGTGGCTGGAGCAGATGGGCCACACTCAGCTTGACACACCTCCCCAAGTCCGGCCTGTCTCCCTAGCTGGTCAGTAAGAGCTGCTGTGGGTCCACCTGGAGATCACTGGGATGATTCCCATACAGGGAAGCTTGCTAAGGGTTCAAGTCCAGGATCTGCTATACTTCCTCTGAATCCTTGGACACACAGGGAGCCTCCCAGTGTCTCAGTCTTCTCTAAGTCAGAGGGAGAGGTTGGAGTGCATGGTGAACAGGGCTCATGTTGTTCATGGTCCATGGAGAAAAGTTTTGTTTCATTAAAACCCCCGTGAAAAGATGTTTCTCTTTCTCTATTCTTCCTTCCTTGCTTCTTTCCCTTCCCCCTTTTTTGCTTTTTACTTCCCTCCTCTTTCCCCTTTTTTCATCCTTCTTTTTCTCCTTGACTCCTCTCTCTTTCTGTACACTTACGTCATTGGTTTAGTGAGCACTGACCGTGGAATATCCCATGCTGGATGGTTACTGACAGTCTGAGTCCCACTCTGGGTCCTCTCTGTCTCAGAATCTGGCTTTGGTGATCTGGGTACTACCTACAACACACAAGACATCAGAGGAAGTTGTGCAGACGTGTGATGTGTCCATATTCGTGTGGTGACAGGGAAGACTTCCTGCAGGAGGCAGTGCTGCTAGGTGAGGAAGGGAGTGGGGTGGAGACAGAAGGAGGGGCTTTAGGTGGAGGACAGGAATGAAGCCAGCAGGGTCTTCATACAGAAGCACAGGTGTGAACAGGCCCCCCCGAGAATCTGGCTTTGACCTTGCATGCTGAGGACAAGCCCTGCGTCTCTCACTCATCCTGTGTTCCGGTTAGCTTCTGGAAACTTGACACAGACCAGAGTCACCTGGGAAGAGGGAACCTCAAAAGAGAAATCGCTCCCATTGGCTTGGCCCCCGCACATGTCTGCAGGGCTTTTTCTTTCCCTTTTCTTTTTGATTAATGACTGATATAGGAGGGCTCAGCCCACTGTGAGTGGTTGGGTGGTACCAGCCCAGGGTGTGTGGTTGTGGGCTGTATAAAAAAGCAAAGCTGAGCAAGACAGTGAGGAGCATTCTTCCTCAGCCTCTACTTCAGTTCCTGTCTCCAGGTTCCTGCCTCAAGTTCCTGCCCTATCTTTCCTGAGAGATGAACTGTGCCCTAGAAATGTAAGCTAAAATAAACCCTCCCCTCCCCTAAGCCACTTTTAGTCAGAGTGTGTGTGTGTGTGTGTGTTTATCACAGCAACAGAAGGCAACTCATACAGCCTGTGATCCTAGCTAGTGTCTTTCCTGTCACCAGTGTCCTCGTCCCCAAATGTCAAGTAGGCCTGTGACTATCTGACCTGCTCTGGGAGCAGCTTGAAGACACAGACAGGCAGGAGTAGAAGCTCTTGGCCAGCATGCCATCATAAGAGAGCTAAAACTGTCCCTGTCTAGGCTGGAGCCACTCCTCTCCCTCGGCTCTCCTTCGTCTGGCTGGAAGAGAGCAGTGGCGGCAGCCTTCAGTGCCCAGGAGGAAGGACTACCTGCCAGGAGCTCACAGCCTCTGCTTTGGACAATGAGATAAGTTCTTCTCTGTTTCCACAAAGAACTGGGTTTAGATACAAGCTCTGGTGGTTCAGTTATGATCCCCACATCTGCCTAGAAGGCCTCAAGAGCTGCTAGAGAAAATTCCAAGTGTTGTGATGCCCAGGAGAAGCAGGTAACATTCACTGAGTGTCCCCAGGCTGTGCTGGGGGTGTTCGGAGTGCCCCATGTGATATCAGTGGTGCGGACCTCAAGAGATGCTGCTGAACCCTGAGCACTGAATGCTTCCCACATAAGCCGGAAGAGCCCTGACACTCCCTTAGCTTTAAGGCTTTTTGAACTGACATGCTTTCCTCAGGCCAGGGACATTAGGAGAAAGCAAGCAGGGATAGGTCAAGTTTAAATTTCTACCCTCTCCTCCTCTGAGCCACACTCTTCCCTCTCATTCTTCCTCCTGGGCTGGAAGAATGGTACTTCTCCCCTACTCTTTGTACAGCCCCAGGAGGGACCCAGAACTCAGTGATGTGAGTCCTACATGCCCAGCCAGCATTGACATTCACTCTTTCTGGTATTTGGTCTCATGAGACCCACAATTGCAACTTTACAGTGTCCAAGCCCCCTGCCGGCCTGTGCATTTTTCATTATGGTCTTTCTCTTCTGGTGATGCTCTAGGTGAGCTTTCTTCTCCCAGTCCACACATGGGCCTTGGAAAGCTGCCCTTTGCCTCTTTCCTCTTTGCCCTGCTCATACCTCAGCTACCACCAAGCCTCACCTCTGGTAGGTTTGATGACCCACAGTATTGCTGACTCTGGAACTGCCCTCTACTTGAGACATAGTGGTGCCCAGTGGCCCATGGACGTCTCTACCCAACCCTTCCACGGAACCCACCCACCCCGCTTGCCCTCTCTCCATGCTGGCACTATGCCTCTACCAGACATTGTTAATCAAGCCCCCATCCTCCCATGGACAACAGAGACTGCACGGATGTCACCTCTCAAATATACCCAACCACCACCACTTGCGGCAGAACTTCAAAAACCTGTTCTTCAGTCCCTTCCCACTGCGGTTAACCTGTCCTGTGCACAGCCCAGAGCTGACTGTTGGAACATGTTCTCAAGAGCCACCTGATGGGGTGGGGGTGGGATATAAGTTTTTTGAGGGTGGGACCATGCCTGATTCATCTTTGTCCCCAGAGTTAAGCCCAAATCTGGCGCACCACCATGGCTCTGTGAATGTTTGTTGAATGAATGAATGACACAGCCCGTTACTCCACATCCTTTCCATGATCTCATCCTGTCCCCAGGAGACCCGAGTTTCCCCCATTGTAGCCCAGCCCTGGCCCTTGGTGATTTTCCTCAAGATCCCACCAATCCTAGGAGCTTGGCCCCTATACAGGGCGGAGTCAAGGTCCAGCATATGCTGTCCCCAGGGGTTGGCAGACAGGGCTTAGGCTTGTCTCCAAAGTTGGAAATTCTGGACAAGGCACCACCCCCATGCTGGAACCTGCAGGCAAGGTGGTGGAAGGTTTCCAAAGGGGCCCCACAATGTTGGGGCTCAGCCTGCTTGGCTTGCCCAGCCTCCCTGGGGCTCCTGGCCACCACTCAGCAGCTCCCTCCAGCACTAGCTTCCAGCTGTTCTCTGGCCAGCTCTCCGCAGGAAGACACGTTCCATTTCACTTGCTGAGTCCGGAGAGGACAACAGAAAAGGAAAGAGAGGGTGGGGCACAGGGAGCCAAGGAGACAAGAAGGAAATAGGAAGGAAAGCAGAGGGACTACCACGGGGTCGAGGTAGGGGTGAGGCGGGGAAGAGAACGGCAGGACTTGGGAAGCCAAAGAAGACAGGCGAGGGCGGGAGACCAGCTGTAAGAGATGCAGTTTCAGAGAGAGAAGAGGGAAGCAGGGTGGGGTGGGGGGAGATAGCAGGGAAGAAGTGGGGGAGAATAGATGGAGCTATACCTGCAGTGGAATGAGAGAGGATGAAACAAGGAAGAGGAGAGAGGGTCAGAGTTGGAAGCAAAGAGCACAGGGAAGCGGTGGCGCCAGGATGGGTGGTATTAGCCGGACAGCAGGACGATCCAGGTTCCGCGAGAGTGGAGCTTCAAGGCGGTGGGGGCGGGACTGGCCTTGTCTCCCTGAGATAAACCAGGGGCCACTCACAGACATATATATACAAACAGGAAAGGGGGCAGTGAGATGTTTCAGAGCTGAGAAAAGTTTCTTTTTTTCTGGGTGCATGACTGGCTGTGCCAGTGCACAAAGCTTGGGGAGCAGAGAGCACAGTCCGCCAGCCCTACCTGACCCCCCCAAAAATAGGGCAGGGCAGAGCTTGGGCACAAAGCTCCACTCACCAACGAACCCCTGCAACCCTATAGCCTTGGGAAGCTTCCTTTCCCTCTCTGTAGCTCAGCTTCCCCATGCAGGGTTGTAGCACCGGGCCTCGCTCCACCACGTGGTGACCAGAACACATTTAGCCATCCTCCCAACCACGCTGTTCCATTTTATCCCGGAAGTGGCCCTTCATGGTGCTCCCACTTTATAGATGAGGAAACTGAGGCTCAGTGAAGGAACAGGACTTGCCCACGGTCAGAGGCAAGGCTTTTTGGGCTTCTCCCCAAAACCATCCCAGTTCACAGCACGCTCCGTCACGCCCACTCTGAAGTACTTGGCAGCTGCAGAGATGCCAAGATCATGGCTGGGGGCAGGAAATGGTCAGACATGTGTGTACCTTCCAAGGTTCAGCAGATTGGAGAGGAAAGTGTGTCAAGTGCTCAGCATGAACAATGCGCCAATTAACAGGGCAATTTCAAGACTGTAGTGGGGGCTGGGTGGGAGGAGGAGAGAACCAGATGTTCCCCCCGCACGGGCTCCAGAGTAACGCGGGTGCCTTCGGCCAGCACACATGTTTTCTCTCCAGTGAGCACGCGGGTTTCCAGTTTTCTCCTCCTGGAAGAGGCATCTCAAGTCCGTATTTATGTTCCGTCTGAAATTAATGCAAGGGAAACTTTCAAATGCGAATTTCACTGCCAGGGCCTCCAGCCGGATATCAAGCCAGAGCCGTGTTTGTTTTCCCTAGGAAGTGTGACAGGAGGGATGGATAATGAGGGGCACCAGGGCTTCTAGTCTATCTGGGACTGTGTGGAGGGGAACTGACCGACCTGGGCCTCCTCTCCCGCTCTGCAGTCACCCAGCACAAGGCCGAGCCTTCTCAGTTCATTGGGGACTGACTTGACGCTGCCTCAGGCCAGCATCTGAGACACACTGCAGTCTCTGCCAGTGAAGAGGGGGATAGGCACACACAGGACAGTGATGAAGGGGAATGGGGGTCAGGGGATGAAGATGGAGCGATGATGGAGAAGGTAGCTGTGAGGGCATGGTGCCAGGGAGTACAGGCAGAGAGGAGAGACGTCGGGTGGGTGCGTGCTGGTGACAACAGTGGATCTGCGGTTGAAGAGAAAGAGAAAGAGAAAGAGGAGGTGGGTACTGTGACGATTGTGGCAGGAGGGACAAGCTGTGGGATTCTGACAGCTGCAGGATGAGAAGACGGCAGAACTGTCTGACTGACAAGGAAGGAGCGAGCGCTCTACTTCCTGAGGTGTGGCAAGGTGAAACAGCAGCATCCTCAGGGCTTGGTGATGCCTGGGTGGCACCCTAGCCCTGGTATCCTTTAGTGGCCTTTGCTCTGTGCTGCTGTGTGGCAGCGTCTGGGATGCCAGACCTCAAAAATGAAATAGTGGTGGAAGTCTGACTCTGCTTGGCCATCAATATGGCGAAGATCAAGCACCAGAAGTGGCAACCCTGCCTGCCCATCTCTGGCAGGGGGAGGGTGCCATATGTTTGGATTCACATTCTCAGCTTCCCAACTTGCCCATGCCACACAGGTACAAAAGGCAGAGCCGGGTCTATATCTAGGCTCAGAGTGTCCATAGCAAGGTATTTGTGGAGTCAGCTGCCCAGACAAAGCCCAGCTTCTGGGCTCTGGAAAGACTCCCGTTCGGAGCAGCCTGTGCCCTGGGGCCTCTGCCACTATCTGACAGCTGTTGAGTGGGCATCTTCCTCAGGATTTCACTGGGTGTGAATTTCCTCTTAGAAAGCAAGCATCTCTTTCCTCATCAAGCCATCCTCTTGGTTCCAAAACCCTGAGTTAGAAGCTTCTTAGGTCATCTGGATCAGATGCTCTCAAAATGAACATTTTGCTCAGAGATCAGGAAACCATGTCTCTGCTGACACCTGTCATTTCCGGGGTGACTTGGTAATTTAGGGTTAGGTAGGAACCCCAGAGGCTTTGGCTAGCCTGGTCCTGAGGACATGGTGATCACAGTACTTTATCTAAAAACTGTTATAGACATCTAAGGAGTATCCGATGCTTGCTAGGCTGTGGGAGCCCAAGACGAGTCAGAGATGGTCCTCTTTCATACGACCACAGACAGAGGCAATGACTGTAGGTTTCAGGTCCCAGTTACGGCCAGGACAGTTGCTCTTTATAACACCTGGCTTTTTCCTGAGGTTCAGTATCCCAGGGATTAGGACCCTCTGTTTGCTAGAGATGTATTTAGGGACAAAGGCTCACCCCATCCCGAGCCTCACGTCCTTACTTAGCACCCATCTTGGTTTTTGAGATTTCCATGCAGTGCCACAGAGGTTTTCTAGCCCTCATCTGGGGTGGCCTGCCTCCCTTCTGGACAGGAGCCCTGTCCTGAGAGGACAGTGGGCTCCAAAGAGTCAGGGGTCCTGGGGTAGCAATGACTGTACAAAGTTACACTGACAGGCCATGTAAGCCATTCGGGTGTTGCTCACTGACTCCAGGACGGTTACAGAGGGAATTCCGAGACTGGGGGCAGTGAAGACACTAACTAGCCCAGAGCTACTCCTCAGGAGAAACCAGAGTTCTCCCACAGCCACCTTCAAAGGCCACCCTCTAGTCTGTCACTCTCTCCTATTGCCCTCCTGGCACTGCCCAGCAAGAGTCCCAAACCCATAGCTGGGATTCTCAGATCTTCCCTCAATAGCACAGTTGTGGAGACAAGCTGGGGGACATGGCACACAATTTCTATTGACTTGCCCTGTCCAAGGGAAAGCCAGCCTGGCACAAACCAGAACGGGGTGTTCCTTTGCCTGTCTGGATGTTCTGGGTTGAACTGGAATGGCTCTGGCCGAGGATGGAAGCTGTTGCAGACATGCCAGTTTCTAGATGCATGAGCCCTGTGGGGGCAGCGTTCGTTCAGCAGTGCTGGAAATCCTGAAGCACTTCCGGAAGGTTTATCCTCACGCTTGTCCTCGGGGAGCAGGACAGACATAGATGCCACGGGGGAGGGGAAGAAACTATTGGGAGTGCAGCCTCTATTCTAGACTCTGGCGTGCTTGGGCCATCTGAAAGCTCTCAGGAGCATCTCTTCCGAAGGCAGTGAGCAGAGAAGCAAGTGCGAGTGCAGGGAAGGATGGATCTCTTCTTGAGGACTAGGGGGTTGATGTGAAAAGCTGGAAGACCTTTGGGCTTGCATGGGGACATTTCAGCTGGCTCCCACCTTCTCCAGAAAACCTTCTCCGAGTCACCCTCTGCCAACAAGTATGGGATGTGGGATGCAGGGTCTGGAAGGAACCTAACACCTCGCCTCTTGTGGGTCTCTCGCTGTGCAGATGGAGTGAGAAAGACTCCAAGAAGACTATAGGAATATCTCAGAAGGCAACCGTTTCCATGACACCAAGCTGTTTCCCTTTCCCACCCTCACTGCCTGGACTTAACTCTTGTGGCTTACTTTTCTCACTTTTACTTTTTCTCTTTCTTACCATTCGTTCCTTCTCCCCCATACCTCCTGAAACCCTGCTTCTGTCTCTTGCCTCAGCCTGTGGGATTTGCTCAATCGAACCTAGGGCTCTTTTTCTAGTGAGTTCTCGGGCCTTTTATTTGTTACTGTAGTCTCTCCATCCGAAAGGTGGGTATAATGTTGCCAGAGCCCCTAATTCCTACTGTGGGGGACAGAAGACTTAGATGCTGGATCAAATTTTGCTTGGGGTAACATAGGAGTGGATGGTACTTATTACATATCTCAGAGTCATCTCATTTATTAATTAATCCATCCATTTATTCATTCAACAATTGAGGATGAGCATCTTCTGAGTTCTGGGGGTGTAACTTGGACTAAGACATGACAGTGTGCTGTGTGAGCAGAGCGTGAGGACGAAGTTCCAGGACCCTGCGGGAGCTTAAGTCAGAGAGCTAAAGCAGCTGGGTGATGTTTTAGGGAGCTTAGCCACAAGGAAGAGTCGTTACCATCACCTCCCTAGAGCCCGGAGGCTCTCTTGCTTCCTGTATGCATGTCTATTTACTGGTCTGCCAAATGGAACTGAAGGAATATCTTGTCCTTACAGGAAGCCCTGAATATGGGGCTGTACGAGTGGATTGTCAAACAGAACAGTGTGCCTTCTATGGGAAGTAGTTGCTTCATTCATTCATTCATTCATTCATTTTTGGTGGTGCTAGATTAATGCTAGGCAAAGGCTTTATCTTTGAGTTATATCTCTGTCAGTGCTAAATGTCTTTAGCTAAAGTGTGCTTTTGGCTCAGTATGATGGGCTTCTATCTTTCCTTTCTATCAAGTTTAAATCTACCACTATTGTGTTTCTGCCTCAGGCCAGTAAGTGATTTTTTGAATGCCCTTCCTCAATCTGAAGGCTTAGTGTCCTGAATGTGTCTCCGACTCTGCCTGCCATCTTTCTGTCTGACTCTGCCCCTTGTGGGGCAGTTGGTAGCCCTGGAAGGCATGGACAGGTTCTGCAAGGCTCCGTACCACTCCCAAGTCTCCAAGAGCAATTGAAACAAAAACCATGCTGGAATGTTGAAATGCCATAAGCCTAAAGAGTCAGGATATTGAGACCAGGCAATCAGACCAATAGAATGCTGGGGTTCAAGGATTATGGGGTTACAGAAGTTCAGATTTTATTCAGACTAGAGTGTGCTAGGGCCACAGACACTGATAACTTTCGACTGTTGGAGTTAAAAATGAAGGGGCCCTCGAGTTATCTGTCTCCCCACCCCCCACCAATCTACTGGTGACCCATGCTTCCAACTTAGCTCCTCTGGTTCCTGAATCACACATTACTGAAAAGAAGATGCTACCAGATCCTTGGATAGCTGAACAGATAAAAAACCTGATAAAATATATTTCCCTAGAATGGAGGATAAAATCACCATTTCCTCCTAACGCCTAGTAAGCCCCTCTCACCCACGAGATGCCCTGGGACTGAATGGAATATACTTAGTTCTGTATGATTTGGTCCACCAGGTATTTGTGCAAAATCTGCCAGGTGCTAGCGATTTGAGACTGTGGGCCCTGTCTTGGTACCGTTCACATGCACAGGGTGGTCACAGAGCAAGGGCTGTGCAGGTAAAACCAAGAGGCATCTGGGTAAAGTGTCCATCTTTAAATCCTAGCTGTTGGGTGTTGTTAGAGAAACCGCTTACAACTCCACAGGGTTATGGGCCTTCATTGCCAGCAGAGCGAGCAAGTACCTGGCAGGCAGCTGCTGGAATCCTGGTCCTCAGCAGACATAATGGATCAGTCAGGGCTCTGCTTTGCTGGGCTCTGATGTGCTCTTCACAGCACCACACTCTAGGCATCTACTGGCAGTCAGCCACCAATGGCTCCAGTTAAGTCTACTCTAACTTCCTGTCCTGGTCAAGTTTGTGATCAGTCTCTCTTGCATTCATGTCAAATGCTTTCCCCTCTTCAAACCAAGAGCCCTTTATCTTCCTTCTCAACTTCACCTTCCAGCAGAAAGAGCAGACCTGGTTAGAAGCCATCAGCTACCTGCTCATTCACACTTTAGGTGAGGAGGTACCCTCTTCTGCCTAGAGACCAACTCTCTTCTCTTGCTCCATTCCTCCAAACCTACTTCTTCCTATACCAGCCAGCAGTCCCAGACACTACTTAGGTAATGAGGCTTTAAAAGGGCCACAAAAGTCGCCTTGAACTTGGCAGCACCTCTTCTCTCATTCCTTTTATGATGCCAAGCCTTTTCCTATATAAAAGCAATTGTGGATGAATGTGGTGCTAAACTCAGCTACCAGCTTTTAGTGTTGCCAAGTAAGGACTCTGAGATCCCTTTATGCATCTGTCTCCACCAATTTGTTGCAGGATGCTTTAGTTTGAAAAGGTGCTGGAGTGGATCATTGTGGCCCGTGCGCTTGAGACATGAGAAGAAGGTCTGTGTTCTGCTTCTTTAGACTCTCGGCTTTCTCAGCTACAGGAGAGAGCTGGTGCTGTAAGACCATTGGGCTCTGGGTAAGCTTAGACCTGCATCCTGGGCCCATTCTGGAGAGGCATCCTGCTCTCTCACTGGCCTCCCTCAGTGACTGGGCTCTCTGGAGGGTCTTGCAAGCCCGAGGAACCAGGGAACTAGGTGACTCCAGTGGCTGCCCTTTTCCAGGCAGCTAAGATCATGTGGTACAGAATCACTGCCCAGAGGCCGCTGTGTAGTGAGAGGAGAGGTGTTGGGGGTCACTTCCTTGCACAGTTCCTCACAGCTCCCTGGCTCACAACAGGTCCCCTGCATATATCCTGCAAGAGGAAGAGTGGTCCTCCCATCTCCATGTATTAGTCCAGGTTTTGTTCCCGTAGGCTCTTCCAGGAGGTCCTTCTAGATCCCCTGTGAGACCCCATTTGTCTCCTACACTCGTGCCAGAATCCTAGACAGCTTTCAATCTGAGACAGCTCAAGCCGAAGCCAGCTCCTCCTGTCTAAGAGAGTAAACTGAGGTTGTAAGAGAGGTGGAGACTTGCTGGAGGCCACAGTGGGCCATAGCAGAACCAGTGAGTCCAGAGCTCTTTCTGTGCAGCTTCTGTGGCCTTAATAAGCTGTCTTCAAAGGGCCTGCATCTATGACTGAGCTCCTCCCACCACCCTCACTGCCGCAATAGGGGTTCAGGAGGGGGAAGAACAGCCTGTATAAATATACCCCTGGCACGTGCCCTCGACATACTTGGAGATGAATGGGGGTAGGGGAGACACAGAGACAGATAGTAATCAGCCCCATTCAAAGTCAGGATGTCCAGAGGAGCCCTTATGTATTGGACTGTATGTATGTTCTTGGCTTAGATAGTGAAGTCCACAGAAAGAGAGGCCAGAGCAGCAGAATGATGGACATGGACATATCTATAAGTCTCCATCTTGTCTGTTTGAGGCAGGGTCTTATATAGCTACTACATAGCTCTGGCTGGCCTTGAACTGTCTAGGTAGACCAGGCTGGCCTCAGAGTCTCCAGACTGCTTGGGTTATGGATGTACATCATCACACTCAGCTGTAAGATACCTCTTAATTTTTATAAAACACAGGTGGATTCCCAACATTCAAGTGGCAAGAAGTAAATTACGTTATTGTAAATCATTGAGCAAAAGCTGACTAACAAAGAACTCAAATTCACTATCCTGGCCCCAATGCAGCCATTGTAGAGACACCACAGAGAAAGGCAGAAACGGGGAGGGGGAACAGAGAAGGAATAGGGACCCCAAGGAACCATGTGTAAACATATTTAGTTCCCTTCGCAGGAGAAGAAAGATCCCCAGAAACATTTAGTGCATGTCCTGTGTTGCCATGGTGATGCTTAAATTCATTATAATGGTGATGAAGATGATGATTGTAGCTGCCATTCTGAATTCCTGTCATATGGCAGGTTATTTAAATGTCACACATCCTTACAACTGCCTGACAACATAGACACTTTTAATTCATCAAATAGTTATTGCTATCCTTTCCATTAATAGAAGGGAAAACTGGACCCTTGGGAAAGTACCAGACAGAGTGACATGACACGCGGCCTGGTTGGAGGTGGAGTCAGAACTGTGGGCTGTCAGAGTCCATCTCCCTCACCCCTAAGGCCACAGGACTCTTCTGATTAGCCCTGGTTCTAGGTGCGGTGGGTCCAAGCTGGATGGGAGGATTGTTTTGGGCTTTCATAAGTCCACCTGGCACTTGAAGGGGCTGTAGAGTTACCATGGATGGGGCAGGGGTTGTTTCCCTTGCTAAGGACGATACTATAAGAAAACAGTTGGTCAGGAGCTGGGGAAGTACTAGGGACCTAGCCCTGCTCCTAGGTACCTAGCTTGACCTCTTTTGGGCCTCGGCTTTTCCCTCAATGAGAGAAGATGGGGCCAAACCTGCTCCGAAGGCAAAGAAGCAGATCTTGTCCTGGTTCTCCTGCAGCAGCGCCATGACTCTCCTCCCCATGCGCTCATTCCTCTTGTAGATGAGCTCCTGGCGGAAGTAGCTGTCAATCTCCTGGGCTGTCACCTGCTCATGAGGTGGGAGGGTGGTGTTGATGAAATTGGGGAGCTGCAACGGTAAGACAGAAGTCACCTTCAGGTCTTGATGGAGCAGGGCACATGTCAGACAAACACAAGGTCCAGGTAGGACTGGCAATTTCCCTTTCTGAGACCCCACAGTAGGCAAGGTGCTGTTTCATCAACCCTCAAACCCTCAGAGACGAGCATTGTTCCAGTTTTCCATGTGAAGCAGGACCAAGAGGGAACAATCCAGAGATGTGTGCTGCCACAGCTAGGGCAATCAGCCGTACGCCCTGACGGTAAGATGCCACACAGGCCTGCCTGATATTTCTTTAGAGTTTGGGGTCCAGGAGGCTGCAGCCATGCTGAGTTCCTTATGTTCTTTCCTCAGCCCTGAGCCCAGCATGACCTGGACAAGGAACCCTGTTCAGCAAGAGGGGGCAGACGACAGGTGTGGCAAGAAGGCCAGAGAGCTTAGGGGTTAGGGAGAGTTGAGCTTTGGATTCAGTTCTGGTGCTACACCACTTTGCTGAGCCCTGGCTCTCATTCATAGGAAGGACCAATGTGATGGGAAGAACCAATCGAGATGATGGGCCCTGCTGTGGCTGCACTCCACCCTCTGTTCTACAGAGATGCGCAGGGCAGCACTTTCGGCTTTCCCCAACTCTGAGCTGCTATCTGCCGTTCTGGCTTCACCCTTCCAGATCTTTGTCTTTTCCTGTCTTTTCCAGGATCACAGCTCCTTCCAGGCTAATGCTTGTGGGATAAGCTACCTAGGGATTGTTCATCCTTACTCCCTGGGTCCTTTACCCTCACTCTTCTCCGCATCCAGCCTGAGATCCAGCTCTGCTGATGTGCTTTCGAACTAGGCAGAGGGATCCCTGAGTTCAAGGATGAAGTTACGTCATTCCAAGTCCCCAGGGCCTACTCAAGGAAGATGCCTATTGGCGCATCTTCCTGATACACGATATAGGGAGATGCCTACATCTTGAACATAAGATTGCGCTACCCCTTCTGGATTGCTTTGTTCATATAGTTTCATCTATTCGGCTTGGATGGTAGGTCTGGGCACTCTAGTACCATCTCCTCCAACATGTGCGTGGGGGCTGCTGCGGACACTAAGACAATGAATCAACACACACTGTCTTTGCTCTCGATCCACCCATATCATAACATCCTCCAAGCTCCTGCTCATAGAACATCTCCCACTTCTCTCAGTGTCTTCTACCCAAGCATAAAGCACAAAATACCAGTCCTGACTGAAAGATGAGGGGGATTGTGCCCGAAGATACCAACTTCCTAGAGATCTTAGTCCTTCAGAAGAGCCAATTAGTAGCCCAGTGACATGGCTTTTTTTTTTTAACAGCCACTGTTGAGTTGTCAACATTCTTTCTGGGGAAGACGGGGAGTTAACAGAGACTGAATCTGCCTCTGGTATGCTCGCCAAGGACCCGTGGGTGAAATGGGTGGTAAATACACTTGCACCGTATGGCTCCGTCGTCAGAGAGGCCAGACTCACTACTCTGGGATGAAGATGGAAGTGATGTGATTGTCTCAACGTGAGCTGTGTACAATGTGTACAATGTACGCAGCAGCCCTGCTCATGCCTAGGCCGGTCCAGAGCTGGCACCCAGAGACTGCTGATTTGGCAGGTAGACAAACGAAGGAACTGCGTGCTTACGCTCCTCCACACGGGAAGGGATGACTGGCAGCCCCGATGGGATAGGTCACCCTTGACTTGATGGAGTTACAGGAGACGCTAGACAATTTGAAGTCAGGTGTGGAGAACAGCCAGGACATGACTAGAAGGGCTGTTTCTGGAAACATGCCTCTCAAAGGCCTCTCCCCACTTATGGGATATGGGAGAGGATAGGAGGCCATGCTTTATTACACGTAAGTGTTTGTTTAGTCAGTGAGCAAGTGGCTGGATGAGCAGGCTGAGCAACAGCTGAGGAAGAGCGGTGATGAGCACAGGTCCTGCAGTCCCACAGCCAGGGCAGCTTGGGTGCCATCCCTCTTTCCTTGCTCGGTGCTACACTAGGTTATGGTCTCTTTGAGTCTCACATTCCTCACTGGTAACAGGGGAACACACATGGCTTATTGCATGGATTCAATGAGACCAGCTTTGGAAGATGCCAGCGCAGTAAGGCACCGTGGAAGTACGGAGTTATATACCTCACCTTGCACGGCCCCCTTCCCATGTGATGTCACAGGCTACTAGAGAAGGGTGGCCTCCAGAGATGACAGATGGTCATTAGAACCACCAGAGAGACGTGAAGACAGAGGTCTGAGTCCCCTCCTTCTCCCATGGATAATGGAACCTGTGGGCATGTGCTCTTCCTTCCTTCCTTCCTGCTATGCTTTTCGCCCACAAAACACACCCAAAAAAGATTCCCCAGGGGGCCGAAGCTATTTATAAGGGCAAGAAAGAGAGTAAAATTTCAAAAGCATGAAGAAGCAGGACTGGACACTCAGCTTCCCCTGGACTTCCTAGCCACTGGCTAACACTCTCTGTGTGTCTCATGCTGATGGGCCTTGGCCCCATGCCAAGGATGGGGCCTGGGTTTGCGCCAGGGCTGGGGGAGAAGCAAATTAATGATGTCATTAGACTTGTCTGGGGCCTTAAATCTCCCATGACAAGTTTAAGTGCAGGGCATATGATAACATTTTGAAGAGATCATGGAATGTCCCTAGAGCTCTAGAGAGGCTGGTGTGTGATGGGGTGACAAGGAGATGGGCCAGGCGGGACTGCTGTGAGGTTATGGGGGAGGGGTTCAATAAGTTTCCCTGGTCTGTAGCTAGGGATGGCTAAGTGCCCAGGCCTGTTGATAATCTTCAACTACCCACTTCTCTGTACCCACCTACCTAGTAGGCAACCTCTGAGAAACACCCTAGATCCTGCCCTGTGTCAGGCTAGGGCCACCCCAGCGCCTTCGAGCTGCGTCCTCTGTCTCTCATGAGAGTACCAGCCCAGTAGAGGGGTCAGCCATACTTGTAGGAATACTATGGGATGTACAGTAGGAGAGGGTGAGAAGAAGTGTTCCAAGAAGGTCCCCGATGGTTGACTATGGAGCATGGTTGGCCTAGGTCAGCCTAGGTTTGCGGTTGGAGGAGATGGTGGCACTGCTATAAATTATTTTGACTCTGAGTAATATTCTACTGTCAAAAGTCTCTGCACTTGGATAAAACATATATGTGGCTACCGTTCCCCTCAGGGAGCTTGGGACCCCAGGCTTGCCAGGTAGGACTTCTGTGTGGTCCTCCCATTATGGACACTAACAACATCCGTAACCTGGAGCTGCAGAGAGAGACAGGGCGCAGTCATTGTTGAGGGAGGGGGTGGAGCTTAGAGGTATTCTGTTAGGGAGTAAGGAGAAAGGGGCCTCAGGCCCTGCGTGTTAGTTTCACCCTGATCTCCAAAGGCTACTTGATCACCCTCCCCACTGCAGCTAGAGGCATCTTTTTGACTGCACTGATCCATACACTCCTGGGGGTGGGGGCTCTTACTCCTTAGCTGCATTCCCACCCCGTGCTTGTTTTTTGCTATGCAAGCCACGCCCTCTGGAGACATCTACCAGTCCCTCCTCTTGGCTGTCATTCTCACCTAGGAAGCTTTACTAACAAGCTTAGTTCCTACTTTATGATTACCCTGGAGCCTCCCTGACTGCTCAGGGGGATGACCCCTAAATCTCTAGATCCCCAGGCCTTGAGGCTGAGAGGCCTCTGACTGCAGATGTGGCCCCACATAGTGAGACGTGCAAAGGCAGGGTTCAGCCTTGTGACCCTGGATTTTCTCCTCCTCAGGACAGGTTTCCTGTGTACCCCATATGCAGCCTGGACTATGATTCAGCTCTGGGCAGACCACTTGCTCTGCTGGGGGACATGGCTGCAGCCATCAGAGATCAGCAGAGATTCAAAGGAAATCTGAACTGACCATCCCCCAGGCTCACCCCATGCCTCTTCTGCCTGGCTTAGAGTTAGCCACAGGCCTTGTCTTGTTCACCCCTTCTTCCTCAGGCCAGCCGCTTCACAGCCAGTTATCCAACTTACAACCAAGACCCTTTGCTGTGGAGTCACCCTCCACCCGCCAAACAAGGCCATTAACAGATTCAGAGCAAGGCTCATCAGAAGTGGGACTCTCACAGGACTCTGGTGAGAGTCCCATCAGTTTATGGTGTCAGGCTCCTCCCCTTCCTCCTCAACCAGGAGACTAGAGTCCTCAGACCTGGAGTCTCCCACAATAAGGGCTGGGCTCCTTCTTCCATCCTCTAAGCTTCTCTAAGTACATGATGTACCTTCAGTGTTATGCGTGACAGTCACTCACTGGCAAGCACACTGTGCCAGGCGCCAAGGGGTCTCTCCAGAGCAGTGGGGACCAAAGGATGAGCAGCTCATCCCTGCCCTCAGGGAGCCTGTGTCTGGGGGTTGGGTGGCAAGCACAGACAGAACATTGTGGCCCCAGCCTGGCCGGCCTCCAACCAGTCCTCTCCCCACTCCTCCTCCTCTGGGTCTCTGGTTCACTTGCACACTGTGCTCAATGCTGGAACATTCCTTCTTTGTCTATGGCTAATGTAGGTTCTTCTGTGACCTTTTATTTTATAGGAATCTTTCCTAATTGCCCCAGTCCCAGCTGCAGCCACATCTAAATGAGAGAGTCCTGCCATGGGGTGTATCTGCACCTCTTCTGTCCCCAGTGCAAGGGTCCCTATAGGAGACAATGATTTCCTGGGTCTCCCAGGCTCATTGTGAGAGGGTAAGTCCCATGAGAGTTGTCCTCCCTGGCTCCCCACCACATCCCTGTGTGCGCCGTGTTACCACATTTACAAACTATTTCATTTATTTGGCAAATATTTACAGAGTCCCACTTCAGGCTGGGGACTTCTCTCACCAGAGGGGATAAATGAATTAATGACAGACCCAAATCCTGCCCTCATGGAGCTTGTGTTCCAGGGGGAAGGACTAGACAGTAAGTAGTCACTAGTGAAAGGATTGAGTGTATGACCGTGGGAGGAAAATGGGGTATAGAAAAGGTAATGACAGTTGGTGTATTTTCTTTTGAGGGGGAGTGGGGCTCAGGCTACAGCTCAGACAGGGTGATGGGGCTTATGGTTCCAGTGATGCCTGAAGACGGAGAGGGAGTACGTTACCATGGCGTGTGGGAGAATCACCTATGCTGAGGGAATAAAGCCAGCGAAAAGGTAGAGTCATGTAGACGAGTTCTTTTTTTTTGTTTTGTTTTTTTTAAAATTTATTTATTATATATACAGTATTTTCAGTACTCTGCCTGCAGGCATGCCTGTAGGCCAGAAGAGGGCACCAGATTTCATTACAGATGGTTGTGAGCCACCATGTGGTTGCTGGGAATTGAACTTGGGACCTTTGGAAAAGCAGACAGTGCTCTTAACCGCTGAGCCATCTCTCCAGCCCATGTAGACGAGTTCTTGAGATGACAGGGCACACTGTGCTGCTGGGGTGTGTGTAGGGGATGGGGTCAGGAGCAGGGGCAGAACAGCAGAAGCACACAGGCTACTGCAGAGACCGGCTTTTACCCTGGGAAACTGGAAACATCAGAAAGGGACCAGAACATGGACATGGCCTCCTTTACCTAATCCAAGCTTTCTGAGTGGATGAATATCCAAATACCACGGCAAAGGAACCCCTGGGGGAAACTGTGTGATGTTTGGGGAGATTCCTGATTCCATCCGGGAGGCTGGGGAGGTTTCTCAGAGCAGGCAACATTGAATCATGATCAAGTTGGAGGAATCCAGGGGAGAATGAGCCTGGACAAAGGCTCAGAAATACTATAAGACAAGCTGTAAATCCCACACGCCTGACGTGGGGGGTATGGGCTGTGACAAGACCACAGAGAGGTCTTAGAGGATCCTTGAGTGCTGGGTGGAGCGTATTGGAATTTGCTGGAAATCAATGAGGAGGCATGGTAAAGTCTGGGCAAGGTCAAGCCAAACTCAACCCTTTAGGTCCCTACTCAGGGTCTTGTTAGCCTTCCTGTAATTTTGGCTCTAGGATTTGTATCAAAGCAGAAGGTCCTGAAACCAGACTCAAGGCCAAACTCATACTAACTAGGCTTTCCCTTCTGTGGGCTTTCTGGTTCCAGTTGCTGTTCTTGATGATTTAACAGCAATGAGCTGCACAGCCTCGAGCAATAAGTGTTGTCTTCTCTGAGCCTCAGTTTCCCCTCTATAAAGGAGATGACAGTAGTTCCTATCCATCATAGCTGGAGAGAAGCTGGTCTCTGCCCACTGTACAGTAGGCATCTGATAAATGCCAGGTGGGATCATGGGGGCCTAGGTCCAGGTGACGCAGTGGCCATCAGGGCAGGCAGAGAGGAGGGCCTCACCTGGGATGTGTCATGGTTAAAAATGACTGCATTGAGGTCCCCGCAGTTGTAGTGTTTGATGAGGTCCTCCGTGGTGTATGGCGCCTGCAGGCTCCCAGCCCGCACACTCTCATGCTGCAGCAGAGTCTGGTTCAGGGCGAACAACACCTGGCCGAGAAAAGAGAAGGGCATCAGGGATGCTCTCAAGGACAGGCTGGCCTCTGGGAGTGGCCCTCTACGCTCTGGATTTTGGGGCTATCGGCATAAAACAGAAGGTACGTGACACAGTGAACTATCTGAGATTTGGGTGAGTCTTCCTCTTGTCTCCTTTGCTCTACTTTGCTTAGCAGTATTCTAAACTTTGCTTAGCAGTATTCTAAAACAAGCACCCATTTTGTTACCAAGAGCACCCTGAAACGCAGTCAAGGCAATGAACAGTAGAAAACAAAGCTTGGTTCTGTGTCCAGGCCCAGAGGTCTCGGAGCAGGATCCTTGGAGCCCACCTTCCCATGTTTTAGCAGATGCACCGTCTGCCTCCTCTGCTCTGGGCTACTGGCTCCAAGGATGCAGTTTCCAGGCCTTAGGGTCACTTGGAACACTATACAGAAGTTTCTTCTCTCCTGGAATCAGAAGGTTTTCCAGGCTCCTGGAACGTTTTTGAAGCTCACGGCTCCCACGGTGCACATGACAAAGGCCCTGGAAGACAACCTGCTTCAGCCTTCCCATTATTTTGTTTACTTGAGACAGGTCCTCATTATGTAGCCTCAGCTGCCTTGAACTCACTTTCCTCCTGTCTTACTCCCCTCCCCCAAGTGTTGGCACTATAGACATAGACCACCACACTTGGCCATCTAAAATTGGAGAAACTGAGGCCCAGGACATGGAAGGCACTTTACCTGCATGACTTGAGCTGGAGTCTGTATCACAAGGTCTGGTATCCCAGACTCTTTTGGCCAACCAAAGGACTTTGCCGATCCCACCCATTCTGACGCCAGACCTGCTTCAGCCAATGGGATAATGGCAGTCAACCTTACACAGAAAGGCCTGAAAAGCACCTGGGTGCTGTGGCCGTCCCCTCTTCGTTTCCTCTTTGCCTTTGACTCCACTCTGATTGAGAGACACACGGAGCAAGACTTACACAGCCATTGACACTCAGATCAGCAGACAGGTAGCCAATTTCTAGACAGGTGAGGCCTCCAAGACAGTGGAGCCTGCCAGCAACTGGTACTGGCTACCTGAGCTCTGCATGCTATCGTTAGACGACATAATCTCGGCGACAGATGACTGACAGACCACGCTTCCATTAGCTTTTTATTGTGTTTAGCTGCCAGCCTTACAGTAGGTCGAGTTTCCTGAAGTCAGGAGTGTATCTTCTTGGCTCTTGAATCTGCAGCTCTCGGCACTGTGCCCGGGGAAGGGAGGGTAGTGTGATCTCTATTTCTCATTAGAACCTGGGGACCTGCTGTTTCCTTCATAGTTAAAGGTGCTTTTTAAGCACTTAAGAAAAATATCTAGAAGACTAGCGGACATTCCAACCAAGACATATAATCGGAATAAAAAGCTTCTGAAATAGGTGTACAGGGCCAGGTCAACTTGGTGACACAGGCAATAGGGTCATGCGTGTGTTCCCTCTGTGTTTGCTAATGGCAGGAGAATTGGATTGCACAGACTGTGGTAGCCCCCACTGCTCCCTTTAATGAGAGGACTGGAAGTGAGGCCAGACCCCTTGCCCCACGTCTGGGCTTTCTCCAGACTCCTGGGCTTTGGCTGAAATCAGACCTGCAGCCATCTGGTGCCGAGTGTCGACGGCAGCGTGGTGGCTGGGGATGAATTACAGGAGGCAGTGACGTTTTCTGCTGTGGACATTGCTAAGACACTAAGCGCTTCCTCCTGCAGGGTGCGCGCCTCTGATGAAAGCGTCCATGTCGAGCGGATCCACTCTCCTGCTCTGAGGGCCCATGACAGAGGGACTTCCTGTGACCACACCCAGCTGCTGCACACACCTGCTCTGCTGCTTCTTAGATCAGGCAGTGCCCAGGGGTGAGGTCATCTGCCTGGGCACCCGGAGACCTGGCTGGAGGGTAAATGCCTCCCCTGGTCCCTGCTTGACTCAAGAAGTCAGGTCTGCAATGATGAGGCCTTCCTGAAGCCGGGAGGTATTTCAGGGGATTAAGTATATTCCCGGCTGCTGGGTGTTAAGCATAGTCCTGGCAAGAAATGAGTGCTGAGTATGTGTTCATTACATAAAACGTAGGAGGAAAGAACGCCAAATCTTCCCGGCTAGGTGCTGGGAGATAGGGTCCCGAGAATTCATCTGGTGCGGAGGTTTCAAACTACTTTTAGCTGTAGAATTCTTTTGTTGTTGTTATTGTTGCTGGCTTTCTCCAAAGGACTCTTACTTGGAGTTTTGAATGTGGAACAGATAAAAATAGTAAAGTCGTGGCTGATATGAGGGAGGCTGGGATGGGGGATGGGCCCGTGCTGCAGGGATTTCCACAAGAACCCTGGAGCCTAGTTTAAGGATCCCTGATCTCATTTTGTACATTCTTAATGCAAAGGAAGAGAAGGGACAGCATCCCAGGCAGGTAGGAAGGGGTGTGCATGAGTTCATATCATACAGGGAGTTGGGCACAAGGGGCTCCACCCAAGGGTCCTGACTCCCAGCCTTGGGTCACAAGGCTCATGATGCAGGACCTTCTGCTGTCTACTGGTATAGCTATCCATACCCACTGTTTCTCTGATCATTGTAAAGCAGTCAGGGTGCTTGCTACTGGGGTGCTGCAGACAGGAAGCTAAGGCCTACCAGGCCATTCGAGAATTTTGCAGCTCCCTGCATGTCTCAGCTGGTTTGTGACATTAACTATATTCTGGTGGGATCTGGTACCTCCTACAGGCTCCCTGTGCAGAGACCACTCTGGAGGCGCGTGTCTTGCAGAATTGATTTGGCCCTCTGTCTTTTTGTTCATCCATGAACCACAATGTCCGACATCAGACACTCAGGAAACACTACAAAAAGAAGGTGCTGCCCCTGAATCATGTTCTCCCCACTTCCTGCTCCATACCTACTCTTTGTAACTCATGACAGAGTCATCACCCATTCACATTGGAACCCCTGGTTTAATTGAGCCCTTACTATGTGACATAAACTTCCTGAGTGGATTCACTATTTAATCTTTAGAGCAGCTCCCAGGTAAAATAAAGATGAAAAAATTCCACAGTAAAGATACATTAAATACCAACCCAAGGTGAGGAGGCTGGCAAGAGGTGAGATGGACCAGTTGGCACATGTTCTGTCCCTGGTCAGTGCACACAGGGCCTCCCTCTGTTCTGTCAAGGAGAGGAGGGACAGCAGGGATGTAGAGATTGGGCACAACAGAAGCCGAGGGAGTGACAAGCTCAACGAAAAGAGCGAAAAGAGCGGAGGTAGAATTCCAGATCACTGGCTTACTACAAGCACGCCTTGAGGCACTGTGTCCTCTTTTGTGAGCACTCTTGGGGCTTCTAACTAGCAAAAGGAAGCTATATGACCACCCCCTTTTTCCTCCCCCTTCCCTTCCTTCCTTTATCAAACAAAGGCTTTCAGTAGCTTCTCAGCAGGGACTTGGGTTTGATGGAGAAATATGTCGTGGTTTCTAAGCACATGGAACTCATGGAGGAGGCAGACAAGCCACTGACCTTTACGCCAGGGTGACAGAGGCACAAGCTTTAGAATGAAGTACCACCCTGGCTTCTGCTTCCCTCTCCAGCTCCCAGAATTCCCCAGGCCTCTGGGCATTCTACTCCCAGCCACCTTAGAACAACAAACTTCCCTTGCAAGGAGCCTCAGTGGCCCACACTAGGATAATGTTTATGATAAGGCTATGACATAGAATAACAAACACAGGGTAGAAAGTAGAGGCCTCGCTCCCCCGGATGCCTACGTGGAGTCCTGGCCACCGGGAACCCTGGCCACCAAGAAATGTTGTGTGCATCCTCTCCTACCTCCGCCTCCTAGAGCTCATGGGGCCCAAGATGGCTTGGAGGCATCTGTTGAGTGTGTAGGCTTGGAATCTAAATAGGTCTTCAGACAGAAGTCTAAGGTGGAGGGTGGCAGGTGCCAGGAGGCTGGAAACAGGCTTGTTTTTCCAGAACAGTCCAGTAAATAATCCTAGACAGACTAGAATGCCAGTTGTTTGCCCATGTCACCTGAAGGGAAGGTTTGGATCCCAGGATCTTTGGACAGGCCTGGCTCTCAGGTTAAGGATCTGGGATGATCAGGGAGGACTTCTACCAAGACCAGAGCCCGGAATAATGACAGCTAAATCCTAAGCACCCTGACAGGTGTTCACCGAGTTCCTTCTCGGTGCCAGTGCACCAGGCAAGGGCAGCAGAGACAAAGGCCTTGGTCTCACACAGCTTGCCTGCTAGGTGAGCATTCTGTGTTCACTGTCATCAGTGAACAGCATGGAAGCAGGGCTGTGCTGGTCCTGCTGAACTGGGGTATCTCTGCAACACAGGCCAAGAGGGCGCAACAGCCAGCGCTGCTGGAGGCTGGGCCCCGAACACTGAGAGAACCGGTTTGCTCTCTCCACTGTGGGGGTGAAAAGGGTGTGTAGAACACACGGTGTCTTGAGGGGACTCAGTGCTCCCATGCCCTGTGAGTAGAGCTCTTGGAAAAGGACAACACTTGTGCCCAGACATCCTTGAATAAAGCCCGAGGATGGATTTTAGGTATCAGCCTGGTTCTGAACCTTGGAAGCTGAGGTTCTTGCTGAGGGAAAGGAAGGGAAGAACGGATGATAGAGAAGGTGGGAAGTCCCACAAGCTATCAGGTGTGGTCACTCACAAGAAATGGAGACTGTAATGGCCATAAATATTTATTTTTGAGACAGCATCTTACGTAGCCCAGGCTAGCCTTAAACTCACTATATAGCTGAGGATAACCTTGAACTTCAGATCCCCTTTCCTCTACTTCCCAAATGCTGGGGATACTGGCATGTGCCACCATTCTCAGTTTATATGGATGCTAGGCAAATGTCCTCAGCCCTGCATATGTTTGTGTGTGAGGGTTAAGTGTGGATGTATGTCTGAGTGTTATTTATCCCAAGTATCTTGGTTTTCTTGTCCTCCAAGCGTGTAACACTGGTGTATCGACCATTCCCATGAGGGTGCTTAAGTGCTGTTAACTTGACATGGCAGTAGTTACAGGATGTCAAGGGGGAGAATAAATGGAGGAGTGCCTAGCATCCTCTTCTGGGGAAGGCCTGCTGTATTTTTGGCTGTGTACAAGACAGCTGCTCATATTAAACAGAGTTATCTCATCCCTGTCCTTCTTTGAAGCCAAGGCGTGGCTTGTGTAAATGAACACGGGGTACCACGTTGGCAAGCAGCAGACACGTGGTTGATTTTATGTGTCAAATGGACTGGAGTTGAGGTCCCAGATACTTAATGAAATATTTATCTCGATGCTTCTATTCTAAAACAAACTATTATTATTAAAAAATTCCTTGCCAATAAAACAGAACACCAAAATTAACTAGACTCAAAGTCTCTCCAATGAGGCTTTCTGCAGTTGGAATTGGTATTCAGAATGGGAGCTGTGAAGCTTCACAGTCAATTTTACAGTTTCAGTATTGAATCTATTTTATGCACCACCCAACACAAACAAAAATCCTTGACAGAATTAGAACTAGAAAAACAATTAGTTTTAAGTCCTTTCTCATAGCTCACGTGCATTACCCGCACTCAGTCCTTCCTCACCCTTTTTATTTAGCCTTTCTTGCTCTTTCCTTCAAGTTGTCCTGCATGCTCATGTACACTTGTTTACATACATACATACATTATTAGCTAGATTCTGCACATGAGAGAGCACATGTGGCTTATTTCTTTCTGAGATTCTATGACCTTAATATTATACATTTTAAATCTATCCATTTTCCTGCAAATTTTCAAACTTCTTTTTTTCTTCAGAGTTGAGATGTATTCCATTTTATGAATATATTGAATTTTTATCCATTCATTTGTTAATCGACAATGGGGTTGATTCTGATTATTTTCCATAGTGAATATAGTAGCAATAAATGTTTGTATAGATATCTCGACTGCAGGGAATGGACTTCTCTGGATCTATAACCAGGAAGGAAATCTCTGGGACATATGGTAGTTCGATTTGAAAGTTTTTGAGGAATATACAAATTGATTTCCACAATGGCTATATTGGTTTGTGTTCCCACCAACAGTGAATGTGGGTTCCTTCCTCTCCATTTCCTTTCCAACATTTATTATCAGATTTGTTGATGACAGCCATTCTGAGGGGTTTGCAAAATAGTTTTGATGCATTTCTATGATGGTTAAGAATACTGAACACTTGAAAACATAGTTACTGGCCATTTCTTTCTCTCTCTCTCTCTCTCTCTCTCTCTCTCTCTCTCTCTCTCTCTCTCTCTCTCTCTCTCTCCACCATAGTTACTGGCCATTTGTATCTCTCTCTTTCCCTCCCTCTCTCCCTCCCTCTCTCTCTCCCTCCCTCCATCCCTCTGCCCTTTTTCTTTCATAAAAAGTGTCTATTCAGTTCTCTTACCAGCTTTCTGACTGGCAGTTTTAGTCCCCCTGAATTCTGGATATTAGCCTCTTGTCCTGTTGAGATAGGGAGCTGCGGGCTGCGTCCCCGGCACCCGGCCGCCCGCATGGCTAGCTTATGCCCCGAAATAATTACATGGAAACTGTATTCTTTTAAACACTGCCTGGCCCATTAGTTCCAGCCTCTTATTGGCTAGCTCTTACATATTGACCTAACCCATTTCTAATAATCTGTGTAGCCCACGAGCTGCTTACCAGGAATGATCTTAACCTGCGTCTGCCTGGAGTGGGAGAATCACAGCGACTCACTGACTCAGCTTCTTTCTCCCAGCATTTTGTTCTGTTTACTCTGCCTACCTAATTTTCTGTCCTATTAAAGGGCCATGGCAGTCTCTGTATTTAACCAATGAAATTAACACAAAACAGAAGACTCTCCCCCATTATTGTCCGAAGTGTAACCAGTAGATTTCCATCTGTTAACTCTGCCACTGTTTCCTTTGTCACGGAGAGACTTTATTTCCATATATTCCCATCTATTGATACTTGGGGATGTTGGTGTTCCATTTAACAAGTTCTCGCCTACCTAAATAGGTTTCCCCATATTTTCTTCTGAGAGTTTCAGTGTTTCAGATTTTAAATTAAAATCTTTTTAAAAACTGATTTTGTATGAGGTAAAAAGTATAAATTTAACTTCCTTTTTTGTGGGCAGAATTCCAGTTTTCTTTTCTAGACCTTCCTAGAAAAGTATTTTTACATGAGATTAATATTTAATTTACTAAATTTTGAAGAAAATGAATCATTATCCAATGAGTAGGTGGGGCTCCATCATTTGGCAGTTTTAAGAGGAAAGTGATTGTGCACTCTGCCAGCAGAGCTTTGAACTTGGAACTGGCGTATCAACTCTCCCCTGGATGTCCAGCCAGCTGCCATCCTGGAGATTTATACCACTGAGACAATTCCTTGAGATTAATATCTATCACTGTCTCTCTCTGCATCTTTGTCTCCTCACTCTGACTCTGCAGCCCTCCCATGCCTATGCATTCTTGCATGCACACACAGTTATGTATCATACAAATGTACTATGGTGTTTTGGTCAATGGCGAGCTACACTATGAATATGTCCTCATAAAATTGCAGTGGAGCCAGATATCTATGGCCTTGTATATTTTATTATACGTTTTCTGCATTCAAATGCATAAATATTTGCATTAGGTTATAAATATCTACAGGGTTTTTTTTGTACAGCAGGTAGCATGCACATTTGTAGCTAGTGGCAACAGCGGGTACCATATAGTCTAGGTATGCAGGGGGCTGGACTCCTTGGTTGTACAGATACATACTGTGATGTATGCACAATGACAGAATGAGCTAGTGATCCATTTCTCTGAACACATTCCCATTGTGAAGCTGCACATGGCTGGACACCAGCTACAGGTGTGGGCATGAGTACAGACCTTCTACTGGCCCATTTCTGGGATAAAAAAAATAGTATGTGTTTGAGAAAAGAGTCAAGAAAGGGGCAGGGTGCAGGGGGAAAGGGACCAGCAGGTGCAAAGGCCCTGCATGTACACAATGGGAAGCAGAAGCCGGGAAAGTGGAGCTGAACAAGCCAGCAGAGAGATGGGAATGTAGCTGGAGTTGACAAGCATGGCGGATGACATGCGTATGACAGAGAAACTGGGAAACCAGCTCACGCTATAATCCTTCCAGATGAGGATTGTCATTCCCGTGTGACAAAACAGGAAACTGAGGCTTGGGGATTCAAGATTTCTGGAAACTAGGCCTGGGATTTAGAGCCGGGCCCACCAGGCAGACCCTGGATTCCCTTTGCTCTCCTGAGCTCTACCTCCCAAGCTACTTCCATTCATCCCTTAGCAGAAGGACAGGCGTTAACAGACAGATGGATCCAGTCTGTGGGGCCTTTATTCTGAGTGTTCAACTGGGGGTGTGTGAGAGAGAGAGTCTTAACTATCAGATATTGTCAAGGTTGGCACACAAGGTCCCCCTTTTAGAGTTAACCCCAACCACTGGCACCCAGCCTTCTACTATCTTACTCTGTGTCAGTCTGACAGAACTTCAGGCCAGTCCATGACACCTCTGAGGGACACACTATCCATCCTGGCTTTGTCTATTCCCCAGAGAGAACACAGTGCCAGTCATATACACAATGAACATGGCAAGCAGAGGGCATCACTCATCCCATGACCTTCATCCCTAGCAGCTCCCCACCAGGACCCAGACAGAGCAGCACTGCTATCCTGGACCTGAGGTCAGACTAATCCGTCAGCACCTAGTGCAGGGTTGGAGGGCAGCCCACCTCACAGAAGCCATCTCTGGCCTGAGGGACACTTATGCAGAGGTTCCAGCCCTCAGGGCTTGCACTGTAATTTGTCTGTTTTCCATGCTCCACAGAAGATAGCACCAGAACACTAGACTATTTCCTGGCATCCTGCTCCAGGCCTTCAAGTCTCCCAGTCCTTCCAGCACAGATCCTGTCTGCACACTCCAGGTAATGGAACAGTAGGCATCTAAATAAAAACAAGGTTTCCTGGAGCTGGGGCCTGGCTCTGGGCTAGTGACAGGGACCAGAGATCTAGCCACCATTCGACTTGTCACTAGAAGCCTGGAGTGGACCATTTTTCTTCTTGAGGCCTTGGTTTATCCACCTGTGACAGGGGACAATTTAGGCATCCATTGACTGAAGATTTATGGAGCCCTTACACAGCAGCCTGCTGGTCCAGGCCAGGGGCACAATAGTAAATACAGCAAGCAAAGGCCCCTGACCTACAGGAGCTTTCATTACATTAGAACAATAAGCAAGAGAGCGGCCTCTGCTAAGGAGAAAACAAGGCAAAGGAAGGGACCGTGTGTGTGTGTGTGTGTGTGTGTGTGTGTGTGTGTGTGTGTGTACGTGGTATGTATTTGGTGCATGTCTATGGTATGGTATGTGTGTGTATGTGTGTTTGGTGCTGACGTTTTGGATTAGCTATTGGGAAAGTATTTGGGGAAAGTTATGAAGATGCTGAGGGAGGAGCTCCGAGGAGATAGGGAAAAGGATTGAAGCAAAAGCCCTGAGGCAGAAGAAGGTGTGGGCTACTGAGGAAAAGGAAGCGATTAGAGCTCCTTCAGGGATGGGGCTATTCAAGGGCGTTCGGAGCAGGAGTGAAGTCAGTCCTCCCCCTGACCCTTTGGGGACACCACAGCCACAGATTCTCAGGGTTCAGTTACCCCCGGCAAGGCCTGGATCCCTGGCTCCTTCCCCTCCTGCCACTCAGTTGCCATGATCTGCCACTGAAATCAGGATACGGCATTGGGGTCAGGTACTATCTTGCCAGTCCAAAGCAGGGGACTAGGAAAGGTTACTGGAGGAGGGTGGTAGTGGCAGGCCTCTTGTTGACAGTGCTGGGTACAGAGTGTGGCAGCCATGGAGGAGGAGGCCAGCTTGGAGGCAAAGCAGCTTTGTCTATCTTTCTTCCCACTCGGCCACCACACAGAGAACCATGGACTCAGCATCACACACAAATGTGCCTGTTCTGTGGATCTTGAGGCAGCAGCACACCCTCCCCGGCCTGCAGCGGGGGCTGAGTGTGTTCACTTCACTCTGTTCTCTGGGGGCCAGGCTGTTCCTTCCACGACCACCCTAGAATTCTGGGGTTCCTAGCCTGTCCTTTCAAGCAGAGCCACCCACATGAACAGAGTGGTACTTGCTGGGTGGGGAGGCTGGTGGCCAGGGGCTCCAGGAGGAAGTCTGTATGGACCCTGTCCTGCTAAAGGAGGCTACCTCCTTTGTTTTCAGCACTGATAGGTTAAGGGAAACTTCACACTTGGAATCTGGAGCTGCAGACTAGCCCAGCCAAGAGACTGGCAGGACAGTAGGCTCCCTGTGAAACAGGAGGTAAGGCCTGGTGCTAGCTCTCACTTCTGGAGGCCCTATTCCAGCACCTGGCATCTTAGGCTATAATAGCTACCCTTCATGATTCAACAGTCCATGGCTCCTGGTGTGGTGCTCACTAGACTCTTTTGTCCTTTTGACAGGTGGATTGTGTTACTAATCTCATTTTATACAGAGGCTCAGAGACGGAGGCAACACCCCATGTTCTCTAAGCTGGATTCCTTGAGTGCCGTAGCTCTTCTCCCTGAACCCACTGCTTTCTCCCTCCTGCTCCTCCTGTTGTCCGCCTCTTAATCTGTCGCCAGGGGCAATGGCCTCTGGGAATTTAAACCCATTACATTCTAAACATGAGGGAAAAAAGAGCAGGATGCGTTATAAAGTCCCAGGGAAGAATCTCGACAAGTCTCTTCCAGTTTCAGAGCTGGGATGAAGCTGGAGAGAACCAGTTGGCTCTGGCACCAGTGATGAGCTAGTGCAAATGGAAACCAGAGCACTTGGAGGGGTTCCTGACTCAGTCTAGGAAGGGGAAGGCGGCAGTGAAGGCATTCGCGACAGAAGGTGTGGAAGGTGCAGTCTCTGGAGTAGAGGGGTTGGGGCCCTGCCAGTCTTCCCTGCAGAGCTGCCATGGGTCAAGATCAGGCATGAGTGATACGGGGAGAACCCACAGTTTCTGTGGGAGCGATGGGTTGGGCAGCCATCATCCTCGTTTGTGTTCTTAAGCATGCATAGACTCCAAGCCTGATAGGAGAGAGAGTACTTCTGCCTCAGCCTCAGCCCTGCTCTGCTGACACAGCTGCCTAGACTTCAAACAGCAAGACTCCACATTCATTTGCAAAATCAGTATGGAATTCCTACAGGGCTCCTCTAATTCCTCTGGTCTGACCACACAGCAATTACCCATTTACAGAGGAGGGGGAATGGCCTCCCAGGCTCTCCAGCTGTGTGGGGACCTCTGCTCTCCTTGGCCTTGAGCAATAGCTGGGGAGGGCTGGACAGGAGAGGACACCTGTTGGGGGCCTTGTGTGGGAAGACCTGGCTGCAAGCACTTAGCAGAGAAATGGTAACAGCACCCTTGCTTAGCCACCATTGCCAAGTGCTTCTGAGGCGAACAATGGAGGACAAGAAAGGGTGCTGATGGCCTTCAGACCCGACCTGTTTTTGAAGAACATGGAAGCCTTGCTCTGGATCCTTCCATGTGGGACAGGCCTTGCTCCTCTCTGGGCCTCAGTTTACCCATCTGTCGTGTGTTTATGTGTGTGTGTGTGTGTATGTAACATTAGTCCTGTCTGTTTGAGGCTAGCATTTTCAAAACCTCATCAAGTACTTACTACCCTTCCTTAGGATAAAAACACACACAGAGCACATGGGGATTCTTACTTCCTATAAACTGGGGTGCTCTCCAAAAGCTCTGCAGCAGGGGTTCAGGAGGAGAAGCTAAAGCTCAAGCAAGCATGGCCAGAGTTTCCAGTTAGGTTGTGTTGGTTGCTGGGTTGCTGGACCAAATTGGTTCCAGGTGTGTGGTGGCTCATGGGGAGGACTTGGCCATGATCAAGCAAGACTTGTTGAAGCCAGTGTCAAGGGGTGGACACTATGCCATTGAAGTGCAGCAAAGCAGCAGGGAGCACAATCAGGAGACCCTCAAAGACGGTGACTACAGCAAGTGTGCTATGAAAGCATGCATTTGCCACACTGAAGAGGAGAGGAAGAATTGCAGGAGATGCAGATGGACAGGGAGGTGCTTTGTGGCTCCTGTCAGTGCTGACTGCAGCCACAGGAAAGGAAGGGAGACTGGGTAGACCCCACAGCCCCACAGCCATGCCACTAGCTGCTGTGGGCTGGAAGCCAGAAACAAGGCTGGTGGAGGAGGGCACAGGGCAGACTGATTGCCAGGGGCGGGATCCAGACCTCAGGCTTTACTGGTAGACAGTAGGGGAAACTGAACTGAAGGAGCAAGAAAGAACAGCAAGGTTTTGGATTTAGAAGCCTACCTTTGTGGTGCCTGGTGAACAGCAGGCAGTCTCAGCCCAGAGGCCAAGAGAGGCCAGGAAGACCTGCCTTGACCTAGCCTTGGAGATGTGGAAGGGGATTTGAAGCAGGTGAGAACCACAGTTCTCTCCCTGCTTTGGCTTTAGAGCATCCTAGACCAGGGCTCCGAGGCTCTCTCGTGACCTTGCACTGACCCCTTTGACTGAAGATGAGTTCTCTCCTCCCTTTCCTTTTCCTTTCCTTTCCTTTCCTTTCCTTTCCTTTCCTTTCCTTTCCTTTCCTTTCCTTTCCTTTCCTTTCCTTTCCTTTCCTTTCCTTTCCTTTCCTTTCAAAACTTCCTTGCAGCAGCAGCTGGACAGGGGCAGGGCAGCTCAGGGTGGAGGGAAAGACAGAAAGCTCTGTGGTACTGCATGAGCCCCAAGTATTGGCGGTTGAACCCCAAGTTCCAGGTCAAGGAGGATACACCCTTCTAGGAAACATCAAAGGAGAAAGTTGTAGAGTCTCAGAAGACAGCAAAGCGGTTCCAACTTCTGGTTTTAACTTGTTTGAAAGCTCAGAACACAGCACCTAGCAACAGATGGGGGTGTTGGACACTAGAGTCAGGTGGCAGTGGACCTCAGGTTCTGCATGGGCCTCCTTACAATGCAGAGGCCACTGAAGCCCAGAGAGGACAAGGTTCCCAAGGCCAAGGCCACACAGCAAGCCAGGGGATGCTGATGAAGTCAGGGGTGAGGTATCTGTCTGCTTCTCTGGCTCTGGTCAGGTCTCTTGTGGGCTATTATCCTCTTCTTCCCCCTACCACAGAAAGACTATAAGATGAAAGAAGGTCCAACTGAAGCCCGAGCGTCAGACTTGGGGCCAGAACACAGAAAAGGCAAACTCATTCTGGATGAGCAAAGCTCTGTATATGGGTCAGATTAGTGCTTATCGGCCTCCAGGCTGGGAGGGTGGACAAAATGTGCTATGGGGGGCATAAATTCACCCCCAAAGGACAGCTTTTAAGGGTTCATGCACTTTCAGAATCCGCCATAGGCAGGAAGGCTACTCAGCCTTTCAGTCTCTGGCCAGAATCTTCTCCAGGGCCTTAGGTCTATGATGAATTTTCATGACCCTTCCTTAATTTTTCTCTGGGTCGCGGGCTTGTTTCAGTCTATCCTTCCCAGCCTATGCTTCCCTCCTGCCACACCAGGAATCCTACCTACTCTAAAAATGTCTCCTAGATCCTAGCTCCAGTCTGGCGTTCCCTTTTCTGGGCTCTTCTGATAAGAAGACTCAAACACAACAAGCCACAGCGTTGGTTTGTCCTGGGATTAGGAATGGGGTCTCTGAGTGACACCAAAAATTGTATGGACCTATGTCTGTGCAAGGGAAAGACAGAGATCAAGAGACAGAACAGAAATCATTCTACCCTAGCCACAAAGAGACTCATGATGAACCATATGGCCTATGTCTGAGTTGGTATGGTCCAGGAGTCCTGGAGACGTAGACTGATGCATGTAATTCAGTCCTGCTTACAACACCTAGTAGCCTCTCCACCTCTCTCCATCATCTGGTCTTGGACTATCTGACTAGGCCCTATGACCTGGCTGTGTGTGTGTCCTCTACCTCATCCCTCCATTACTTTCGCTTGTTTCATGGGGATACTGAACACCATGACTTCAGGGCCTGAGGCCTAGTCTGGTACCCGAACATTCCTAACTGACCAGCCAGCTGTGGATGCTGCGAACCATGACCACCATACATGGGAGCATACTATGGCTCTAGAAATCACTACAAACAGCTTCCACATGGGCTCTCCGCGCTCCTTGGCAGCGCTCTGCTTCACTCGCCAGGTTCTCCTTGCCCCTCATCCTCTGAGCTCTGAGTTTTAACTAACTTCACGTGCAGATTTACAGGTTTGTTTTGGAGTGAGCAGCTTCTTTCCCACATCAGCGTCTTTGCACATCCTGGTCCAGGGACGCCTTCCCATTGTGCCCCTGGTCTGCCCCACACACTTTCAACATTTCAGCTACTGTTCAAGTCCCATCTCTTGGAGTTTCCTTCCCTGGCTCTGTAGATCAGCTCAGGGTACTCTCCAAAGTTCTCTTACTCTTCCCTGTTTCTTTGGAGCACTGGCAAGAGTTTGTCTTCATCCACACATGAGGTCCATATTTCTTTAATGTCTTATTGTAACGTTATCAACTACCAATGATTGTTCTGTGTCAGGCACTGTACAGAGTTCTACACCAGTTTTACTGCACACACGTTCCAACAATTAGGAGACAGTTTTCATCTTTATTCCCTGTTCACAAGGGAAGCAAAGGAGACACGGGAGTTAAGTGACTTGCCTAAGGTCATCCGGCTAGTGGTAGACGAATGAAGAATATCTGCAGATTTTTACCACGTGCCAAGCAAGTCCTACCACCTTCTATGTGAGACCAAATTCCCCTTACTCTTTCTCACATCCCTGGTACCTAGGACATAGCTGTGACACCCTGAAGGCAGCCAGCTCCATTAGGCACAGCCTTCAGCGCTGACTCAAAACTAGTAAATGTACTTGGGAAAAGGGGGCATGCTGAAACCTCAGAGGTGGAGCTTCACTGTGGATGAGGGATTCAGAGCTAGAGGGGCTCAGAGCTAGAGGGGCTCAGGAATGGCCCAGGGGTTCTCAGCAGAGAACTTCCTTCCTAGGTGTGCATTGCTCCTGACACCTGTCAGCTCAATGACAAGGAGCCTGTCCTCTAGGTTCCTGCCAGGTCTGTGGTGGATGGCTGAGAAAGAGGTTCTTCCTCTGAGGAACAGTGGGAGCCTCCTGGAGGCTCCTTGCCCTGAAGGAGTCCCCCCTCATCTGGACTGCCTCTGAGCCTGACAGCTGCTCTCCCCGGCTTCCCTACTACCTCCTTCCCCGCCATGCTCTTGGCACCCAGGCCTAGCAGGCCTCAGCCACCCTTGTGGACTGTTGGCTCAGGAGTATGTCAGCTAGTTTAGGAGGCTTCCATCCCAGCAGCCCTGGCCCCCACCCCTTTGAAGGGGATCAGGTTCCCCCACAAACATAATTGAACAAAAATATGAGAGAGAAAAGGTCTTTGTTCTCCCATTTACAGCGTCAGAAAATATGTAACAAATTAGCCGTTTATGAGGTAAGAGGCCAGCTCTGTGTGCAGGCGGTGTGGCCTCAGCAGGCACAAGGGGCCTTTGAGCCTCTGCATGGGGGGGCACGGCAGTGGGAAGGGAGGGCTCACAGGACTTCAGCGTAGGCACAGGAGGCCGGCGACCATCTAGGACTCTGGGAAGCTTGCAAAGGGAAACGGGGGGGTGGGGGAGGCAGAGACAAGGAGGAGATCCTGAGCATGGGGAGAGAACAGCTGCTGCAGGCCAGTCTCCAACAGGGCCAGTGCACTTAGCAGCCAGCGGGCTACTGGGGTCTCAGTGGCTTCCTTGCTGGCTGCTGTGGACCTTAGGAATGGGCAGGTGCCTCTGGTATTGCTGGTGATTTTGCTCCATACCAAGGAGGAATGCCACCTGAAGTATCAAATATTCAGTAAGGTTGAGGAGAGGGGGGAAGCATCAGGGAAAGATCTGGAGGCTCTTAGCAACATGGATGGCCATGCCTCTCCTCAGCATTGTCCTGGCTGTCATCTGTTTCACTTAGATGTCTAGAGCTATGCATGGCTTAATCCAGTCATAAGCATAAGCATCTTAGCTTTGTCCACTGGGGTTGTTTGGCCTGGTGACAATGCAGGCTAGCATTACACTCGGCATCTTTGGCCCCCTTATGATTTAGAGACTTCTCCTGCTGCCTCTCCCTCCTCCTCTTTATCCTTTTTGTTCTCTTCCTTCAGTTTTTTTCAGACAGTCTCACTATGTCATCTCAAATTCGTGATCTTTCTGCCTCAGTCACCCCAGTGATGGGTTACGGGTGTGTGCACCACACCAGGCTCTTGGTTTAGTTTTTGATTCTGTTAGATCATGTGCTCTAAGGCCCACCTTTTTCATTTCCGTGCCCATGGTCAGGATTTTCCTTGCTGCCAGCCTGGCCACACATCATGGGAACACATGTTCAGACACCTCTTGCAATACATCCATGGAACTGCCTGTTCTCTTTGCTCACCACAGACCCCTGCTGAGCTCAGAACTGGGTTCTGGCTGTGTACCATGGCCCTGAGCCTTTGAGAGGAGGTATTGGTGAAGATGGGTCCATGCCAGTCCAGTAAGAAACCTCTGTAAGAAGTGGGGTGCTGGGTTCCTGCCTGAATACCCCGAGTGTTTGGTCTGTAGTCACAAACACGTCGCTTTCCTGGATCTGACTTTATTTGTTTTGATTGGATCTTAATAGTTCTTTCAGGCTGAAGCTGAAGCTGCCTGGGATCCCGGGAGACTTGCTAAAACTTCAACTGCACCCAGCGTAGCAGAGTAACTTGAAATTTAATCAGTGTCCAGGGATGCCCGCCTCATTCTTTCCAGCGCTGGTTTCTGAGGTGGGCTCGGACACAGTGCTATTCTCTGCAGTGCAGACCTGAGGGGAAATTTGCACAGGCCGTAACTGTGCCTGGCAACTTCTCCATGGAGCACCAGAGCAAAACTCTGCCCCGCTGGCCTTGACTTCCCTATGTGGACCCCTTCCTGGGCACTTCTGTCGCCACTTTTCTGCCATCCTTCCTCCTCTTTAAACACTTCTCTCCCACATTACTGTGTGGCTTCCCGAAAAGAAAGCCCTCCATAATGGAGGAAGTGATTTTCATTCACAAACATATCTCCAGCCCTGGCACTGAAAACAAGCCCCATGTCTCATGAATGAATGAGTGATACTCTTGGCATTTCATCTCACCACCATGCCTGGTCCTTTTCATGCAAGGCTGTACCTCAGTGGCAGGACTCTGGCCTTTCAGAGTGTTAGGTCCTGGGCAGGAGCAAGATGGTGTTGAACACCAACCAGGCCAACTGTTCATTTTACCAAGTTCAGAGAGGGAAGGAGTAGCCCAAATCACACAGTACGAAGAATTCTTTTCAGATACTTCCTGCGATGATGTGTCTATGGACCTGTGGATCAGTCTGCTCCCCAGCTGGCTAGTGAGGGCCCCAGGACAAGTGTCTACAGGGAAGAAGTAGGAGCTCTCGGCAAGGCTGCTGCTTCTGGACTGCCCTTCCCCACTCTTTTCCTCCAGTCAGGCTAGCCTCCTTCCTCTACCATGTAGACCAGGGACCTCCCCTGCTGGTCTCAAGCCCTTCTCCTCTCTACACACTCTTGCCAAATCTTGTGAAACAATTAACATTTGTCTTTAAGACGTCAGCACTAAAACCCAAAAAGGTAGCCCAGGTAATTGCAGGATTTGACCTGGAAGTGTTCTTTCTACCTTATCTCCTGGGTCTTTGGGCACTCCTCCCCTCAGCCTCCTCTGGGCCTGTGGGCAGGTGTCTGCCTTCCTTACTGTTTTCTTTTCCAAAGCCTCTCCCTAGCCACGCAAACTCTCAGCTCTGTACCGGAAGTTCCCTCTGGCGCTTCCAATAGTGCTCTAGGGATAAGCAGGGAGCCTAGCAGGCAGTGACCAGCCAGGTCAGTGACCATTGTTCTGCAGAAGGTTCTGTGCCATAGAGCCAGGAGGTGAGCCGAGACTCACACTAGTAATCCAGGGCCCTGGCTCGGCATTCACTTGCACAGCTAAGTTCACCTCTTCCAAGGACTCACCTGCCTTTAAGAAAGCCTGAGCTATTCGGGACATGGTGAGCCTGCAGGAACCTGTTGCAATAGCAGGGAGCAGGCTGGGGAAACGGGAATCAAAGGACTCAGAATCCCAGAGCTCAGGACATGAAGTTACCCTGGCAGTGCACCTTCCGGGCAGGCACTCAGAGGGCTGTGCCATATTTCTGTGCCCCAACAGTAGCCCATTACATCCTTGCCCTTACATGAAATAGGAGTCTGCCTGTCTACCTCAGTCTGGCCCACGGCTCTCCAGAACTCGTCCATACTCTGTAATTCTGGAAAGGCTGCAGAGACCTGTGGCCACAGATGATCTCGTCAGTCAGTCCTTCCCTAGGCCACCCCAGCCCCCATCACCTCTTTCGCCCTCTTGAGGCTGTCATCACTTCTTCTCCAAAGCAGCGGATGCAGACATCCGAGGAGGCACACAGTCATCGGGCTGGAAGGAGGAGGCATTGCTGACTAACTCCCAGCCAACCAGAAAATGTAATTAACCCGACTGCCCACCCAAGCACTGCACAAGGCACGCGTGCCCTCTTGTAAATATCTCTCCCACCGTGCATGAGCACTTGGTCACGTGCAGACTCCAGAATTCTTCCTGGGCCCGTCCTTGGCCCCTGCTGGACGTGTCCAGGCAAGAACACCCTCACCGCCTTACACACACACACACACACACACACACACACACACACACACCTACAGGCTCGACCCGTCCATGGCATCACTCGGCTCAGTGTGCTCTTCCTCTCTCACATGTGTGTGAGCTGCCTTAGAGCAGGAGCACTCAGCCTTGGCCCTGGGCATCTGTGAACCCCAGTGGATAGCCAGGACTTGGCCTTTGGGTCCTGCGATGAGGGGCAGATACCTAGCTGTCTTAGACCAGAACAGGTCCCTCACAGTCCATCCCTCACTGGGCTGAGCTTCTTTGTCTCCGGGAGTGACAGAGTTAGGGTCATCTAGCACCCACCTTCTTAAACTGTAGGTCACAACTCCATGCTGTGTTACATAACTAGATGTGGTATACACGACACATTCACACACACACACACACACACACACACACACACTGCCAACAGTAAAGGATTTCTGAACCTGCAATGACCAAACATTATTCCAAGAAATCAAATGTGAGGTTAATCTGAGGTGTTTCTGGCCGTGTTGGCCTGTGTCTCAACATGAGCATGTGCCGGCAGACTCAATTCTGAACACAAGACGTGCACACTACGTACCATGCCACGCAATGCTAATGGATGCCACCTGAAACCCTTCTTGTTCAGACCAAGATGCAGAGGGCTGCATGGGACGAGCTGCAGAATCTTTGCTGTACACGCAGTTTTCTGTGCTCGTAGAGACACACTAGGTTAATTATAGAAACAAAGCCGGGACATTTTTCTCCTGCCATCGTTCCTCAGCATGTAAGTATCATATTAACCTATCTTTGGATTCTATTGTGTTATAATGTATGAATTTTTAAATTATTTACATTGCTGACTCAAGTTTCATTTAAAAAAAAATCATTAAAGGCATTTTGGCTTGGGACTGAGACAGGATTTCCAACAGTTTCTGCAGTGACCCTAAGCACACTCTTGCCATTTTGTATTATGTATTTATGCACAGTTGCACTCTTGAATTGATGGTTATGAAACCGAAGTATCCATCAAACTCTGGGAAATGTTGAAGATGCTCTCTATCCAGCAGAACTGAATACTCAGCCACGATTTAATTCGTTGTGTAAGAATAAACAAGCACGTCCACCTCATTGTTGTGCAGATGCACATTCGTCTCTAGAAAACGGTAAGTTCTACATCCACCATACGCTTGCTTTAAAGTAAATTCCTGGGGCTGGAGAGAAGGCTCACTGTTTAAGAATACTTGCTCTTGCAGAAGACCCAATTCTCAGCACCCACATGGGGGCTCACAACCATCCATATAGCTCCTGTACCAGAGCGACAGACACCTTCTTCTGGCCTCCGAGGACATCAGACACACAGCTGGTACACACACATACACATAGTCAAAACACACAGAAAATAAAATACATATTCTTCACGACTCAGTGTCAGTAAATGTCTGGGTTTTGTGTGTCTATTTTATATAACCATATAGCATGGGTTGTGTAAAAATTTCTCAGTGTACACGTTCTATGAGTAGACAAACCTTGAAAAGACCTGCCTGAGCTAGAGGATTGACTACGGAGTTCAATCTGCCTTTGCTATTCACTGGTTTAGTCAGGGGCCTTGGACTTGGATGCTAGGCCTCTGTGAAGAGATGTTTCCCTCTGTAAAATGGGAAACTAGAGACATCACAATTCTATGCTTTTATTCTTTTAAACAGGTATTACCAAGACCTCACCTTAAAGACGAGGAAATATGCAAAAGTTAAATGGCCAGACAGGGCTGTGTGATTCCTTCCCCCCTCCTTCCATCTGGAGAGAGAGAGAGAGAGAGAGAGAGAGAGAGAGAGAGAGAGAGAGAGAGAGAGAGAGAATGGGGGACAGTGACAGACTGAAAACTAACAAAACTGTGGCAGGAGAGAGAAGCTCAAGGGCAGAGAGAGGCATCAAGATTAGCAGGTAATAGAAACCAAATTGCAGAGGAAAGACCAGAAATCCCAATCAAGGGAGTGTGGAAGGGGCAGGGCTTGCTTAAGGAAAGCCCGGAGAATGCAGGTCAGCACTAATGGTCAGAACTGTCTTGGCTCAGGGCTATGGAGCCTTCAGAGCATCTCCTATCTCTGTGCTGGAAAGTGGTTCTCTCTCTTTTGTCTCTGCTTCTACCACTATTCGTCCACCTCTGTCCAGTTCTTTGTTTGAGAACATAAGAACTTGGGAATGTGAGCTAGTGGCCTCCAGACTCCAATATCTGCTGCCCAGACAATATGACTGACTTGTGCCCACGATGGAGTACTACCCCTGTCCAGGCAGGCAGTCTTGTTGGAAGGGCTGTGGGCCCTACAAGAAGAGTACCACCTATGCCACACTCTTAGATCCTGGAGAAGGTCCCTCATGTCAATGGCTCTGAAGGCCTCTCAACCCAGGGTTAAATGTCTTCCTCACCTGGACACAAGAGTGGCAGGAACATGGTGCTGGTAAGGCCTGCAGGAAGTCAGAGCAGTGGTGTGACAAGGTCTTGTTTTTGTTCACAGGTCCCCTAGGATGCTGTAGTTGTGGCCCGAAGTCCTGGGGCAGACTCAGAAGGCAAAGGGATGGTCCCTAGCTGCACAGGAGAAACAGACGGTGGAAAGCCAGCCAAGCCTCTGCACCGTCAGCACATTCTTGGGGCAATGTATTGCAAAGCCTCCTTGACTTCACTTTCTAAGTGAGAACGAGGGCCTCACTGCCCCAGCAGGGTCGTGCCCAGGTCACTGACTAGGGCTGCAGGCTTTGGGGTCTGGGGAGGCCTTGGCACTTTTCCAGCTATGGTTTGCCTCTGCTGAGGCAGGCCTTCTCACCTTGCCTGGCCTCCTTGCCCAGAGCACCAGCCCTGGCTTGTATTCTCCTGATGATGGGGGGTTTGCTAGTGTCTTCAGCCGGGGAAGGCCTTTTTCAGGTACACTTGGTTTAAAGGGCCAGCTGTGTGCCTTTGCTGGGGAAGAGAGAGCTAGTGAAAATAACGGTCTGGGAGGAGGGAGGTGCTACCTCCTCGTGGACTGAGAATGGATGTGGGGGAGAAGCAAGGCTCCATCCTACGGTACAGGTGAGCAGAGCTGCCACAGAGGATCGGCACAACGGCGACAGAGAGCAGGAGAGGTCTTCCATTTAGGTTCATCCTCTGTCCTTCACAAGGCATGGCACAGTCCAGCAGTGAAGAACCTAGGCTCCCGTCTCAGAACTCTTCTGCTGGGAAGTTGTACAAAGGATGATAGATGAGGGCCTCCAGGAATCAGGGCTCCACCTGGGCCTGACTGCCACACACAGAGGACACTGACAGAGTCCATAGACACCCCCTCTCTGTTGGGAGCATCTCAGATGTTTGCTTATGTGGATAACTTTCAGGAAACCCCAGAGAATGGGTCCATTCTGGTCCTGGAAGGCAGGCTGGCAACACCCCTCATCCTTCCTGAGCCCAGAATTTCTCCTGGGAACTCGTACCAATCTTACAGGGTTGCCATGAGTCATAACACACAGTGGGTCACTCCGCATACTAGGACACTTGGACAAGGACCCCACCCCCTTCCAGGCTGGGAGCAGGATCAAGGAATACAGGGAAAGGGGAAACACTGATCCCCCACAATCCTTACTGTAACTTGGAGAGATGGCACATCTGGCTTGCTCCACCTTCACTTAGAGAGGCAGTGTTAGGGCCGACCTACCTCTACGCAACTGATAGCCATAAACTAATTTTTCCCACTGCTGCCAAGGCAGGGCTGTGGAGAAAGGACTGACGAGGGTTCCAGCGCCATGCAACATCCTGCAGGCTAGATTCTGAACTGCAGCAATTCCACCACCACTGCCACCCACCTAGCAACACAGGAGCACCCACCCAACCACCCAGCAATCTTACTGCCACCTATGCGTGTGGATGGGGCTGCCAAGTCCGCTTTCAAAAGGAGGAAGTTGGGACCCAGAACGATGCAGCAACCTGCCCAGGCACAAAGATCATCGGGCAGACAGTGGAAGCCACACTTGAACCCACGTCTACCTGACTCCTAAGGCCATGCCTTATCTAGTCCCGAACTCAAATTCATTGCCAGCAGAAGACACCTGCAGAGAAGGGCCGTGTAGGAGAGAGGCCCCAGAAACCAGGAAGCTGAGAACAGGTGCAGGATGAATTACTGAGGGTCACATTTGAGGCTCCCGGCCCTTTAATAGTTCCTCTCCTGTTCGTTCCATTGTTCCTGGCCCTGAGTGGCCTGCAGGGAGGCTAAGCATGAGCAGTTACCACAGCAGCACATCATAAACAGTCTGTAAAAGGCCCAGGGAGTCCAGCTCACACCCTTCCTGAGCCAGGCAAGACCCCCAGCACCCGTGATTAGGAATGGCTGCCTACTGGAGGAAGCCAGGCTGACCAGCACCGATGCTGTCCTCATAACATACCCTATGAGGAAACTGAGTGGCCAGCCTGGTTTTACCCCAGAAGTGGCTTTTCCAAGGCTGCTGAGTGAGCGGGGAGCTGTAGCAGGAGAGAACATTACTGTCTTCATGTTCACTTCTTACACACCTCAGTGTTCTGAAAAATCAATTTAGAAGCCAGGCTCAGTGGCAGATACTTTTAATCCCAGTAGTGGGTAAGCAGAGACAGACAATCTCTGGGGCTCACTGGCCGGCCAGCCTAGCCTACTAAGCATGCTCCAGGCGGATGAGAAAGCCTGACTCATAAAACAAGGTGGCTGTCTCCTGAAGAACGACACCAGGGCCTGACCTCTGACTTTTATACCCCCCCCCCCCACGCACACATATGTACATGCACACACAGATGTGCCTGTGCCCACCAAACACAAAGCCAATTTACTACTCACAGGTTCTCTGAGGCCTCTGGTCTTTCATACAAAGCTGAAGTTTCTCCTACCACGCTACCACTGGGTGGGCACCCACCTAAGCTGAGTGTCTTTTTTTGTGGGTTTGCATAAATGAATTTATAGATCTCTGGGATTGAAATCTGAGGCCTGCAAGGGCTCCTGGAGAGAGCTCTTGATACCCAGCTTGTTCAGAAAGACGGCGTGTTACCGCTATCCACGCTTTCTTCCTCAGGGTGCAGTTGGTCAGGAGGAAACTGTGGATTTCCCTGCATGTAGCTGACTTCTTCATTTCCCAAGGAAAGGAGATTCTCCGGGGTTGTAACAGTGTGAGGACCTTGGACTGAGAGTCAGGGGCCAGGATGCAGGTTCTGCCTCCCATAAGTTAACATTCTGGGTGGCATGGGGCAAGCCCCTACCTCACTGGCTTTGATTTCTTGTCTAGTAGGGAAAAGTCAGAGACTCCTCCAGCATGGGAATCGTGGTGCTCAGCACATGGTAGAGGCTCATGGGATGTCTAGTCTCACACCAGCAATGATTCTCAGCAAAGTGAGTGAGGTCCCAAACTTTTGCTGAGACTTGGTAAGGACACCAGATTGCAGTCTGTGTTCCTTGAAGTGACCTGTGGTGGGCTCCATCCACCATCCAGAGCCAGAGCAGGAGCCCTAGGCCGGAGCACTGGCAATAGGCTTCATTGTGATAGGAGGAGACGAAAGAACAGTTTAATCTTGCTGTCAAGTTTGGTTGTGATTTCATTCATGGCACACAATTTACTTAAAATAAACCTAACTCATATTATAGATTTTATGTAATCTATTTTAAAACAAGAACATAAAGAGAGATTAGCATCTGAGATGCTTGTGTTGCGGTAGGAACACTTTCGGAATTCAAAGGCCCTTGAGAAACACTGGGTGGAGGAGAGATCCTTTAGGAGCCCCCAGAAAGGACTTGGGCAAGGCCCTGAGTGTTGTGTTCCTATAGCGACGCTCACATGCTGGGAAACTGGGCAACACTGAGGAAAGGGTGGACCTTCTCTGTCAGAGTCCTACTTTGTCAGTGGGTTCAAGCTTCCTGCAAGAGGGGCTGGGGAGGCTGTGTCTACAGGATGGCGAGGAGAGCATTCCAGGGGCTCCCGCGAGGACTACTCAGTAGGATTGGTCCTCTCTGATTCTACCCACCTCAGCAGGCTTCCCAGCATTAGCCTCCAGCTGGTAGGACACGTGAAGCAAAAAGCACCAGCAGATTTTCCCGAGGCTGACTGGGGCATGCAGAACTGGGAGAGGATCAGGGAATCGTGCGGGAAGCACCAAGGATGGGTTTGAGCTCCCTGACCACCAGCCACCGTCTGCACCTGCTCTGCCTGCAGTGGGACCACCTGGCTCCAGTGCCCAACTCACTATCTCTATAGTGCACAGGGCAAGTTCCTGACTCATTATAGGGGCTTAGATTGCAGTAACACATAGGATCTGGGTAGAGGCAGCCAAAGGAGCGGCTGAAGGAGGCAGAAACTTGAAGGAAGCATTTCCTTCCCTTGAGGCACCGCCCTGTCTTCTCTGTGCTGTGATTGAGGTTTTCCAGTCCTGAGGAAGCAGTAGGCAACCTGAACGGGGATTGTCCAGAAAATCACTCCTACAGTCCCTCTCGGTGTTCTGAGAACAGGAGGTTCAGCCACCTATATTTTGGCTACAGTGAGACATGCCTCCCCACCTTTATTAATAGCGAAGATTAAAAAAAAAAGATCACACTAGGCCATCACCACTGGGAACAGCCACTTCAAAGGTCAACTAAGTGAGCTGTGACATTAGAGCTTGAGGAGGTAGTAGTACAACAACCTAGGCCACGTAGACTGTCAGTCCCGCTTATGATCTTAAACTGGGAGCCTCAGTGTCCTCATGTTAACTTGGGGACAACGAGACTTTCCTTGCTTCCCTGAGATAAGAGCTCAAATGTGTACTTAAGGACTCAGCGCAGGGGCACACACAGTAGGTGTGATTAAATGGTAGATGATCCCTTCTGTTGTGTGCCTTCAAGGTTCAGTTTGTACTCTTGTGTTTCCACCACCACCACCACGGGGTAGCGGTTTTCCATTCCCTGGTTGTCTCTGGAGTCCTGAAGTCTTCTGAATATCCCTCCTTCAAAAATAGACCCCTGGATTGAAAGTTTCCTAAGTCTCTCCATCTGTTAACTCCAACCAGAAGATAAGGGTCGGTGTCTTAAGATATAATTTAGCCCCCAGAACATGGGAGCAGCACTGGAAGATGGCACAGGGGCCATCCACAGCCTTTGAGGGACATAGAAGGGGCCCTCAGCGAATGGTTCCCCTTGTGGTCCAAGTGTGCAGATGGCAGAGGTCACACCCCCTGGTTCACAGCTTCTGTTTGTATGGCTTCTGGTCAGGACAGGGCCTCCTGTCCTCAGACTCTCCTGGGAGCAGGAGTCCAGTCTTTCCTAGTGGCCTAGGAAATGTCTTTGAATGTCATCCAACAACAAAATGAGTTTTGAAGCCAAGCACTTATACCTTAGGGAGAGCGTCAGCCATACACACAAGTGTGGTAGAGAAGGGACTCATCACAAAGATGTAGAATAGGCAGGGCCATCACCCAGCCTCTCCTTCACTGCTTCCTGAGTCTCGCAGGCTGCCTTGGTCCTGTATGTGTGTGCGTACACACGTGTGTGTATCTCCTAAGTTTCTGCCTTGGTCCTGTATGTGTGTGCATACACACGTGTGTGTATCTCCTAAGTTTCTACCTTGGTCCTGTATGTGTGTGCGTACACACGTGTGTGTATCTCCCAAGTTTCTGTCCCCACTGCAGAGGACAGCAGTGATAACACTGTGAATGAAATACAATGGATCTCACTCAGGCTAACCCCGAGTTTGGGATGTGAACTAGGGAGGGAGGGTCCTGACAGCTGAGGACTCTGAAGATGACTGGCCCTAAGTAACCCAGAGGAGTGCTGTGCCTGCCTCGTCCCTTCTGCTGTGACATCAGGACTGGCTTTGTGTTGACTTTACAGATGCTTATGAGAAGCGAATTATTATATCCTGGGGACTTGGAGGAGGAGACACAAAGAATGTGTTGGCTTCTCAGTCTTTGGGGTTGCACACAAAGCTCTACTTGGCCACAAGGAGGCTCCTCCAGGCAGTTTCTGAGGACTTCAGTCTCTTCTCTCTGCTCCGGAGGGGTTGCCGTGTGGGTAGGGTTTCGGGAGCCACACAGTTCAGAAGATCTACATTTGAAACTGGTCTTCTGCAATGACAGACAGGCCCTGAGGCATGTCCCTCTTCTGTGCCTGGTTTCCTTACACTCAGTGGGGCCCTGGTTGGTCAGCTTTCCATTATTATAACAAAATACTTGAGTAACTCAGAGAAAAAAGGTTATTTTGATTCACAGTTTCAAAGAACCCTGGATGTGACTGCAGACGACTGCTTTTGGGCCTTTGGTGGAAGTGCTGGGTGACCACAGTGGATGAGTGTGGTATTGCAGAGAGCTCATATCATGGCTAGGAAGGGAGAGAGGAGGGGGAAGACACAGTATCTTACAATCCCCTTAGAGGTCACAGCTCCAAGGATTTTCCATTTCTCACCTTCTAAATGCTCTGCTATTGCTAACTCTGGGTACAAGGATTCACCCCCCCCCCAAATTTATTTATTTATTTATTTATTTTGGTTTTTTTGAGACAGTATTTCTCTATGTAACAATCCTGGCTGTCCTGGAACTCACTTTGTAGACCAGGCTGGCCTTGAACTCACTGAGATTTGCGTCTCTGCCTCCCAAATGCTGGGATTAAGGGCGTGCTCAACATTGCTGGTGATCAGGAAGATGCATCAAAATCATAATGAATTATCAGTCACTCAAGTTAGAATGGCCATCATCAAAAAGAAAAGAAAGATACAGGCGAATGAGGACACAAAGGAAGGGCTGTCAGGTACTGTTGGTAGGAGTGTAAATTAGCACAGGTATTATGGAAAACAGCACAAAAGTTCCTCAGGAAATGGAAAACACGTGATCTAGCCATCCCACTACTGAGTGCATGTCCAAAGGAAATGAAACCATTATGTTGAAGAGACATCTGTACGTGTTCACTGACATGCCATTCACAGGAGTCAAGATAGGGACTTCACCTGGGTGTCTACAGATAAGCCAATGTGTTATTTATAGTCAATAAATATTTGGACATAAAAGAATGAAAATTTGCCATTTGTAATAACACGGCTAGAACTGCGAGGCATTTTGTTGACGGCACAGAAAGACAAACCTACATGTTCCCACTTCTATGTGAGAGCTGAAGAGTTGACCTAGGGAAAGAGTAGAACCACGGTTACCGGAGCCTGAGAAGTACCGGGGAGGAGGCTGGAGTGGTCGGCGGGTGCAAGGGCTTCTTATTCTCATACCACCACAGGATATCCATGGCTGATGATGAACTAAATCCTCCAAAGAGCCAGTAGAAAGGATTTGGAAAGTTCTTAACACAAAGAAATGAGAAATTCCTGAGGAGTTCAGCAAGATGGCTCAGAGGGTAGGGGTATTTGGTGCCAAGATTGACAACTCGGGTCCCCTCCCTAGGACCTACGTGGTGGAAGGAAGGAGAGAACCAACTCCCACAAATTGTCCCCTGACCTCCACATATGCATCATGGCATGTACACCTTCCTAAATAAACACATGAATGAACAAGAAATGTTTAAATATGCCTGAGGTGACTGTATATCAGTTACCTGACCTGATCATACACTTAGTGTTTGTGCATTGAAATATCACAATATATTTCACAAATATGTACAATAACTAAGTGTCAATGGAAAAGCAAATATATTTTTATATTTCATTTCAGTGTGGCTGGGGAGATGGCTCAGAGCTATGCAAGCAAGAGAAACTGAAACTAAATCCATAGAACCCGTGCAAAGCTGAACACAGACGCTCACATCTGTAGCCCTGGTGCTGTTATGTCGAGATGGGAGGTGGAGGCAGAGGAATCACTGTGAGCTTGGGAGCCTGCAGGCATAGAGCATGCAAAAGAACTGACAAGAGAGAGACCCTGGCTCACAGGGTGGAAGATGAGTGCTGATGTCCAAGGCTGTCTCTCTCTCCCCCCCCAATTCCCTCCCTTCCATGACTCCCTCCCATACGCACAAAGATAAAATTAATTGATTAATGTAGGAAGTGATTAGCCTGTAGTTTTCTATTTTTGCAGCAACCTCTATCTAAGTAATAACTACAATACGTCTTTCTTGATAAAAAGAAACCTTCACAGGCTGCAAATCAGAAGGAACTGGGTTCTAGTCCCACCTTTGCCTCAAAGACAAATCACCTCCTTTCTCCTGGACCTTATTTTCCCTCTTAACAAAGGGGACGTGACCCCTCTTTGCACGCCTTTGAGGATCAGACAAGATATTTGGTGGTGAAAGGGGCTTTGATGAGTGAGTACAAAGCTCACACTAGACATACAGGATGACGGATGCTGTTCAGGCACAAAGAGAGGTTTCTCCAAGGTCTGTTATCTCGTCTTTATTTTCTTTCAAGGAAATGGCTCCAACCAGTCCGCCTGCATTATTGTTGGCACCGGGAACCAGGGGGAGAGGGCGGCAGAAAGGGAGCAGAGATCTTTAAGAGAGACTCTCTGGGGGACACTAATATTTTTAATAGTTTGTGGGTTATGAAGTAAATCTCTGTTCTCCGCATTATATATCTCAGCTGAGCCCAAAGAATGTTTCCAGAGTCTCTAATGAAACTGAAGCAGTAACCCAGCAGAGAGAGAGAAAGGAAGAAAGGGAGATTTATCTGCGGAGATGTTTGTTCAGAGAGAGGAGAAAGCAGCCAGAGGCAGGGGGCCCAACTCAGCCACATGCCCCCAGCCCTCACATGCCCTTATTCTGTCCCTGGTCGCTGCTGGACCACCTGTCCTCACCTTTGAAGCAGGCAGGCAGCCTCCTCTTCCCACGGTTGGAGACTGGGGTGCTGGGGTTTTCCTTCTGATCATCTGGAGAGGGGTGAGCTTGCCAGCAGTTTCGGGGGTGGGGGGAGGACTGGCTTTTACAGCACGTAAGAAAGCCGGCTGTGGCCCAGCGCCTCGCTGGGAGAGTGCAATTATTAACAGGTCCTACCTAGGCCTTGGGAAAAATGCGGGACTGCATGGAGTTTAAAAGGTCGGCATGAATAACAAAACCAGACTTTCTGGGGAGTCAGAATGGATTTGAAATACACTTCGAGGAGCCTGGGGCTCCTCTGCTGTGTCGGGCGCAGCATGAATGTCTTTGTGTGTTCACAGGCATGTGTCCACACTTCTGGGTTCTGAGACCTTTGTCAGCTCACAGGGTGAGTGTTCTGGGCAACTTTTAAGTGCCAAGAACGAGAGCACAGCGGTGCAGCTGCTGTGCACGGCTATTGCTCAGTCCTCCTTTCTCTCCATAAAGCCAGGGAAGTGCATTAGTTGGTTCTAGCCAAAGAAGTGGGGGATGGGAAAAAGTGGCCTCTGGCCCACCAGGTACCTGGGTGCAAATCTTCAGCTAGCCACCTCATTGACTGAGTGATCCAGGCAAGTTGGTGTGTTCCCTTGGCTCCTGTGTGTTGTTCCCATCCCTCAGGGCAAATGAGGGAGCAGAGTGAACATAAAACATGCAGGGAGCATGGCAAGAACACACAGCTCTCTGCCCTTGCCAGGCTTCTTGTCTCAGAGCTCTAGCTAACACCCATCTTTTACCTGCACTTAGGAAGATCTAATCATTTGGTGAGCATTTACTGACCATCAACTGTGTCCTGGTACAATTCTAGGCATGGGATATAGTTAAAAACTCAAGCCCTCTAGAATTTATGCTTCATAATCCTTGGTTTCCATCTGCCCTAGGGTCAGACCCAAAGAGGCTCAGTATAGGAGGTATAGATTGGAGGCCCAAGTTGGCCACAGTCAGACAGACATTCACTATGAGGGAGGAGAGGCACATAGTCTCTCTGAACACGAAAACAGAAGCAACTCTTGTGGGGGGGGGGGATAAGTGTGTAGCATTTATAAGAGGCCTTTTAAGCTTTTGATTATGAAGGGCTTAAAGATAGAAAAATATCCATAAACTTCAGAGGGGCGCAATCTCTCTTCTCTCTTTTCCTGCCAAATACTTTCTGTGCTTGCTACTTCTGTGTCAGCTTGACACAGGTTAAGTCGTTTGGGAAGAAGGAACCTCAATTGAGAAGATGTTTCTACTAGACTGGCCTATAGGCAAACCTGTAGTGCATTTTCTTGATTGATGATTGATGTCGGAGGGCCCAGCTCACGGTGTGGGTGGTGCCACCCCTGGGTGGGTACTCATGAGTGCTATAAGATAACAAACTGAGCAAGCCAATAAGCTGCCCTCTTCCATGGCCTCTGCAGTTCCTGCTCTGACTTCCTTGGATGAGGGACTATAAACTCCTCCCCAAGTTGTTTTTGGTCAGGCAGTTTTAGCCTAGCAACAGAAACCTTAGCTTAGGTTTATATGTGTTAAGGCTTCATATTAAAGGGCCACAATAGGACTACCAGAAAACCTGAGCGAGTCCCAGGCACCCTACAATAGAGGCTAACAGCACTTGAACACCTAGTATGTACAAGTCTGGATGCACGGGGATGAATCTGACACTGCCCTTGTCCTGTTTACGTTCAAGGTAGCTGTGAAGGAGATGTAAATTGTTGTCAACTACTTGGGGGTGATCAATACAGGCCACAGGAAGATTCTGAGAAAACAACTTTCACCAGGTATCACAGTCATAGGCTCCTAGCCTCTTAATTTTATCAATACTTTCCATGTATTATAGTTACAGAAATTAGGAGCATGTCAGTTGGCCTGGGCACATTTAAGGTAAGAGGCAGAATCAATCTAGCTTGACTTCCAGGCTGAGAACTCCTCTGGGATTTGACTGTCAGAAAATCTGAACTTACTCAAGTGCAAATACCTGGGCCAGACAATGATGTGGTGATGGTGTGATTGGAGGCCGTAGGGGATGGCGGCAGGAGGGCTTGGAGGCCGTGTGTACTTGGTTATGAGCTCAGCTCAGCAGAAGAAAGGACACACTACATATGAGAACACAGTTATGTGTCTCTGGCCCTGTCTGACAGGTCCAAAGGTGTGACTGTCTGGAACTTAGAACATGAAAATGACTCCTGCAGATGGAGCAGTGGCCTCTGGGTGAAAAAGCTGAAGCCTTGGCTAAAGGTCTGCTCAGAGTGGAGAGAACTTAGAGAAGAGGTCTGAGGTGACAAAGGCTGCTGGCAGATGGAGCCCCTCAGACTTTCCTCAAGGCAGCTGTAGCCCCTCTCAGCTCTGCTAATGACACTCCCCTGTATTTCACTCTGCCCTGATTCTAGCCTTCCGAAGACAGCGACTCTTACTGCCATGGTCATGCCTTTGGGCATGTACTATATCTCTGAGTTCTCTTACAGCCGACCTGTCTCTTGGCTCATGTTGGCTACCCATGAGCCACTGGGCAGGCTAAGGACCTCTGACAGTTTCTTCTTCAAAATAAAGCATACAGCACAAAATGTCAGAGTCAACCTTTTCCAGGACTCGGGATATGAAGCAAAGGCTTGCACGAGTCAGGAAAAATTTAATCAAGAAAAATAGCTCCCAGTAAGAACAACAGGCTTTGTGGTATGTTAGTTTGCTCCATTCCCCCACGCCGCCTCATCAATAGACGTGAGAACCAATCCCTGAAATCACAGTGAGCAGCAGTCTGGCTGCTAGTAAAGGGGGCAGTAGGGGGGGGGTGCCTTTGAAGCCCCATACCTAGAACACTGACACTATCTGATAAGACTGATGGCTTTCTGGAAGCTTCCACTGTCAAGGCATTTCAGTGAATAACCTTATTCCTGGGGGTATCTGCTGAAAGCAGCCAGACACAATTGGTTAACATCACAGCTGCCCAAGACAACAAGGAACTCCAGTAGATTCCCAGGAATCTAGAAAGCAGCATGGATGCATTGGCTGCTCAGAGCTTTGTGGTTGCCTAGGAAAGACCTGACGTGATCTAAGTCAGAGGCTCTATAACAGGCAGGGATGACAAAGATAGAGCCGTAAACAGCATGAGGGAATGTTGAGAGTGTGCCCAGCACACACTTAGCTCTGCAGGAAGGATCTGTCTAACCATTAGCCACTCACGAGGGAAACTGAGCAGAGATTTCAGTGTACACACATGAGTGAAAATGGAATGATAGAAACGGCTCTGAAAAGCCCCCAACCAAACAGTGTCAACCACCAACTGTAACAACAACCAAGTCTGGCAAGGGAAGACCTATAATCCTAGGTTTGAGCATCACACCATTTTAAATGTCTAGTTGCACCCAAAAATGAGTAGACATGCATAGAAATATTAAAATATGGTCCATAGATACAAAATGTAGTCAACTGGGAATATTCTTGAAGTAGAAGTACAGAGGTAAGATTTCCTAAGGAAAGACTTTAAACCACTGATTTAAAATACTATAAAAGAAATAAAGAAACAGTGTCTGAAGAACTAAAGCACCGGGGGCTAGAGAGGTGGGTTAGAGATTAAAAGCACTCGCTGCATTTTCAGAGACTCAGGTTCAGTTGCCAGCACCCACCTGGAGGCTCACACCCATCTATAACTCTGGTTCTGGGGGATCGATCTGATGCCCTCTTTCAACCTCTGTGGGCATCAGACATGCATGTAGTGCATATACATACATGCAGACAAAACACTCATAAGTCAATCTGAAAAATAGCTTAATGATGAAAACGATGTCTTACCAAGTACAGAGTATCATATCAATAAAATCAGCAACTACACATGTATATGTAAATATACACAAATGCATATACAGACACCTATAAATGCAATAAACAGCCATATATTATTTAGTTGAAAAGTGCAGTTGCTGAAATAAAAACTTCATGAAAGGGTCACAATATATTTTTATTAGGCAGAGAATTAGCAAACTCAAAGATAGCCCAGTTGAAATTATTCAATCCGAGGAAGAGAGAGATAAGATAATGAAGAAAAATGGGATAGCGTAAGTGTACTAACATGTGTGAGGAGAAGGGAGATGAACAAAAGAAGCAGAAGGAATATTAAAAAGCAATGCCTGAAAACATCCCACATTCACTAAATAAAACCTACACAGCTCCAAATCTCAATGACTTCCAGGTTGTGAACATTCAAAGAGATCTATATAGAGAATGCATCATAATTAAGCTGTCAAAAACCAAAGACAAAGAGTGAACCCTTGACAGCAGCGGGAGAGAAGTGACCCTCACAGCTTAATACGATTCACAGCGGATTTCTCACCAGAAGTCATGGAAGCTGGAAGGCAATAATTAAAAAAAAAAAGCTACAGAATTCTATAACTAGCAAAACTTCTATATCTTTCAAAAACGGAGAAGACTTTAAAATAATATAAAAACAGAACACCAGAGACTAAGGAGCTGATAAAGGAAGTTCATTGTTCACAGGTGTGTAGCTTGCAAACCCTTGATTGAGGCATCAGCAGATTAGGTGGCCGGTGAGGTCACTTTGGTTTCACAAGATCTCCTATGTCCTAATGCCATGGGGCTCGGGGGTGGAGCCGAAGGAGCTCTTCGGAGTCTCTTTTTATAGGCATGCTAATCTTATTTATGGCAACCTCATCCTCACGGCCTAATCACTTCTCAAAAGCTCCAACCCTGAATCTCATCACACAGGGGATTACATTTTGAAACATGAACTTTGGGATGATACAAACACCAAAACTCGATTTAGTCATCAACTGAGTTGTCCTACAAGGTTAGGAATTAGGGTTAGAAAACCTTCAGATGAACTATCTCTTTATCATCCAGCCAAAGGCTAAGTCCCGGCCAAAGGACACACCACAAAGAGAACCCTGGGGCTCAGGGGACCCCAGCTGGAGTCGGGAGAGGAGTCACTGTGGGACCCATTTCTGTCTCCTGTTGGGTTCTGAGAGTCCAAGGCCAGACTCAGCTATGCAGTGGACTCTTCAGCAGGAAATGCCATAACCTTGGCACCCAGAGGGAGCAGAAGGCGTTTTTCCCACATGAGGACATCTAGCTAAGAATGGGTTCCTTGGCCCTGAGAGATTTGGAATTCAAGTGTGACTGGGCCTGTGTAAAATCTCTTAAAGAAACCACCACATCCTCTCTGGACTATGTATGCCTCTCTTCTTCCACTACTGACCTTCGCAGTGCCCACTTGGAATCTCTTGCCTGCCACACACTCCAACATGACACCAACCCAGACCCTCCCTTGCATCTCATCTTGTCACCTCACTCAAAGGGTCCTCTCAGTAGAAGCCAAGTCCAGATCCTTAGCTTCTCCTCCTGAATGGCTATACCAGTTGTCCCTTCAGGTTCCTTCAGAGATCAGAGATGGGAAGTCATCTTCCAGAGATACTTTCTGTGTCCTCTTGAATGCTTCTGACAGACTGAGAATCATCTTGAGGGCAGCAGGCACCATGCCAGGCTCTCACAGGGGTGAATGAGCAGGGACAGAGGAGAGATGGTGCTAACCACGGGTGGGCTTTTCCACATCTCTACTCATGTATTCCTCACAATGACCCTATGAAGTAAATGCTACCATGACCCCAATTCACCCAGAGATGGGTGGGACCACTACTGCCACCCAAGCACTCTCAAGGCAGAGCAGATATGCTTTGCCATGATCCATTCAGCCACCCCAGAAAAGCTATGGTCCCAGGGAGGCCAAGGAGGGCAGCAGAGGCCTGCTTTGGTTCTGCTCAGGGCTCAGTCACTCAACACCAGGAGGCCAACAGTGAGGAGAGAGTGCAATCCACTGTCATTCTCTCTTTTGCTCTTCCCTCTCCACGAACGTTGGTTTCCTTGTCAGACAAGTCTGCAGCCAGCTTCTGAGCCAGGCCAACTTCTCTGGAAACCATTCGCCCTGGACTTGGGAGGATGCTAGCAAACAAGCAAATGCTACTTTTCCTATTGGGGAGGTGGAGCAAAGAAGGCTGAGATTTCTGAGGCTTCCCAATAAGGAGGTGACCCTCAAGCCTGGAGGAAAGGGGCAGAGCCTGCTGATCGCCTGGGAGGGCTGCGTTGACTCTGGGAGGGTTGGCTCTGTCTATAGCAAGTTGAGTGTCCCTGGTCAAGGCATTAACCACTGCAAAAGTTCTGTTTCCTGGTCAGTAACATGCAGGTGTTGAACATGGGTCTCTGTGGTGAGTTACCGAGAATTTTGGAAATTCACTAAAAACATACACTGGAGAAGATGAATCCTTTTGGTAGTAGTAGGTTTTTGTTTTAAGATAGATTGGCCTTGAACTCTTTATCCTTTTGCTTCAGCCTTCTGATTGCTTGGATTATAGGCATGCACAATGATGCCCAGCTAGTGGTGAATGTGAACTACCGGTGGTCAGTTCTAGAAAGGACTTGACTTCCAACTGGGCGATTCTCAAACAGATGGATGGGACGGTGAAGGCCCAGATGAGTTCAGGATGCACTGAGCGCCGCGGTGAGCTCAGGATGCACCGGGCACCGTGGTGAGCTTAGGACACATCAGGCACCACAGAAGATTCAACTACTGAGACCCGGCTGGTGGAGGGGCAGATGGAGGGTTATTCAGAGGGTGGAGACTAACACTTAGTTCTTCTGAGAAAAATAGAAAAGATGCCCAGTTAAAGGCTAAGGTTGGAGTCGCACCTGGCCTACTGCTGTGGGAGAGGTTCCTGCCCTGGATGGTACAGGTGGTGGTAGGCACTAGGCAGTCACAGAGGCTCTTTCCTGGTTCACAAGGGACTAGAGAATGTTTCTTCTCTCAGTTTCAAGTCCCGGAGGATGGGAGAGAACCCACTTTACAGGTTCTGTGGGCTCCATTGAGGTTATAGCTGTGTAACACTCTGGTGACAGAATCTGATACCCAGAGGTAAATGTCTTTTGAATAGCCACTTTACCTCGTGTTCACGAAGAGGATGCCACGGGCAGGCTTTGATAGATACGCCATGACCCAGTAGGGGGCAAGTGGGAAACACATTGTGTATTACGTTTCCACAGCAGGGGCCAGGAACTTGGCTCCTTTCACTTTGCCCCCTCATATCTTGCAATACCACATGTTGAGATGCATATTACACACACACACACACACACACACACACACACTCTTGCTCGTACCTGATCTATCTGCTAGCTGGCAGATGCGGCTACCTGAATGACCCTAATACCATAACCACTCTCCCACGCTGGCACCTCCTGTGACTAGCAGCCATATCCTGTGGCCAGAGTCAACTTTATGAAATACAACCCACACCTCTGATATAAAGGACGGAGTGAGGGAACAAAGCAAGGGTTCCCGATACAGCAGCTCTGGAGGAGCCCAGCTTCTCTGTGGCATGTGCAGCGATGGGGGCCAAACTGTCAGCACCTCCAGGCTGACACCACTGCTGTGACCACAGCCTCCACCCATAGCATCCAAAGCCACACAGTCACCATGTACCACATGTACTCCATCTACCTCTGAGTCTTCTTCCCAGCCAGCCGACGGAGACCTGTCTACCTGACAGGATGAAGGCAAGGATGACAAGCTGGCAAGTGGGCAGTGGTCACTTGGTGGTGAGTACAGTTTCTGGCAGGGAGAAAGCAGAGCTTGCTGCTGTCACTATTACCCCACTGATTGTCTCAGTTGGCATGCACATCCCACAGTCTTGTAGACTGGGGGTTCCTTGAGAGTGTTCACATCTTGAGATTCAGTCCTGGGACCTGTGGTCCAGATCAGGACTTGGCCAGAGCCCAAACTGCTGAGCAAATAATCTGAGGCTTCTGTCTGGGTTCCCCTCAAATCATAAGAGCCCAAGGGGCAGGAAAGGATGAGAGGGTAGGCCTGGCAAGCCCGTTCTATAGAGAGGAAAGTGCTAAGTTTTGAAGAACTTGTACCTCTTTCCATAGCCTGGGAGTAGTCACTGCTGTCTGCAGATAGGCTGCTGTCGGCTGAAGTGAAGCAAGCCCTCTTCCAGGCCATTCTTTCAATCATTCAACAGCAAGTGGGCACCCACTGGGTGAGACCCTTCCACAGACACTGCCTCTTGAAGTGTGTACCATCCTATTCAATTTCAGGGCTTCTGTGACCTGTTGCAGGTCACAGCACTGTCTGGCAAGTGGCTCGTCATGATTCAAGACTCCCTCCACCTCGTGTCTGTCTGTCTGTCATTCTTTTCTCTGCTCAGACAGACTCTCTAGGTTCAGCTCCTTCTCTCTCTCTAAACAAATACAGGATGAGAAGTAAGCCCTGGTCCCCAGCATCCCTCTGAGCACAAGGACTCATTTTGGAAGCAGAACTTGGCAGACCCACTGGGATTAATTAATTACAGGCCTATCTTCAGGGTGGCCCCGTCGGCTATCGAGGCTGCTGCATACCTGTTGATTGCATAATCCATAAATACATTTGACATCTTTAATTGGAATCAGCCCCCCCCCCCAGGCCTTGCCCACAGCTGAATTACGAGCTTCAAACTCCCTGTTGGCAGCACAGCTTCTGCCTGAACTGGGGCCCAGGGAGGAGAAATCAACTTGGGGCACGATGACATTTCTCAAGGACTAGGAAAGAAGTAGAGAAAAACGTCACCGCTTCAGTGTAGCGTGGGATGGCTCTCAAGCTCTATGGCTGCGGTCACCATCCTGTCATATTTCTCTTCCTCTAGAAGGCATGCTTGAGTTTTCTAAATGCTGGGATGCTAGGCCTACACAATGAAGCCATTCTCAGGACCCATACTGGGGCTCACATGTGGCTTGGGGTCTTTCTTGTTGGAATCAACACAGTCTGCCTTACCAAGATCAGCCAATCATCTCTTTAACCCAACACATGCTCAGAAGCCACAATAATGATTCTTCCTGCCTGGAAATGGCCCTTTCAGACCATTGTCTGTACTGCAGGAAAGTCCGGGTCGGAGCCTGAGTCGTAGGTCTATGCCTTCACTCATTGCCGTGACCATCTACTATCCAGGCTTGCAGAGAGAAGCAATCTGAGACAAGAGCTGAAAGCTTCACTCAGAAGCCTACCACCCTGAAGGAAAGTAGGGATGGAAGTCCTTGGGGAGATCCACACCAGGCAACAAAATCAGCTGGGAAAGAGCTGCAAGGACAAACTGGAAGCCTCCGAGTTGGACGTGAATGGAGCCAGGTCTCCCTGCACAGACCCTGCAGGGCCTAGCCAGGCTTTTCTTCTGCCCTATTGACCAGAAGGATGGCTACTGTGAACACTTGAAATCCCTGTACAGAGGCCCGGCACGGTGGGACATTTGGTTCCGTTTCCTAGCTTTACTGTGTGAAGCCTCCTGTAGATGATGAATATTGGCAGAGAACACTGGAACCCAAGGCAAAGGCCGCCCACGGCTTCAGGCCACTCATCTGGCCATCTTAAGCTTTGCTCAGGGACTACACCATTGAGAGCCATGCTTAGGACATGGACTCTACCCTAGCCTGCCTCACCGCCCACCTTGCTTTTCTCCCTCTGCCAGGTCCTCCATTCCTATAGTTGGATCCTCTTCCTCTGAGAACCAGACCCTGCAGAACAGTTCCATGCTTTGGCTGCCCACACCCCAGGAAAGAAGAGGGGTTTTCTATGACAGGAGAAATAAGCAGTCAGAATGAAGGGAGCCCCCACGGTGGCCACACACTATCTGTGCAACTGTGTGCACATGGCTTTCCTCTCTCAGCTCTGCTCTCCTTCTCTATGGTGTTTACAAAATAGCTAATTAGAGAGATTCATCCAAACGAACGTGCCTCATCCCATTTCAAATGAAATGGTTTTGAAACGGTTTCTGAGTCTAGAGAAATGGCAGGAAATGAAATCAACTTCACCACACTCAGGTACCATTTCAGTGGAAGAATCGAGGTCAACACGTCAATATTGTGCATGCTGAGAACCTCTGTGGAGGAACACTGAGGGAGATGGAGGTTCGGGGTGTATGTTCTTGGGATGAGTTTGCTGGGAAGAACTGTGGAGATGAGAATAATGGAGAAACAGAGATAGCAACCACGAAGCTATCTGAAGAATGCTCTAGACGAGCATGGCAAGCCCATGGGAAGGACAGCAAGAGGACAGCTGTGCACAGTGGAGAGGCTGGAAGAGGGGGCGTGAGCTGAGGTCAGAGTGGTAGCCATGAGGGGACTGATTAAGGTCCTGGTTATTATGTAGGACTCTGTGGCCAACTGGAGGACTTGGACTTTTCCTTGAGGAAGAAGGAAGCTGATAGAGGCATTTTAGCTACAGATAACAAGATGCGATTGGCATTGTGTGTACTATTATCATTACTGCACTACTGTTACCTTGCAATGGCTGGATTTGAACCAGTGCCCCAGTGAGAAGCAAAAGCTCCTCCACTGAGCTACACACTTGACTGCATTATAAAAGCCTCTCCGCCTTTCTTTTGGAGGACAAATGCAAATGGCAAGAGTAGAAGCTGGAAGCTCAGGCTACTGCAGTGATTCCCAGGAGAGACGGTGGGCTTTGGACTGGGGAGTTGGTGGAAGAGAATGCAATCTGGAGATGCTCTGGCTATACCTGAAAAGTATAGCTGATAGAATTGATGACAAACTATGAGTCTGGCCTGGCTGTAATTGTGCTGACTTGAGGGTCACTTCCTGATACAGAGACTGTGGGTGAAGCAGCATAGGTGACATCAGGGGACTTGTCGGGAGCTCAACTTGGGACATGCTTGCTGGAAGTGCCCACCGGGCAAACAGGCGGAGTTGAGGAGACCTCTAGAGGTCAAGTCTTGTGTTCAGGAAGGAAGACCAAGATGGAGATGGGAACTGGGAAGACGGCTTTGAAGATGCGCTCAGCATTTAGAGATCAGGGACAGAAAGGAAACCTGTCAGGTCAGGCAAGGGTCACCGGCTGGATAACACCTCCACAGGTAAAGGTAGACAAGCAGTACATGGAACCTGGGAGGAGAGGCAACTGAGCCCAAGGTGGGTTGTCTTTCTCACGACGCCAACGCAGAGTGGCTCTGTTTGGAATGAGGGGATGAATTTCTCTATAGGGGTTCCTAGCTTGGTTCTGATCTGAGGAGGAAAGCCCTTGTAGAAACTGTCTTCCTTCCTAATTACTAGTGTCTTTGAGCCCCACAAGACAAGGTGGGGCTTGGAAACAGGTCACTTTAGCCAAATGCACTATGTTTGCTTAGAGTTTGGGCACAGCAACCAATTATTACCCAAGTAAATCATGGCGCCATCCTCTGCAGCTCCCATGTAATAACACCATGCTGGCCACACTTTTAAGAGTGATATAATTTGAGTATGAGCCAAAAGGTTTTACAGGTTACTCTTTGAACGGATCTCTTTCTCCAGAAGCCCACAAGAATCATGTGTGTTCATGTCCCCTCAGGAGTCGGGGAGGGTAGTTCTTGGGGCCTCCTTTTTATACGAGGTCCAGATGACTTGAGGCCAGTCCAGAGTTACTGGAAGCCCAGCTATGAGGTCTATTTTTTCTGTGTCGCTTTCTTGGGTTATATCAAAGCCTTTTGCCTACTGCTCCAACATCATTCAGTCCCTCCGCTCCAATCCACATCACTTCAACCACCTTCTACACACCATTCTCTGAGATGAGTTCCTATGTTTAGCTGTGGCCAGACTTGACTTCATCTGGGACTCAGGAGCATCTACTGGATGTACAAGCATAAGAGTTCAGCAGATAAGGTGGGGGCAAGAGAATTCTAGGCAAGAGAGGTATATGAGCAGTCCAGGGACTGGCTGTATTCTCTACCTGTATTGTCACAGAAGTCCAGACATTTTGACTAAGATGCTCAGAACTTTTGGCCATCAGGTTATCTGAATTCTAGACTGATGGGATCTTGGAATGTAGGAGCGGGGGCTCTGTGCAGGAAGAAGTGTACCTGGGCAGATCACCTCTGGAGGGTGGCATCCTCTCAGATGGATGGGGATGTAGGCTAGAATTTTATTGGGCACAGACATCTGCTCAGTATCTTTGTCCCTACTCATCAATCTCCAGATATGGTTTGGGTGTGTGCTTGTGACCAGCCTTGCCCTACTGGGTCCCAAGGACTCTTCTACCCATAAACAAAGCTCAGCTTTTGCCTGACCTGACGGAAAGAGCATCAGGTCCTTGAGCATGGTGGTAAACTGAAAACCAGTCAGGATCCTGTTAGTGCATAAGACTTAGGTCTAGCCAAACATGCCATATTTCACCTCCCAACCAGTGATTTCCTTTTCTTTGCTACTAGAATAATAACAGTCACAGCAACGAGCATTTATTTTTGCTCTTATTAAAGTGTCTGGCATTGGATTAAGTGCTTTATAGGCATGATGACTGCTAAACTTCAAAATACACTATGAGAGTCTGCTAGTCTCCTGCTGTGTCTTTTGAGACAGAGGTTCAGAGAGGAAAGGCAATTTGTTCATGGTCACCCAGCTAGTAACCCATGATGTTGGGATAGACCAGAGCAATTTCATCCAGAGCTTGTTGTTATTTGACAACGGGGATAGTAATAAGCACCCCATGATTCCTCAAGCTTGTGTGGCAGACATTAACGAATGGTTAAGGCCTGCCGTTAGGAACTTAAAGTATAAGGTCGGAGAACATGTAGCCAGAGGTGATGGGGGTTTAAAAACTGTTATTTCTAGGGAGTGGAAAATACATTTTTAGAATGAAAGTAATTAACTCCTAATACATCTTGTCCTCATTGAACTGTAAATTTCTTAAGGGAAATGAATACATTAGTTAGTGAAAAGCCCAGAACAACGATAGGTGGTCAGGAAACGCCTAGGGAATAAACCAGCTTTATCCCAAACTCACACAGTGGGTCTCTTCTCTCCAGAGTCCTCTGTGCTCTGGGAAAGTCAGTAGGGAGCTATCATCTTGCTAAAGCGGTCTGGGTATGTGGTCAGTCCTAGGCCTATGTCTGGCTCTCCGGCAGTACTTTAACAGCTGCCGTGCGAAGACTCCTAAAACCTCTCCATGCAGGAGCTTAGCGGGGTGTGCAGTGCACAGCTAAGATGCGGTTAATGTATCCAGCATGCTTCTCTCCAGTTAATTAGAAAACTTTATTACAGGAAAGCTGAAGGGGCTTTTCTTTCCAAGGGAAATGCACTAACTTCTGCGAAGTGGAAAAGAGGGGTGCCAAGAGCTGCCCATGGCCGCCACCCCCTCTTTTCCTCCAGGTCGGTTCATGTGGGCCCCACTGCCCAGCTAGTATATCCGTGATGTGGGCTCAGCAACAAGAGCAGCACAGGCAGGAATGGCGAGCATCCTTCTAGGTGTCAGAGAGATCCAGTTCTGGGCCATGCTTATTCTCAGCTTTATTTCTCACCTACCAAAGTACTGATAGCTGCCCTGCTCTGAGTGCCTGGTAGAGGCAGGGGGACAATGAGGTGCATGGACTGTGGGGGCTGAATCTAGGGATGCCTCACCAATACCTGCAGGGTCCCAGTGGATCCTGGGGACTCCGTAGAGTCCTACAGTTCAAATACTGTTCAGCAGGCAAATGGACAAGAGGTGGAGACTAAATGGGACATCCAAGAAAGTTGGGGATGATTCATATACTTTAACACGTTCTGTCTTTGGGCCAGGTTAAGTTAAACTGTGTGTGTGTTTGTGTATGTGTGTGTGTATGTGTGCACATGTGTGATTCTAAACATACTGAAACAACCGAAAGTGGGGGCTGAGTGCCCTCTGACCCTTAGCTCACTAACTGCCTCCTGGGCATCGACTCTAGGGAGAAAGGAGTGTTTGGATCAAAGGATGCAGAGTAGCAGATTTATGAGTGTGCATGGGCTCCTCCCAGAGATTTTTGCTCCTGTCCCCTCCCCACCTGAGCATCTGGACAGGCATTGGCCTTGGGAAGGGCAAATGGGAGAGAGAATAAAGGCTTTTCCTGGAAACAACTCTTCCTCAGAAGTGTGTGTGTGTGTGTGTGTGTGTGTCTGTGTCTGTGTTTGTATGTGTGTCTCCTTTGGAGATGGTCCTGCGCTCAGGTCACCTAAGTCCACTCCCAAGGTGCCATCCAGGGCTGAATAGGACACTGAGAATGTTAAAAAGGGTCTCTCCTGGACAGGCAGGTAGACTTCTCCCTGTGATATGCTATGCAAGCTTATTCCACCCCCAGAACTTACACCTGTGTTCTCGGGAACCTGCATTGATATATGTAACCCTGCTGGGCGTGGGATTACAATTTGATTACCTTTATGTGCCCAGCGTCATCACAGTGCCTGGTATGGGTAGAAATGTCTGACGGAAAGGACAGAGTTGAGAAGAAATGAAGAGCTCATGGCACAGTTAAGCAGATTGACTCAAAAAAGTGCTATACCACAGGACAGATGAGAAATCCGAGGTCCCAAGAGATGAGGTCAAGTATTCCAGGTGGCAGCAGTAAGCAGCACAAACGTGTACACAGCAGCTTTTTCCCATTGTTCTTGGCTTCAGAAGAATCCCCCCAACCCTGGCCCACCTCAATCCACTCAACTAGGCTGTGTGAAGCCCAGTTAGGAGGGAAATTGTCCACATTACAAAAATCATACGAAAGAAATTATGGATGGAAAAAATCATTACCTTATAAATTGGCTAAGCTGTTCAGAACTTGTAGGAAACAGGGCATATAAAATTCACATGGCACATTGGAGCTTTGATAGCTTCTCATTATAGCTCTCAGACTCCAGTGAAAAATGTCCTCACCCAGAGAGGGCTAATTTTACTTTAATACTGACACGGGGTGGGGCTGAAGTTATAAATTCTGGCTACCTGAGCGCCTGAAGCTTGGGACAGAGCTTTTGGGAGAAACTATCTCTCGTGACTGCCCTGGCCTTGCTGTTCTCTGCTGCTGCCAACAGAAGCAGAAGGTGGCCTCCTGCCCTGGCCCTTGTCCTGTAGACCACAAAACACAGTTGGAGGACGGGAGTCCTTTGCTCTGATAAGGGATAGACTGATTTGTCCAGAAATTTGGCTTAATTAGAAGTGTGGCACTGAGAAGAAAGGAGGTCCACAAAGCAGTGCCCCAGTTTTAGGTGTGGTTCTTAAGTATTCCACTTACATCCCTCCAAGTCTATATATAACCAGGGTCAGAGCTCATGCTGTATTACCAGTATATAAATGGACCCCATCATAGGCCCACGGGGGTCTGGGATTTAAAGGCAGTCATAACAGAGACCAGTTGGCCCAGCCCTAACCCTTGAAGACACCTTCAGCTTCCCACCTCCGTTACACCGTCATTAGCACACACAGCTCTTCTAGATTAATTATTTTCCCTTGCCCATGGAACAGATGAGGACATCAAGGGCCTAGACACATCCCATGAATGCTGGGGTAGAGATCCAGAAAAGGAGAAAAGCCAGTTGAGGGTCATCGTACCCTGAAACTAGCAGGTGCCAACTGCCCTCACTTCCTCCCCTATGCTGGTGAGTCAGGGCTGCTAAGGCCCAACCCCACATCCCTAAAAATCCTGGCTCTTACTGACAATAGGCCCTCATGGAAAATGGAGAGTCTGTCTGTCTGCTTAGATAGTCTCATGCCCCTACATCTCTCCTCTATGAAAACACCACTAAGGCCTTCACCAATTTTGTTATGCAGTCATATAACCTACAGAAAGTTTCGTGTGTGCTGCCTGATCTGAACTTCACACCAGTGCAGATTATAGGAAACTACCAACAGCCAAAGCTGTTAAGTGGATGTCACAAGTTGCACTGTGTCCACATCCTGGCCTATGCCTGTCTTTTAGAATGTAATTGCATTTGGAGATGGAATGTTCCCCTGGTAACTGCGTCAATAGGAGGCCCTTAGGGTGGGTCCTAATCCAACCTGTCATCTTCATGAAGGGAGACGGGAACACATAGACTCCAGGGGTGTGTATATCAGGACAACAATAAGAAGAAACAACAAGAAGAATGCTATCTGTGCTCCAAGAAGACAGGCCTTAGCAGAAACCAGCCCTGCCAGCACCTGGACTTTGGAGACCACCTCTAGGATGAAGAAGGAATAAATTCCAACAGATTATGCCATCCAGTCTGTGGTACCTTGCTTTAACAGACCCAGTAGAATAAAACATTACTTTATCCAAGCTGACAGATTAGACCTGGACCTGCGTCTTCTGCCTCCCACTTCTGACTTCTTGCCCCACTGACTAGTGGACATGTCTCAAAGGCCCTAACAGTCAGTGTGCATGTTTTGAGAAGACAGGAGCCACACTGCGGATTTCCACCTGGCATAGGGCACTGTGATTCCTTGCTGGTGTGCAGTGAGAGGCTCTGAATGGTTAGCTCTGGAGCAGAGGAGGGCAAGCCAAGCTGGCCCCCAAGGAAGCTTGGCTCCTACTGCCTTTGTTACAACTGCGGTCAGCACTTGGCCTTACACAATTGTGTTCTTGCTCAGTTCTCCTCTCCTTGCAGCCAAAAGTAGAATCCCCTGATGGGCCATTTGGCTCAAACCAGGGTTTCATAGGCCTATTTCTTCCAGAAGAAGCTGCTGACCCGGCCAGTACCGGCCCACAGACTCTTAGGAGAATTGCAAAACCCAAGGCATTTACTCAGGTTGAATTCCCCTGCTTTGGGTTTTTGAGCTACTAGTTCATGTGGAAGAAAACTATTTCCCACCCTCAGCTGGGAGGTAGTTGGGCTGCAGACAATGGTGCCCCTGGAACACAGCATAGAAGGTGTGATTTCTAGGGAGCTTTCCATAGGTCACAAGTCCTCAGAGGGTGCTACAGACTTCCTGAAGGAGTTAACAAGTCCTCCATGTCCCAGCCAGGGACAAAGGTCTGGACACCGCAGAGTGACAGCTGATAGACGACTTTCTCATGCTCAGCATTGTCGCGGGAGGAAGCAGGCTATTCTTAACAGTGCCAAACTCATCAGCAAGGGCGGTATTTGAGCTACTGCTGGAAGCTGAGGAAGACCCCAACATCACATGATATGGCAGGCTGGCCAGAGTGACCTCAGGGGCCTCTTTAAGCCTGGAAAGAGAAGAAGTCTATGACTCTAGAGTCATTGTTTTAATGAGCATGCATTTGCCAAAGCACCTATTCAGGCCTGTGTTGAGGATGAACGCACACACACACACACACACACACACACACACACACACACACACATATTTGGGGGCTCATAGACAGAGACAGATAGGGGCCCCAAGATGTGCTGTCTCAGCCATGCTCCTCTCCCCACTCTAAATGTTCCTGGTGACTTCCAGCTGCAGTGTGGTATTTTTTTTTCCTTGTCTGCTGAAAATTCTCTGTCCTGAAAGTCCCACGCTGCACAACCCAGGCTGAGGAATGCAAGCTCCCCTCTGGACCACCCAGGACAGAAAATGAAGTGTGGCCACCCGGCTTCCCTGTCTCTCTGATGGACAGGTTGTGAGCATGTTCTTGAAGCCATTTCTAACATGGAGCAGACTGAGCTTCCCCCAGATGACATTATGCTGAGGCTCTTTAAAGAGAGGAGGAGAGTTCTCAGACAGACAAGGGCAGCTCCTCAGAGGACAGTGTGGGGAAGACTGAGCCCTCCCTGGCCAGTGCAGAAGACAGAAGAGGGGGCCAGTGTGATCTCTTTACAAAGCCAGGGGTGGCTTCATGACACCCACAGATCCATCCTTTCTGATACTCAAGCATCTCTGTTTCTTTTTCCCGCCCCAGTCCTTTATCTTGTGGTTCACATCGATCCAAGTCTCAGGTCAGCTTCCTTCCCCACTCTGGGAAGTCTCCCCTGGCCTGTATCATTTGTACACCTGTTCCTTTTTCCCATCCCATGTCCCATCCTCTCTCTGGCTCTGGAGAATAGCAGTAGCCTGTCAGTCCCTGAAATACAATAAACAGATAAATGATCAAAATGGATATACCTAGCCTAAGGAGACTCCCAAGAATGCGTTAAACCTGCAGAGGAGGTTCAGAGGTAGCGACAGAGTGGATGCTGGTCCTCATGGTGGGAGAGACACCCAGAGAGAGGAAGATTCCTCTCTATATGCTGTGAACATGTTTTATTACCTCTCTACATGTCTCCCTCTCCAGAAACTTCTGCTTGGCCCTAGGAGGCAGGAACTATCAAGGAAGCAAGAGGACCAGGGAAGTCAAGGGAAAAGCCTGGGAGCATCAAGCTACCCTCTGGCAGAAGTAATACTTAAAAAAAAAAAAGCAGAAGGAAGTACAAGCAAATGCTGGGGACACTATTGTGTCACCTTAGAGCTCGGTGCTCACTGCTCAGCTGGGGAGGCAAAACACAAAGATAGAAACTGCCCACAGGATAACCCCTAATCCAAATACCCAAGAAGCCTTGACAAGTCTCAGGAATGACATCTGGACCCAGATGAGGTTGAGAGGCATCAGGCAGAGCTGCTTCTGCTTACGGCCTGAGGGAATCCTGCCCCAAGGAACATAAGGACTCTAAGGCAGCCTTTGTTGGTGTGGTGGAGCTGAGGAATTCCAGGCCAAAGTAATCTAACGGAGCATGAAGGGAATTGAGTTTCGGCCTCCCCACCTCCCGACCCACTGCGGGATTCATTTTCATGATTCCTTTTGAATGGTGTGAGCCTGTTCTGAAAGCTGAAAACGGGTCCCATGTGTCCACACAGCGCCAAAAATCCTGGCCTTTCCCGAAGTTCAGTAGGGCCACCCCTTCCGGTCATGTCTGGCCAGAGCCCCTGGGAACTGCAGCTCTCTTAAAGCACTAGTGAGCTTATATAGCCACTGTGGTTGTCCCGGTGTCCTCTGTGCTCTGTCACTCCCCTTGCGTGCATCACTGATTACAAACTCTGACTTCATCTAGGAGGTGCAAGCACTGTGATTTTATCTCTAGTGTGCAGGGGACAGGCAAGGTTGGTGGGATGGTCTGACGGAATCATCTGCCCGACCTTGTCCTGGCACATTGAATGTAAAAGCATTTACACATATGCTTGTCCCAAAGCTATGCTTTCTAGTGAGCTTCACTTGGTCACTTTTAAAAGGAATGACGGTGACTAACACCTCTTTGAAAGACCTGTTCAAGTCTCAAGTTCTCTTTGATATTAAATTTCACTTCCATGGCTTCCCACAGCAGTCAGCAGTGGCCAGGCAGGTAAAGGGAAAGCGTAGGGGAGACTAGAAACAGGCCTCACAGAGGAAAAAGCCTTTCTTAATGAATGCTCGCTAAAGAGAGTGGCCACTGTGCAAATATCCTGAACAAGGAATTGGCTGTGGTTGGGGCAGAGGGCCACTCACTGGAGACTGGTCACCCTGGGGAATGTCAAGCTTGGAAGGATGAGCAAACACATGCTCCTGGACATCCACATTCCTCAGCTTGCAGCCTGGGGCCCCAACCCACGAATGGGCCCCAGCATTGTCCGGCAGTGGCCTGAGCTGGCCAAGGGGCAGGATCAATATTTGCAGGTACACATTAGGTCCCACTTCCAGCAGCATCTGTGTTTGGACAGTCCTGCTTCCCACTGCCCTGCATCTCTTTCCAGGGGCATGCTGGGTCCAGCAGGTCTCCACGGGGCAGCTGCCACTGGGCTTAGAGCCTGAGAGATAGGGATAACTCAGACGAGATTTCTTAGCTTCTGACCCTTAACTTACACACATCCCAGGAAAGCCATAAAAGGAAGAACTTAAAAGCTTCTCTAGAAGCTCAGCTCAGTGTTTACTTGGTGATGTATTGGTTAGTATGAGATGTTCTGGGAGCCATCGTCTAATTCTTCTCTCCTTCTAAGCATCCATCCATCCATCCATCCATCCATCCATCCATCCATCCATCATCCATCCACCTACCAACTCATCCCCATAGTCCCTATAGGACTGCTTTGTTTTTCCTCTCACCATCCCAAAGACCAACCCTCTTTGCCAGGTCAACTACAACAGCCTCCTATCTGAGCTCTCTGATTTTTGTCTTGCTTATTCTCCAGGATTCAGCTTGAGTGGATTTTCTCCATGTCTTTCCCTGCTTAAACCCTGAAGGGCTTCCACTGCCTGTAAGGACCTCAAATGGCTTGCCACGACCATAACTGCTTCTTTCCTTCTCTGGTCTCATTTTGGCATCTCCTGAACATTTCATAGGGATATGACAACCACAAGCAAGGTTTAAAGACACACACACACACACACACACACACACACACACACACACACACACATTACAATGGTAACGCTTAACTAGCTGTGTTATTTTGGGCAAGTCAAATTTCAGACTCTCTGTAAACTACAGGTAGGCTCTTGAGCATGAAAGGAAAAGAGATGCATCCTTAGCACAATGCCTATTGCCTAAAGAATTAGAAGACAGTCAGGGGACAAACTGGAAAAACAGAGATGGACTACTGGAGGGTACCTGACACTTTCTTAACTTGTGTGTGTGTGTGTGTGTGTGTGTACACGTGCGCATGCATGTGTGTGTAAATACACGTGTGAGCATGTGTGGTGTATGAGTATGGGTGTGTGTGTCTATGTGTATGCTCATAATAGTCATAACAATGCAAAGAGGGCATCGGGTGCCCTGCTCGGTCACTGTCCTCCTTATACTCCTTAAACAGGTTCTTTCACTGACTCTGCAGCTTGGTGGCAGTCAGCAAGCCCCAGCATCCTTTTGTGTCCATCCCCCAGACCTCTGGGGTTACAGGCACACACAGTCTGGCTTGGTTTGTTCTGGAGTGCTGGGGATTGGAACTCAGGCCCTCATGCTTGTACAACTGTTTTTTTCTACTGGTTTCTCTCTCTCTCTCTGGTCCGTGAGACCTTCTTTTCTTTCCTCTTCTCTTACCTCACTGACAGAATGGGGGATGATATAGGACAAGGACATTCTTCCTTTGAAGTCTCATAATCTAGACACAAATTATTAAAGATATTTTCTCGAGTCAGAGAAACTAAATCACTTTGCTAACTGCCTAAAGTGAGTCTTGTTCTTCTACAGCTTGGTAGCGAGCACTCCCAGCAGAAGTGTAGGGCTTTGAAAATAGCTGAGCAAGAAACAACAATGCTGAAAAACTGCCCAGAGAAGCGATGGCACACCTGCATTTTACAGGTGGGATGAAGGGAGCTCAGTCAGGCTTTCTCAGGCTGCAGGTTGCTGGTGAGAGGCAGAACTCATCCCGGCTGACGAATGTCTTGTCTGGTGCTTGGACTTATATTTTATTTAAAGCAGCTTAAATAAATAACATATTACAGTATATTTAAGACAGCTCAGAGATATGGGGGAGAGATAGGGGATAGAGGGTCATGTATGCCAGAGTCTAAAGCTCAGATCATCCGCTGAACATCTGTGGGGTCCTAGGCAAGCAGTTTGCCTCCTCTGAACCTATTTCCTCAGTTGTAAAATGGGGACAATAAGCCTTGGGATGATGGAAAGGTTACACATGGTAAGATTCAGTAGGTTTCCTTGAATGGTTCATGTGGGTTTTCTGTCAGTCTGTTTCCATTTTGTCTAAAATGAAGCATTTTGAGATCAGTGATAGTGGCCCTGCGTAGTGTATATAAAGTCTTGGGTTCAATCCATAGCACCAGGCATGGTGGGAAAAGGAAGAAAAGCAAATGTGTCAGATAGACATAAAAGTAGAGAAAACTACCTAACAAATACACATTTCCCATAGAGTCTTAGCCATATGGATCTTCTACCAATCAGTTTGTGTTCTACCTCTTGCAAGAAATGCCACGGGTAGAGTCAGAAGTCCACTGTTCCTCTGGGCCCTGTGTATTTCTTTGTCTCCCTGGGAGTCATTGCCTTTGAGGTTGGGCTGTATCTTTTCCGTCTACCCCTGAAGACCTTGTCTACTTTCACACGAGCCACAATCCAGCTTCAAATTTAGAGAAGTTGAAGACTGTAGGTGTCCTATGCTCTTCAGAGATTGTCACCCAAAGCAGGGGCTAAGTCACATGGCATCAACTCTATGTATTCAGTGCTATGCACTATTGTACTGAGTGGCTCCAGGACTCAACTGTTTTTCTGCTGTTATAAACTGGAGGCTGTGCTTCCTCCCCAGTCCCCCAAGCCCTAACCTCCAGTGTGATGGTAAGTAGAAATGGGACCTCGGAGAGGTCGCTTCCTTTCTCTGCCACGTGAAGATACAGAAGGAAGATGGCCACTTGCAAACCAGGGAGCTCATCCTCCCTGGAGCCTAACCATGTTTCAGAAATGTGATAAAGAATTGTTGGTTGTTTAGATCATCCACTGTACAGTGTTCCGTGATAGCATCCAGAACTGTTGAGGACACCGCCACATGAAAATTAATTGACCCAGCCTCCTCCAGCGCTTGTCAGTGTTTTTCAATACAGGGCTACCACGAAGTGACGTGTGGGAAGATGCCATTTTGCCTCCAAGGCAGACAAGCCCCTGTCCACGCTGTTCAGCCTGGGCACAATGCCTGGAGACAGCCCAATGTTTCTCTGACTGTGTACAGGGCTATGATATTCTTAGCATGGGGTGGGAGGACAGATTGGCAGGGCTCTTGTCAGTTTCCAGCAGGGATCCTTCTCTACCGTCTGTAGCCTGCTGTGGTCATCACAGACCCACTGTAGGCATGGCATTCGGCACACAGTAGGTATTGAGGAACCTTAGTAGGAAAATATAGGTGTTGGCAAGGGGGTGAATCCTAAAAGGATTGGGTGGGGGCCGGCAGCCAGTTCTGGGATGTAAAGGGAGTTTGAACAGAGCAGACTGACTCCTTCTACCTGGGGAAGCTGGATCCTGGCGCTTGGTCCTAGGCCCAGTGCAGCCCACCCCCATGCCCTGGCTCCACACTGTCCACACAGTCTCTCATTTTTCAAGAACAGAGTCTGGGCTGAATTCCTTGCTCACCACCTATGGTAAAGGAGATTTATTACTCCCACAAGCTCTTTTCATCCTCCCCCTGCCCAGAGACGGATGGATTTTATCTTGATAAATGATGAGGCCAGGTCTCATGGGCACAGAGTAGAGTGGGTGTGAGGCCAGCGTTGAGGAGGGAAGTTCAGAGTGCCAGGATTTCTGGCTGCCTATTACAGGACAGACTGCCACCCTCCACTCCTCTGTGTCTGGAAAACTCTGCAGAACCAGGCTTTGTGGCACTTCCAGGAAAGTGGCCCTAGGTGGCTACCCGGTGGCCACAGCTGACTAGGCGGTGGTCACAACACTGCCTTCCTAACCTTGATGCTCCAGTTCCTAAGTCTGCTAGGAGGCGACCCTGCAGCCAGGCCAGCTGTAACCTCTCAACTTTGCATTTGATGCTGCCCATCACCATGATGCTCTTGCATTCAAGGCCAGCAGGCTTAGGTGATGCAACCTCGCTTCTCACAGCCCTGGCAGCCTTAGAAAGGGCCCACAATTAGCATCCATTAGATGCTAGGAGCCTTCCTCCCTTTATGAAGCCAGCCCCACAGCATGTTGTCTGGGTGCGCTCAGGCACCGTGAGCCACATCTGAGCCACAGTCTCTGCTTTGGCCTTGCCAGAGGATGTCCCCTTAGCCATCTGTGTGCAAGACCACTGACCCCCAACTTTGAGAAGCCTTCCTGAATGAAGAGTAACAAAGAGTGGGAAGGATGAGCAAACTCTTTGGATCTGATCAGTCCTGGTTCCCATGGCAGTCTCATTCTTTGGACAACACTGTGACATACAGTGAACTCTTCATAAGCAGTAACTACGGCAACTATTGCCTGTACTCCAGACATTGTCCTTTACCTCATATCTCATGGAAGGCTTGGTGGTCTCCACTGCACGCTCTTGAATGACTGGATGATGAGGGCAAGCCTCATGAAACCGATGTAAAACCCAGAGGTTGTAAGCCAGCATTCAAAGAAGACATATGCGTTGGAATCTCTGGGCCTCATGCTGTTTCTTGCTGAGCTGTGATGCGAAGAGAATGCAGTCACTTTGTTCAGAAGCCTAGAAGTCAGGCATCCTGAAGGAGGTGAAACTGCAGATACCTTGGGGAAGGGTCCCAGGCTGTGGGACAGGTGGAGACAGGTGGGTATGTAGGCCTAGAAAAGAAAATTTCTTTTCTGGGCATGGGGACTGTGACAGCCCTATTGGCTTCACCAAAGCCAAATGTGGTCATGGTTCCCAGCTCCCAACTCCACATACGTGTATCTGGGTGCTTCCTCACACACTGGCCTGTACCCACTGGGAGGCAAGCAGTACAGTCAGCAATCTGGAGCCCTAATTGGTGGTCAGGGAGCAAAGGGGTGCATGCTGGAGAGCCTCCTATTTTCCTAGATACAAAGATGTCCCTCTGAGACTGGCATGCTGTTTTATTGCAGGAGAACCAGTTCTGTGGGCCTGGCCCCATGTGTCTCCTGTCTTCCTTTTTTTTCTCCTAGGTTTGCGTTTTCTACTCTGACCTAGCCTTTCCATCTGGCTATGCGATGGTCCTGGTGGGCACCCAGGCCAGTCATACTCTGGCTGGGGAACGGAGGGAATGTACTTTAGGCTCGACTAGGCCAGGTAAGCTTCAGGTTTGCAGGTCTCTCTCTGCCTGCCTCCACTGGTACCTCTCCTCAACAGTCAGATATGAGAACAGGATCAGGTACTGCCTGGCATGGTATGCTTTCATTTTGACCTATAAAGCTCTGATTATAGAATTTACAAGTCTTTCTGAAATGGCCCCTTTCTGGCCTCTCTATGGGACTAGGATGTTTTGCGTGCTCCAGCAGATACAGGGCAGACCTGGGAAGAAATCTGCCTCAGCTACTGCTCATCAGGGGTCACATCCTTCTGGGAGAGTGATTCCACTCCTTACTTCTACCTCCCCAGATTGACTCATCTGACAAGGCTCTACCCAACTGCGCCATGAGTTGAAGTCCTCAGCATCTTACAATCTTGGCCCCTCCATTGGTGTTGACCTTGTTCCTCTGGATGCAGCTCTTTGTGGTTACCCAACCTTCAGATGCTCGTGAGCTCACTGCGCCCTCACCACAATCCACCCAGTCCTATTGATGGGCATGAAGTGAAGTTCAGAGGTAAGGTTTTCCACCCAGGGTCAGCCAAGCTTGATGCAGTGGACTCAGAATCTGTCTGATTAGACTGCATGATCTGAAGTACACAGGAAGCTGCCAGGCTGCAATGGTGACAGGACAGGCAAATGGTGTTTGACAACCCAAAGCTTTCATTCTCTCTCCTGCACAACCCAAGGCTGGTCACTCAGAATGGACGGAAGAGTTACTGCTTTCTCCTTTTCATTCTTGCTGTTTCTATGTCTTAAAGCCATTCTGAAAATTTCGGAACGTTTAGCTTCCGTTTACTTGCTTCAAGAAGTGTCTTCCTCCTTCAAGTCATTACAGCTATGTGACTGCATGCGGTTGTAACTGGTGCTGTGACTGCAGTGAGCTGGACACTAATGAGCATCTCCCTATTCAGGGCTGGTACCCGGAAAACACACCTCCTAGACTCTCTAGTGGCTGGAGACTTCTGGGAAATGGTCCCAATGGCCAAGTCTGATCAGGGTGGGTCCTGGATCCTTGAATGGGAGCAGGTGTCTCACTTTTCTTCTCTGGGATCCAGGCTTTTATTATTGACATGAGACTCTTGACATGGATCTTGGTGCTCGTGTTTCCCAACCTTCCTCTGAAGGAGATGGGACTTGATTTGGTTTAGATGATTTCAATGATCCCTTCCACCTTTAAATTATTTGATTATTTGTAGCAATGACTTGTAACCTAGGGGTTATTTTGCTACTTCTCATTTCTGAGAGAAAGTCAACAATGTCCAGGAGGCATTATTGGTTATCATAAACTGGAGAAGGTTTGCTCCTGATCTCCAGGAGTTAGAGATTAGAGGCCAGTTAGAGGTGTTGCGAAACATCCTACAGGGCACGAAATGCCCCTACTCCCCAAATAACCAGTAGCTAGGGCTAAAATGGTAGTATCATAATGAAGGAGGAGACATGTTACCAGGCCCCCAAACATCAAAAGGACCATAATAGAATCTAACGAATAACCTGTGCCCCCAAAGTCAATAACCCGAATGAAATGGTCCAGCTTCTAGAAAGACAAAGCTGAAATTCAAACAAGAAGAAAAAGGCAATTTAAATTGAACAACCAATTAATAACTTTCCCAAAGAGGGAGTGCCAGGGTAATTCACCAGGCTTTTCAGTGAATTCCATCAAACATTCAAAGAATAAGTTGTACCAATTCACCAATCTCTTTCTAAAGAGAAGCAGAGGGAATATTTCCCAACTTACTGTGAGGTCATCTCTTTAGTACTTAACCAGACCAAGGCATCACAAAACTAACATTGCACATGAACACAGACACAGAAATCGTCAGCATGGCATTAGCAGGCCGAATTCAACAAGGTAAACAAATAATTATATACCACAGCCAAGTGGAGTTTACTTCAAGTTTATAAGCCTCACTATGTCATTCCCCATCTCTGGGACATACTGGCAATCCTAATCATTCAAGTTTCAAAATTTCATTTATATATGTATTTACTCATTATTGATTGATTGATTGGTTGGTTGATTGACATGGAGAGTGGTGTATGTGCTTGGCTCGTATTTCTGAAGATCAGAGGACAACTCCCAGGTCTCAGTTCCTTCCTTCCCGCACGTGAACCTCAGGGACCGAACCAAGGTCGCCAGTCTTTGTACCAAGTGAATCATCTCCTGGCCCTCTGGAAGGCACTTTTGATTGTTACAAGTGGAAGGAGACAGTTTATTTAAAATAATCCAGTTAATGTAAATCATCTCATCAATAATCCAAAATACAAAAAGGTAGATGCAGAAAGTATCTGACAAAGATCTAATGTTATTCATAATGTTAAAAAAATCAGTAAATGCAAAAACTAGAGAGGAGCATCCTCAGGTTCATAAAGAATATCCACAGGAAGTCTCAGCTAACATCAGACTTAATGAGAAAAAAGCTGAAGCTTTCGTCTGGGTGGTGGTAGCACACGCTTTTAGTCCCAGCATCCAGGAGGCAGAGGCAGAGATAGGCAGATCTCTGTGAGTGTGATGCCAGCCTGGTCTACAGTGGAGTCCCACAGCAGCCAGGAACATTACACAATACACAGAGAAACCCATCTCAAAAAAAAAAAAAAGAAAAAAGAAAAGAAAAGAAAAGAAAGAAAGAAAAGAAAAGCAAAACCTGAAAAACAAAATGAACCAACCAACCAACCAACCAAACAAACAAACAAATGGAAAAGCTTTCAACTAAACTTAAGAACAGGGCTAGGATGTTCCCTCTCACCACTTCCAACTCAATGGTAAAAGATGTGCTAATTGGAAAGGAAGAAATAAACTGTCTCTTTTTGCAGGTGACATGATAATCTCTGCAGAAAATCTGAAACAATTGCCAACTCCCTAAAATAGACAAATGCAAGCTAAATAAAACACAATGCAGCATGTCAAAACCAAAACAACAACTCTTTGAAGTCAACAGCAGTGATTTTAAATCTGTAGGCTAGAACACTAATATAAAAAGTACTTGTTTTCTCATGCACCAGCAATGAGTTGGTGGAACTGGAAATTAAGAACAAAACAGCAGGTACATAAACATCAAAATTATATGCTTCAGAGCAAAGATGTACCAGGTACAACAATTGGATACTTATGTGCAAAAATTGAAGATAGATACAAATATTTACCCTCCTGAAGATTTAACTCAAACTGGATCACAGACCTTGATATAATACAAAAATTTTAAGAGGCTTAGAAGGCACCATAGAAAAAGATCTAGATGACGTTGGGTATTTTTGAGGGCTGTTTAGATTAAATATCAAAGTCACAATGCATGGGAGAAAGGCGTGTTAAGCTGCACTTCATTAAAAATCCCTGTTCTTCAAAAGATACTATCAAGAGAATGAAAGGTTAGTCTCAGCCTGGGAAGATGTATTGGAAAAGACACAACTGATAAAGAATAGTTATCTAAAACAGACAGAGAACTCCAGCAATTAAATAAGCAAGCAATTCAATTAAAATGTACCAATGACTGTAAGCAAAAGACACCCCAACAAAAAGAGTTATAGATTTCAAACGCGCAAAAAGAAGATGCTATACAATTGCCTAATGCCATTAAATGGCAACGAGATACTCACTCACGGCTATCAGAAGACCAAAACCCAGCGAGCACTGGTAACACCAGAGGCTGGGGAGGATGTGGAGCATCAGGAATACATTCACCACTGGTGGGAATGAAAAAACACTTCAGCTACTTTGAAACCTGGTTGGATGGTTGCTTAAAAAAACAAAATGCCATATGATCTATCAACCACATCACCCAATGTTAAGCCAGAATTGCAGCAATACAGAAGCCTGCACATGTGTTTAAACTGTGATTTTTTTAAAATTTTATTTTATGTGCATAAGTGTTTGCCTTGCAGGTTTGTCTGTGCACCACGTGCAAGCCTGGTGCCTGTGGAGGCCAGAAGGAGGCAATGGGTCCTCTGGAGCTAGAGGTACAGACAGTTGTGAGCTACCACGTGGGTGCACCTGCATGGGACTGGCACTCGGCAGTTACTAGTAGGAGTCACCAACCTCCAGTGCAACTGTCTCCTCTCCTTGTCCCACCCACCTGGGCAATTTGTCACTTACTGCAGGCTAGATCAGAGTAGAGCTTGTGTAAATTGGAAGCTAAGGTGTTGGCCTCTTTCTCTCCTGGCCCCCTCTTTGGCTGATTTGCCAGCAGGATCAGGACTTACTTCCCCCTGAACCCCGAAAAGCCTTGGTGGGGTTATTTCCTCTTATCCAATCATAACTGTCCTATCCTGGCCAGGTGTCACTGCCCCCAACTGTGGGTCTCCTTCCTCTCCTACAGTTAGGTCACACATTCATATCCCTTTGGTCATTCTGTAACAGAGCCCCCATTCTTGCTCAGGAGCCTTGTGTCTGAAGGTCAGGTCTCTCTGTTTTGGCTCCGTTCTTCCTCATCTACTGTTGAGAGACAAGAACCAAGACTGTATGTCCCAGTATGAAATGCTGGGACTTCCACACTTCCTGCCATGTGAGCAGACAACACCTTATGTGGGGGCACCCATTGCCCCCACTCTCTCACAGCAGGTTTCTGCTCTTCTCCCAGCCCCAGATTTCAGCATTGCTCTCCAGCCATCATCCCTGGACCCTGAGTCACAGTGACAACTCTGTGTTGCCGTGGACCTGGGATGTGAGCTGCTGAGGGCTGGCACTACATCTTGTGTATATATGCCCCATGACAATCCTGGACATGGGCCAGAGCCAACTTTGAGTGGCAGCATGAAACAAAAAGGTCCAGACTTACTGCACAATCAAGCACCCCCTTCCTCTGTTTCTTTTGACCCTCCTGTGGTCATATAATGGGCCATACACACAGAAACTACGGCAATGGAAAGAGCCAGAAATCCTTCCCAGAGACTAGAACCGAGGCTGAGCCCAACGAGATGTCCCAGAGGGTGGGAACACCTGCTTCTAAGCCCAATGACTTGGGTTTGATACTTAGAACCCACATGAAAGGAAGGAAAGAACTGACTCACAGGCTGGCCTCTGACCTTCACTTCCGGTTTACCTGGCCAGCTAACACTCTGGAAAAAGTTTCACTGAAGGCCTAATTCCAAGAATTTTGTTTCATATTTGATAGTTCACATAAGGCAAAAGAATAAACCTTCACTGCATGGGTCGCAGTTACTCCCAAAGGTCGAGGAAGAGGAAAGAGAAATGTGGAACTTAAAACTCAGTGGCTGTCGACCTCCGGTTCCCACCTTTCTTCTAAGCATGGTGCTGCCATTTAGAAAGGAAGAGTCCACATCCACTGAGTGCTTTGTCTCTCTCCTTCTCTTCCTCCTTCGTCTTTCTTCATAGCCCAGGCTAGCCTCAAACTCTAGATCTCCCAGCCTCAGTGCCGGACTTACAGTTGTATGCTCCTATACCTAGCTGGATCCACTTGTTTCTAATGGTCTCCCAGTCCACTATTCTGGACAGACGTCACTTCCTTTGAATAGCGGTGATGATTCATCCAGGCCACTGCCCTGACTCAAACACCAACTGGTGAGAGATGTTACTATGTACACAGCGATTTGGACTCAGCCGGGCTTTGATCCATCACTTGGTTACAGTTACCAGGGCAGGTTTCTTCAGTCTCTGGGTTTGGGTATTGCTCTGTAAGGCATCGAGACTGCTTTAAGCATGGAATACTGACTGACCATGAGGAGTCTGTCATTGTACGTGCATAGTTATTAGGATCGCTGTCATTCATCGCAGGGGTCAAAAGAGCTCATTTACATGGACCTGCACTCTGTCCTGAGTGCAAGAAGAAGCTGGGACCTGTCCATGTATCTGGTGGCTTCCAGGCTGACGGGATACCTGCCTTGACATATAAATTGCAGGAACAAGTGGGACTGTGTGTCCTGAGGTCAACATTAGTGTCTGAGGTGCTCTGAGATGTTCCCTAAGAGTCATAGGGGAAGTTCTGGGGAGGCAAAATCAGGCAAGTCATCTGAGCCCAGGGCTGGCTAAGGTTCCAAGAGCAAGGAGAACACATTCCCATTCGAATTCTCAAGGGAGTCTTTTCCAGGGAGGTCAGAGAAGGATTAAGAGGCATCGTTTGACTGCAGGTGACCTGTTCCTCTGCATCCTCCCTTCCTCCAGGGGACAGGGGGTAACTGTGAGTCCTAGAGGCAGCCTGTCCTTTCTGCTTCCCAGACAGGGTTTATGCTCTGGGAGGAATGTTTTCTTGATGCTTCTGAGCCAGTAACCTAACCAGACAATGTCTCTGTTTCTCGATTTCACTATCACCAGCACGGACCTCCCAAGCCCTTCCCCAGCTAGAAAAGGCCTGGAAAAAGCTCCAGGCACATGCTGGAATGAGGGTGAGGGCTGCACCAGAGGAGGCCCTTTGGCTATGTTCCTCCTATGCTTTAGAACTTGGCTGAGTGTGTGATGCAATTTGCTGGTTGTGCTCCCCCTCAGACCCCTCCCCTTCTCTTCCATGCTGTCCAGGCCTGTTATTCCATCACTTTCTAACAAGAGCTCAAATGGAGGCAGGCTGGAAGGCCCCGGGGGCCTTGATGTCCAGGAACAAGCCATTAGCCGATTTCAAAGGCTCATTTCTGACTACAAAGCTGCAGCCAGCTAGACCCTCATTCTCAAGCTCTGTCATAGCCAATCTGGCCTTACCAGCAGGTGAGAGGCTTGCCCACATTTAGCCATACTGCCCAGCTTCAGAGCCACCTGTTCGTCTCCTGCCAGAAAGTACAATATGTAATGACAAGTGTATTTGCAGGGTTGTGGGCCCAGATGCTCTGTGCTCATTCTCAGCTACAAGCTTTGCAGTTGGCACATCCTCCTAGAAATGACAATACCTATTCTTCCTCCAAGAGTGAAGACAAGAGCCCAGGTTCTCCTGTAGCCCACCCCAGCCTCTGTGCTTCCAATATCTGTGCTTTTCTGCAGAGATTGAGGAAGTTAGTAAAGCGAGTCTCGGGGTGTGAATTCAGGAGCTGCGAGGGGAAGGGAGGAGGAGGAGGGTGACGTGAAAGAAGCAAGGAGAAGATGAAAGCCGCACGCGCAGCTTCCCAGCTGGGCAACCCAGGTCTAGCTAGTCCGCCCCTCTCAACTTCACAAGGAGAGGTTTGATGATTAAATAAGAGAATGTTTGTAAAGTACTTAGCATTACAGGCTTGGCTTCCTTCCATTTCTCTGGAAGGAAGGAGAGAGGACAAAGGGAATGAAGAAAGAAAGGGTGATCCCTTCCAAGGACAGGCAAACATGGCCAATGGACATCAGAAGTGTAAAATTGTGTTTCTGCAAGCTCCAGAATAACTTTCCTGTGACATTTTGGGTTTTAATGGATTCCAGAAACCTTAAAAGTTCCTCTGCAGTCAGAACAGGATGTTTAACTTTTGTCCTTTAAGAAAAAAAAAAAGACGCATTTACTAATCTGTTCATTCACTGGAAATATGTGGGAAACAACAAGAAATGGGCTCAGAAAAGCAAATACGAAATGCGCTGCTTTTAAACACCAGCATCCCACAGAGTGTTGCAAAACGTGGCTGGAATCAGCAATAACGCTTCTGGAGATGGACCACTGAAACCCATGCTCTGTTGGGAGAAGATGCTGGGGAGGCCCGGAATGGGGCTGGACTTGCCTTCATACCTCAGGGGCAGGAAGGGGGATGCTGTTGTTGGAGGGGAAGGAGGTGAGTCGGATTCCTGAGAAAACACCAGCTCCTTGTTCTTTCTCTCTTGAATTCCTTCCCTACGTGAAGTGGAGAAAAGGAAATGCTTTTATAGAAAACATCGATGTGGAGAGACTCAGCAGACCCAAAGCACTGCTGGCATTGGGCACACACGGGAACTGTGTCAGGTTCTAATTTTAAACAATCTGAACTTCTGAAGTCAAGGCTGATGAGGCCTGCCTTGCTCAGTAGTGGAGCACCTGACTTGAGACCATTCTTTAGTAAAAACTTTGGAAAGGAGAATGGAAAGAAGAGATGAGAAAGGAGGGAGGGAGGAAAGAAAAGAAGAAAGGGGAGGGGGACAGAATAAGGGAGCGAGGGAGGGAGAAAGGAGACGAGGGAAGGAAGGGGTGGGAAAGAGACGAACTGAGATCCTGAGCGGGTTCTGTAGACGTCAAGTGTGCTCCAGATTGGGGAATTGTTTCTTTGATCATGGGCAGTCAGCTGTAAAGGAGATGGGGATTTTGAGGTATTTTCTCCAGCTGGGCAGACACCCTCAGTCATTTTTTATAAAACTTGAGATGTCTTCCTTTATGTATTGGCAAACTAGAGCCTGCTAAATTAGCCAACTATTCTTCCTGGATCCTTATTCTTGACTTGGCCTGTAAGCATCACACAGTGGTCAGAAAAATGTTTGATACCCTGGAGAGAGTTGCTCTCTTTTCTCCTCAAATGTGTTGGGCTCACACTCTCCCTGTGCCCTTCCATAAGAACTCGTACCACAGACTTGTCTCTTCAGGTATCCATTTCTCCCATCACGGAGGCAGGCACTATTTAAATAGTCACATTTATTCATACTATATAGGTTCTCAATAAACTTTAACAGAAGTATAGATAATGCAGGAGAAAGAAAACACCTCAAAACTTGTTCGGCATAAGAGAAATTAAATATTTTCTGGTTTTGTGCAAAAGGCACATCATATATTGGCGTGGAGGTAAATTAATAATCAGCCACTTTATTGGGTGTGCTCACCTGAGTAGATGTGGGCCATGTGGTCCCCAAGGACAGGTGAAGCTATGATAGCATACACCTGCTCCCTAGAGCCTCCAGTATCTACCCCGACTGCCTTTTATCTCCAGTGCCAGAGAACCGCCAAGAAGAGGCAAATAAGAAGGCTTGCTGCCAAGCCTGGTGACATGGGTTCCATCCCCGGAACAGCAAGGTAGAAGGAAAGAACTGACTCCCACAAGGTGGCTCTGACCTCAACACTGATGTTCAGAATCGATCAAATACAGTGGGTTCCCCAGGGTATCAGTCAGCTCCAGTCAGGAGACAAAAACTGCATAAGAATCTGAACCGATGTAATTATTTTACCTAGCGGCTCAAGAGCTGGGTTAAGGCCTCAGTCACTCACCATAGATAATGAGTGTCTTCGTCTAGCTGCTCAGGAAACCTGCAGCTAAACATTCACCCACAGTGTGCTGGCTGGGACCTAGGTTAGGGCAGAGGCCTGGGGAGCAGTGGGTGGAGCTCTATCACCTTAGAGATGCAGACCTGAGCCAGTGTTGATGATAATAAACTCTATGGCACAATGATGTTGATGAATTGTAAAAGAAAACCCATGAGAAACCAAACTGGCTCTTGCAGAATAATTGATTCCTGTAAGGAACTTCTAAAACTAGCTGAATGCCCGCCGCGTCATCCCTCCTTCCTCAATTTCCCAACACCTTGCAAGCTAACTTCAGAGAAATGAATCCCTTTTCTGGGCACCACCTTGGTTCTGCCTGTCCCTCCACTATGGAATCTGTCGCCATACACTCCAACTTCTTGTGTTCCTGTCTCTCTCTTGTCCTCCAGCCACATTTACGGCATGCCCCAAGCCTCGCCATTTGTCAGGGCAGAGATTAATCTGGTGTGGTTGCCGCCCTCAATGACTCAGGGGCCAGTGTAGAAGCAAATGGCAAGACTGTGATGGGTCAGTGCAGAGGAAGCACAGCAGAGCCTCTTGTGGGCTCTTCCACTTCGTGTCAGAGAGGGTGGGTGGGTCAGCTTGGGCTGAGTATTCAAGGTGCCATATGCCAGTCTGATTGGATAGAGAAGGGTTTGGGGAGAACTATTTTCAGGTGTATGACCTTTATGCTACATTTGTTTAACTCTGTGAAGCTGTGTCTAAAACACCTGATGGCCCTAATAAAGAGACGAATGGTCAGTGGTAAGGCAGGAGCAAGAATAGGCAGGACTAACAGGCAGAGAGTATAGATAGAAGAAACCGAACAAGGAGAGGAGGGCATCAGGGGACAGCCAGCCAGTCATGGAGTAAGAAGGAAAGTAAGATATACAGAATTAAAGAAAAAAAAACAGAAGGAAAAGATAGATGGGTTAATTTAATAAAAACTGGCAAGAAATAAGCCAAGCTAAGGTTGGGCATTCATAACTAAGAATAAGCCTCCATGTGTGACTTCTTTGGGAGCTGAGTGGTGGGCCCCTCAGAAAGAAAAAAGAGCAAAAACAGCGCACAACAGAAAGGAATCTAGGCAGAGAAAGGGGCAGTTCATTTCAGAAAGCTGTAGGCCTTCAGTGAGCTGCTCCTTTAAAATAGCATGCACAGCATAAGAACCATCAGTGTCGTAGCAATGTTTAACTTTGGTATTTTTACATCTCCCTACATGCCAGATGGTATTATGAGTGCCACTCAGGCTGGGTTCTCTTAGTCTTCACAGATGAGCATATGGACTAGGTACCATTATTCCCATCCTACAGTGGAAAAACGACCAAGGCAAGCATTTGCTAACAGTGCAGAAGAAAGGTGTTGAGAGTTGCTATGGCGAAAGCTAAAGAAGCAGACATGTGTCAGAGAGAGAGGCAAGAAGGCCAAGGATGCCCAGTATAGTTGGCCTGTGTGCCCTCCAAGACTCACACTGGCGCTCTATCCCTATGCTAACCAGGACCAGATAGAGACTAGGGATTGAAATCTGATCAGAGAAATCCACTCACTTCCAAAATTGACATTTTTCAAAATATAAAATAAAAAGACCCCTTTTAACCCCTGCCACCAGGACATCTACTGAGCAGGATAATGAATAGTCTCGCAATTACCAGGGTGAGGACTGCTCACACTAGGAACACTGGCTTCTGCATGGACCATACCCAACATTCATTGCTGACTAGGGAGGTGTCAGCACAGGTGGTCCTGTCCCTAACCTCACAGTTAGGGAAGGTGAAGCATGGAAAAGTGGGCAATGACTCCTATGATCTATGAACAGATGGGAGGGAGACCTCCTTGAGGATCTTGGTCCTCAGTCATCAGGCCCAGTACTTCTTTGCCTCAGTGACCCATCCCTTCCTGTCCCCCTGACAGCCACTCGGTCTTTGCACCAGCATTCTGTGCATCTTCATAAGGTCATTGGCCTCTGCAGTCATCAGGGGCTTCCCAAGCAGGGGGAAAGCCAAAGGGCTGGCAGGTGTCGGTGCCTCCATCAATTGCTGAGTTTCCAGAGATGTCTGGGTGAGCCCTCCCACATCTGATATGAGGGAACAAGTGTCTATTATATTCCCATCAGACTGTGGGCTGTGAGAAGGGAAGGGGCTGCATGCTTAGGATGGCTGGGCGCATGGTGCATGAGCTGGATAGACTCTGAGGCTATAGTCCACAGAGGACAGCGCCCCACAAGGGTGGTCACAGCAGTTTTAGGGCTGCTATCCTGTCTGGGGATCTTGTTTCCGACAGCTCATGTCTACGGTGCCATCTACTGTCTAACTATCTCCAGTCCCCCTGGACCTGTGGTCTGCCTCCCTGGAAGATCTCCCAGTTCTTACAGGCTGGCTGCTCAGACTTCTTGCGGTTTCAGTTGCCTTTGGGTAGGCTGCTGTATCTTCTGGCCAGGCTGCTGTATCCTCTGGCCTTATAGACCCCACTGGGTCTATGGACGCTACTGCCAGCCTGGGGAGAACTGGGAAGAACTGATGGGAGAATAGATAAAAAAGATCAATGCTAAGCCTAAGTTCTCATGAAGATCTGGAGCAGCAATAGAATTAGGGCTCAGCTCCCGACTCCCAACTCGGGTCCTATGCTCTACATTAGCCCAGAGGAACTGATGTGGCTGGGGTGAGATAGTGAGGCATGGGGAAGTTGGGCTGAAGTCAAGGGAGAAACAAAGGAGAGATGCAGAAGACTGTAAGATAGTCTTGGCCAAGCTGTGCAGACTGACTCTTAATATACGTCCCGGGAGCCAGTCAGTCCAGATTCAGTCTCTAGCTGGCGGCCAGCTCTTTACTTGACCTTCTGTGCTTCTATTTCTTCATCTATGAGTTGTGGGTGATCAATGTCACTTGATATGCTTGTTGTGAGGTTAAAAGTGCTGTTATGCTTTTAAGTACTTAAGATGGAACGGACAGGTGGTGGCACAGAGACATTCACTCTCATTATTGTTACAAAATGATGGGCATGAAGTGGTGTCACCAAAGGGTGAGTATTTCTCTCCATCCAGAGCTGTAGTCCTATGTCCTGGGAAGAGCCACCCACCAGCCTAGCACCCCATTGTCCAGATGACTATACCCAGAGGCCCTGTGCAGAGGGCCCTGTAAGGACCTCCAGGCACTCTCTTGTCCTGCTCTTTTGGATGAGCATGGCCCTGAAGAAAATGAGGTTCAGGAGCCAACAGAAAGATGGTGTGAGAATGTTTCCAAAGGCTTGGGAAGGCCTTGCAGAAGCTGTGAACTGTGAGCTAATGGTAATAATTCATCTCCAAGGAGAAGAGCAAGTGTATCTGGCTCCTTCAGAAAACAAGACCTTTGAGCAGCCTGAAGACTGGCGGAGGGAAGGTAGGTGCAGGAGTGTGAAGGGTTAGGGGCTAGGGTCAGCCCACCTGGGAGTGCCTGTTCCCCATTGAGGCCCCAGGATTCCTGGCTTGCTACATAATGATGCTCCCCAGCCTAGTCCCTTCAGGGCTATACTAGAGTACCATTCTGATGGTTTGTGTGTTGGCACAAACAGAAATTTATTTCTCGCTGTTCCAAAGATGGGGAAATCTAGATCAAGACACTGGCAGAGTTGGTGTCTGCTGAGTGTCCATTTAAGTTCATAGAGGTCCTCTTCCTACTGCTGGCTCTGTGGGATTTCCTTGGTAAGGGCATGAACCCCATTCACTAGAGCAGAACTCTCATGATCTCCTCTTAAAGATCCCATCTCCTAATACACATGGGCTTGGGATTTTGAGGGAAATAAACCCACAGCCCACAAGGACTCCCTGCAGAGCAGGGATGTGCTTGGTGGGCAGAGGGTCCCCACCATGGCTGCAATGATGATGGTGTGAACACCATCTCTAGCTGCCGCTCCTCATCAGATTTAGAGAAGCTGCATGCATCCGTCTGGGGCTTATTGTCTCAAGAGCTCCTGAATACTCTATCACTAGAGGAGCAGGGCTGTCAGGGGGTGTTTGGTGGAAGGGGAGAACTGTACAACACAGAACAAGCTGTAGGGCCTAGACAGTGATGGAAGTAGAGTGTCGGTTATCCTGCAAGGCCTGGTATTGTCTATATCATTTTGGGGGAGGGGTCTAGGTCACACAATTGATTTCCCTTTCTCAGGGGAAAAGGTCTGATCTCATGTCTAATAATGTAAGGTCTTGGTGGCTGTATGGAGCCCAAGGAAGCAGCATGTAGACCATTTATAACGGGCCAGGCCCAGAACAACAGAACCTTCTTTCCAATGTTCTTGTACCAGGTTCAGAACCCAGATGAGCTCCTGCAGAAGCTGAGCTTTAGCAGTGGGCTTGTGAAACGTGGGATGCTCAGTGAAATAGTTCTTGGCTTCTGAAGAAAAAACCTTGGGTCTCACAGCATGGGACAGGAGAGGATGCCAGTGCTATGGAGGAGGGGGATGGAGGGAGGGCGATGGGGATGGAGAGCTTTCTGTCATATGCCTCGGCACTGACCATGGCTGGGCTGTGAGCCATCTTAGAAAAAGGAATAGCCTGCTTTGTGGGGGTTAGGAGAGGGTGCACCGCTTGTCACTTTGTGAAGAGACAGGAAGGGCATGAGAGGCTGAATTTCCCACAGACAATATGGCAAGTAGGTGAGAAGCCTGGCAACTCTCCTCTCCATGATAGCTTGGGAGGGAACAGCTTTCAAAAGGACAGTCAGGAGCTTCCAAGCAGACACAAAGAGAAGAGGGCTCTGGGTGAAGGAATAACAAAACAGAAGGCAGGGGGACCCACTTTTCAGGAAAGAGCCAACATAACGGTGGCTAGGATACCCATGCGAAGAGAAGGGAAGAGACTAGCTATCAGAGGATGCGGGTGGACTTCAATTTTGGATCACCCTGGCCCTGGTAGAAGTTCACGGTCATTTATAAAATTGTATGTAAATACATGAGAGACATCAGGCTTAACGCTCAGCGGAATGGAGACAAAACTGACAAATCTCTTGGTAAGTGTCTGCTATCCAGTGATTTCACATGGGCACCAGGGAGAGCACAGAGGGCAGCAGTGGTCAGAATCCTGGCACCATGCCCAACTGTTGTTCAAGGAGCTGTGAGAACAAGTGTGGAAAGGATATTGGTTATCAATACAAGTTCTGTCTCTGGTCCTCCTCACTTTCATGCCGTACCTCATAGGACCTTTTACAGATATAACAAGATAGGAGATATAAACATGGAAGAATCACGGGAGACAACATCAACACATACATTCTTCTCACTGCTCTTGAGAGATGAGGAAGAACTGGAAACCAGAGAGGGGCCCGTGAGGTCCCCTTTCCTGTCCTCTCACCTCAGAGATAAGGAGGTAGGCCCAGAAAAGAAAAGCGCAGTTCCTGTGTTTTCACACATCTCTTTGCGGCCTCTTGCCTGGGAGCTCCTCCTCTATCTTGAATGACTCGGCCTGATGAGGAAGGAATGATGGAAGGAGATTGACTCTTTTCTTCAGGCACTGAAGTCTGGGGGCAGAGTCTGAGCTGTGAGGCTCAGGTTCATAGTGAGAAGTCTGGAAAGCCTCTAGAGTAGGCTGAGCCTGAGCATTAAAAGGAGACTAGCCTCCCAAAGAGGAAACAGCTTCTGTTCAGAGTCAACAAAACATCAGCATTCTATGGAGTCTGGTCATCAGTCCACTGGAGGCTAGAAATTCCTACTAGAATGTGGGCTGGGGGCTGTCTTTCACAGTCTCTGTCTCTTTCTCACTCACTTTCTCTCTCCTTCCCACCCGTCCTACACACTGACTTTGAAAATGTTGCCCATAGACTTTGTAATTTTGATCCTCAGCTAAGGAGGTCAAGGTACCCCTCTCTGTCCTTGGGGATGTTACTGTTCTTTCTCAGTATCTCAAGCTGTCTGAGAGTCTGACCCTGAAGCCCGACAAAGACCCCAGCCAACTGTCCTGGCCTCTGGGTACATGCATGTCTCTTTATTCTTATGATTCCTGCTGAGTCTTCTATTGGACTGTGTGCTACAGAAACAGCATGTATTTACAGAGCAAACATGGGGAGAAACCCGAGACAGACATGATGTTCCACAACTGAGAATCAAGGCTATGGAAACCCAAAGGAAACAGTGTTCCCTCTGCCCCACAGGGCTGCAGCCTCACGAAGGGAAGGGTCACTTCATAATTCCTACCGTGGCTGCAAAGAAGCGTCTGGAGGCAGATATGCCTGCTCTGTTCCTGCGCAGCCATATAATCTTGAAAACAGAGATTCACCCTCCAAACCTCAGTTCTGTCAACTCAAGGGGGGGGGGGGGAAGCCCTCAGATCATAGGGCTGCTGGGAAAAATCAAGCAAATGACTCATGGGAAAGAGCCATGTAAACTCTTACAGGGAACTACGTGATGTCATCGTTGCCATGATTAGCAGAGGATGGAGTTGAGATCCAGGGACGGGGCGTGCGAGCCTAGCAACCCTGGAAAGCTAACTATGGCTGCTGGCCACTGGTGCAGACTGATGAGCCGTCTGCTCCAGGCCTGGAGCATGGAATCATTAAGACAAAGGGCACAGGGCCAGTCTGGAAGCAGGGCTCTGTGTATAGAAACGGCGGGGAGGAGCTAGGAAGTCTCAGGGCCTCAGAACTCGGAGCTTTCTGGAAAAGGAGCTACACAGGTGCACATAAGAAAGTCACAGCATGGTTATCCAGAAGCATATTTGAGAACATTCTAGAAATACCTCTAGTCTAGGGCCTGTCCCTGAGGGCAAACAGAACCGGGAGGGTGGTGAGGTGGGGGATGTCAGTGGGCAATCCATTATTCACAGACTGATGACAGCAAGAGCGCCCACTCTTGTTTCTGATTACTTGTTAAATATGCACAGAAGTGCCAGCTATGTGCTGGCCCAGGGCTACACGCTGGGCCACTTCTGCATCCATCCCTCATTCACCAATCCTGTAGTAACCCATGTTTACAGAACTCTTCTTGTGTGCCAGGTAGATCGAGTAGCGAGAGAGGCACATGTGGCCCTGTTCCATGTTAAAGTACACTTGGGTGGGGAAAGGACAAAGAAAACATGGAATAGGTTATGACAACCAGAGGAAATCAAAGTAGGAGTGGAGACAAATGTTGGGGGTGAGCAACAGACTGGGGATCAGCAGAAGCAACTGGAAAGGACTCCCCAAAAGGATGAACTACAAGTGAAGGCTTGAAGACCTCGGTTGTTGCAAAGGATGTGAGCGCTTGGGAGATAAGAATTCCATTCCGGAAACACCGATGCTCCCTTGACTTTGGTCCTTTATAAAAGACAGATATATCTGTGCACGTGTGTGTGCGTGTGTTCACTCTTTCCTTCTCCCCTTCTCTTCCCCCTTCCTCCCTTCCTCTCACCTCCTCCTCTCTTCCTTCCACAATGGCAATACCCTGTACTGACATGTGTCATGAGAACAGGGATTAAGAGGAACTTTCTGGAGGGAGGTGTTGCAATCTCTATCAAAGTGTGCATTGCTTTTGAACACCACTTCCACACATGCAACCGTGACCTGAAAGGGTGTCTGTGGTAGAATCATCAGTACAACTATAAATCATCTAATGCCAGAAACACTGATGTGATAGGGAGAGAGTCTTCTGTGAACAGAAGATTATGCAGCTATTAACATGTTTGCAAACTGTTGTTGGCGAGGAAGTTGCAAGGAAACAATGCCAAGCACTCAGATGGGACCACAATATGGAGGATACAGCAAAGAACATGTGCACAGTGTTAAAATCGGAAAGAACTAGAAACAGACGATGTAAGAGAAGTTATCTCTGAAGAGGCAGGGGCGATACAGGAGGGAAGTACACAGGTCTAGACAAATTGCTGGGAAGATTTTAGTTCTTGGACTCTGTGGTAGCTCTATAGTTTTTATTATATTCCTTACAAATCAAACGAACAAGCTAAGGCAAATTAAAGTCACCCATAGCTTAGTATGGTGGGCAGCAGATATGATGACAAAATATTGGTTCTAACTTAATTTTAAATCATATATAAATGCTCATCAAAAACAAATAAGAAAGCAGTACACTGAAATGTAATGATTATTCTTGAATGGCTTTTTATATTTTTATATTTCTTTATTTTCACGATAAAGTTATGTTTTTTAATAAGCATCAGTTAATTCTAAGGCCATCCATCAATAATTCTCGGGGAAGACAGGGAAGGCTGGAGTGTTGTGGTACAGTGAAGCGTTCATCTTATGAGCCAAGAAGTCAAAAGAAAGAAGGGACGGTTCCCTCAGTTTCCTTCAACAACATCTCCCAAGAACTGGCGGACCTCTCACTGGGTCCACTTCCCAACAGCACCACCTGGAGCCTTGGATGACACTGAATATCTAAGCCACGGTGTCACCTTCAGTATCCAGGACAGTGGAGTCTCCTCAGAGAAGTACGCAGAGACATGAAATGATTAGCCAAACAGTCAGGCTGTCGCTGCCTCTTGGGCTAACGTTTTCCTTTTTATTTTTTTGAATGGCGGGTAACTGAGGTTTTAAGGATCAGATGATACCCAGCATAGGACAGAATGGGGGCTGTAGGAGGACAGAGTAGGGAAAGGCTACCTTTGCATAATGAAGAGCGCACCAAGGAAAAAAAGCCCTGGGGATATAGAAACCCAACAGAGTCTCGCCAGTCTTCTGCCTGGGAAGAGGCCTGCTCTCTCCCAGCACGGAGCCTCCACAGTTAGGTCTGCTGAGCTGAGATTCTGAGAGTCAGCTATCTAGTAGGAATAAGAACGACACTTACGCCCCCACTTGTCATCATTTTTTCCCCTAGTTTCAATTTCAGAACCCTGTTGGCTGCCTTCCCTGTCAGAAGCAGTCTAGTGGGCAAGGGGCACTGAGAGACAGGGGCACCACATGGACACTCATAGGTCGAGCTCAGGAGGTTGGATCTTGGTCACAGGTCCTGGGGAACCACAGGAGGCTCAGGAGGTTGGACCTTGGCCACATGTCCTGGGGAGCCACAGAAGAGTCTGTGTGTTTTAGTGGCTAAAACCCAATGCCACATAGCTTGTGCTTCCTTGGCCAAGAATGCCTTTGGTTTTCCTCAGCTCTGCATGGTTTGGTCATATGCCCATGATAACTTGGGCTGGTGGTGACAGCAGTGGTGGAGATGGGGTGAATGTCTAAGTATAGACCTCATGTGAGTGTTGGGCTATACAGTAGTCTGGTAAGAGGGTTCTGGGAGATAGAGGCACATTAATAGGTCAGGCTGTCCCTTTAGATTTTATGGGTCACTTGGTCCATATTTATCTTCACATGTCTGAGGACTCCAGGTTTCACTAGGAAAAAGCTAAGGATGCTGAGTGCTTATCACACCAGCTAAGCTCCAGGGAGTGCTAACAACTTAGCTACAGCTTTGCTGAGAACATTATGCTCATTTTCTCAGTTGTATCCTAACACAGTTCTGCTGATACCACACTGGACAGCTGAGAAACCAAGGCACAGGGGGATTAAGAGACAAGCCCACGGTCAAGCTTTTAGGGTAACTGAAGGACAGACCACACAGCTTCCTAATTCTGAAGCCATCCATGTGTGTCTTGGTGAGTCTCTGTGACCAAATGCTTCCATGACGATACTGAATCTTAGATGAGCCAGGTTTCCTGAACATGCTAACCAGGCTATTTCTATTGCTCTCATAAGCATGGTGTGTTTACATACAATTGTGCACAGCAGCCACCCATGCTGATTTGAATGAATCAACATGCTGTGGGTGTGTGTGCATGCACATGTGCATGCATACACACCTATGCACCTGGTGGGGCTGGCTGTAGGTGGTTGTGCATCTGCACAGCTCTGTCAGGAGTTAGGCAGGGCTCTGAGTCCCATCTGACCCTGCCATGTTGTCTGTGGGGAGAAGGTGACTGTCACGGCCGTCCCACCATGGAAGCTCTGTGTGCTTCTGTCCTCTGAAGCAGAAACAGCCCTACTCCTCTTCAGGCAAGCAGAGCAGCAGGCAGCACTGCTGGGGGCCTGGTTGAGTTTATTTTCGGCAACCAAGGAGGCCCTGTGGCATTTAATTAATTCCACTCCCACTGTAAACACTAATAAACATCGTGCTCCAAAGGCAGAAGGCTTACCCAATCCCCGCTCCCCCTGCATGCTGCCACTGTGTAAGTGCCTCACTGTGGCAAGCACATGTACGCCTAAGTGCCTGCTCCAGGGGTCTCAGGATCTTCCCTCAGGACAGGTACCCAGAGTCCCTATTTTGACTCTGCGGAGTCTGCCTCATCCAAGTCTCATCAACCACATAATGGACTCTTGCAAACACCTTGGCAGGAAGGCAGGGGTCTCTGATTGCCTATCTAGGTTCTGACCCACCTTCCTTACAGGGGTAAAATGCAGGTCAGTCTGACGGCTGTTCCAGATGATCTGTGACTTTGCCACTCACATGGAAGCGCTGGAATATGCAGTGTTGAGCCGAGCACGGAACAGAGAGCTTCTGTGCAGAGGCAATCACCCACGATAGCCCCAGCACTGTGGGTTCTAGTGCTGGCCCCACAGTGGCAAGCCCCAGACCATATACTAATAATTGCAGAGGGCAGCAGGGGTCTCATAGATCTTCCATTAGGTCATCAGGAAAAGGCCATGTGTGGGTTGAGTGGGTTGAGAATGAGAAGAGAGCCTAAGGAAGGACATTCCTGGAGGCCAAAGCAGAAGATGCACAACTAGGTGAGTAGGTAGGGGTCCACGGAGGGAGCCAGTGACCACAGGGAGTGAGCAAAGGTCTAGAAAAGTGCATCCCAGGACTGTGCAGGACCCCCTACACACATGCTAATGTGTGACTTTGGGGGCGCCAATGAGACAGTGCACTTTCACCAAGAGTGAGTTTTTCTTAAAAAAATTTACAACTCATGAGTCATTTCAGTAGCCCTCACCACTTAAGAAGACATATCTTACTCCTTCCAGTGTCCCCACAGCAGTCTACCTCCATACCCCAGGCTAGAGTAGAGGATATGGAGGTTCAGAGGGACATGTCAGATCCAAGGCTACACCACATGAGAGCAGAAGAACAGGGTTGGACCCCAAGCCATTGTTCTCCCCCAAGCTCTTACTCTTGACATTGCCTTAGTCCTCTAGCTCAGCATCCTGTTGTCTCAGTTTGTTTTCTATTGCAGTAAGAAAGACCACGACCAAAAGCAACGTGAGCTAGAAAGGGTTTATTTGGCTTACACATCCCTATTGCAGTCCATTGAGGGAAGCCAAGGCAGGAACTCAAGCAGAACAGGAACCTGGAGGAAGGAACTAAAGCGAAGACCAAAGAGGAAGGCTGCTTACTGGCTTGCTCTCCATGGCTTTCTCAGCCTGCTTCTTTATACAACTCAAGAGCAGGCCAGGGGTAGCACTGACTAGAGTGGGCTGAACTCTCCCACACCAGTCATTAATCGAGAAAATGCTCCATAAATATGCCTATGGGACAAACTGAGAGAGGCATTTTCTTAATCAGTTTCCTCTTCCTAGATGACCCTGGCTTGTATAAAGTTGACAAAACAAAACACACACACAAAACAAACAAACAAACAAAACAAAAAACAAAACCAACCTAACCAGTACAACTGGTATGCTAGGCTTGGTGTTCAGATTCCTTAACAGTTATGCTGAGAGTTTCGATTTTACTGAAATACAAACTTTTGGTAGGAAGACAAGCATAAGTGGTCAAATATAGAAAAGTTATCCGAGCCGGGTGGTGGTGGCACACACCTTTAATCCCAGCACTTGGGAGGCAGAGGCAAGCAGATCTCTGTGAGTTTGAGGCCAGCCTGGTATACAAGAGCTAGTTCCAGGACAGGTTCCAAAGCCACAGAGAAACCCTGTCTCAAAAAACCAAAACCAAAAAACAAAACAGAACAACAACAACAACAAAAAACCCAACCAGTTATCAGAGAGATAGGAGAAGGAAACGACGATAGAGAAAAATGTGACCTTGGAACTGAGAGCCTAAGGTGGGGGGGGGCATGCATCTTGGGGTCCCTTCTCTGTGATCCTGGAGAAACCAGAAATCTGAAGCCTTTGGTTGTGTCCCACCATCAAGACATCTGGATGGCTAATCAAACCCAGAATAAACAAATACCCTAGGGCATATTTGGAGCCTACACCAAAGCAAAACATATTCCAATCTTTGTGTTCCAACTACAGGGAGGCAGATGCTTAGAGGGGTGGCGAATGCAAAGCCAAAGCCTGGTCTCCATGATGTCTCACTTAGATGAATAAATGCCACTGGCTTAATAATCTTTATTTAGCGAGTTTCTTTAATTGCTCATTTTAGTGAAAGTAGAAACTATGAACAAAGCATTTGGGAAATCCACACCCCATGCGACCGCCCCAGAGGCTCAGAAATTCCTAAGTTAGTACTTCTCACTTCCTGGGGACTTGGGCTTAGAAGGAATCACTGTGCCAGACTCCAGAGGAAGATGACTTGTGGCTAAGTTCTGAAAGTCTGGGATCAATGCTAGGGTGGTTATATAAAGGGAAGCTGCAGAGATGCCAGCCTCCTGGTGTTCCCCTGCAGGGTGGTCCATGAACAGCCAGGTTCTTCATCTTTTGTATCCCTGTAGGGTGGCTTCCACAGTCCCGCTGAAAATGAAAGAGGTCATCGGATTTGCTCTGGCCAGTGAAATGTGATCCGAAATGGTGCCTGTTGCCTCTGTGTGACTGTGGGGACTGGTTCAAACCTGTCTTCTTTGTCTTTGCCATTTTCCTCACAGGAAATGCTGTAATGTCCCTTGATGATACATGACATTCAGGCAGTACATGCAAGAACCTTAGTTGTTTAAGCCTATTGAAAATTTTAGGGGTGGTCGTCCCAGCAGCAATATCCAACTATCGAAACATTTACTTCCTGGGCCCACATGCCTGCTGGGGGTGCCCAGAGGGACACCAGCGTCTGGCTTGTCTCAGTCCGCCTAGCACAGTATGTTACATACACTGCCTTCTTCACAGGGCAGCCCTAGATAAGGTTCAAGAACTCTGTGGACTCGTCACTTCATCTCTCTGGCCTCAACTCTCACCAACTCTGGATTCACTGTCTAAGCTCCATTCAGACCAAAGTTATTTCAGCTATTTCATGTTTCTCTCTCTCCCCTAGAGCTGTGCACATGCTGTTCTGATACCTAAAATACTCGCATGTCCTCCTCATTAACCAACTTCTGAATATCTTTCAGTTCTCAGTGTATCCTGCCTCCTCCAGGAAGCCTCCCCTGACTCCCAGCCCAGGTGAAGCGGCCACCTTGTACCTCCACTCTTAACAGTGTGCATCTCTGCATGGCATTGATTGTCTGGTAGTCAGTCTGCCTTGAGGCTGTGCATTCCTTGAGAGCGAGGTCTTTGTCTATTTTGTCCCTTCGGATCTCCAGTGCCTGCCATTGTGTCTACCATGTGTTTACTGTGAAGCGGAATGAAAGGACAGTGTGCACCTCCACGCATGGGTCCTCTGATGGAGGGAAGGGACAATGACTTAATGGAGCAGGGCAGCTTCTGTGCACAACCTCCCCAAACCTCTGCTCGACGGGAAAGCAAGAGAGTTTGTGGTGATAAATGGAGGCCTTTAAAGTGGCTCAGTGGCCAGGAGGCTTGGAGGGCAGCAGCCTGGGCCTCCTGGGGAGCTAATGGTTTTCAGAAGCAGTTTGGGAGGGCGTCCTGCGGTAGACGGTAGTCGAAACAAAACTTAACCTTCCCCGGCCCCTTGTCCTAAGCGTTCGGCTGAGGTACTGCTCAAAGGAACTTAATGAATTATTATGTCCACATTGCTCGCTGATAAATGACAGTCTCATGCTCCATTACCAAATGCTGGTTGTAATATTTAATCAAAGTCTAGTTTTATGCATCAGTTGGTTTTGCAAATAATATTTATGGGTCTGGAATGCCTTCAACCTGCAGGCATACCGCCGAAGAGAATCTTTGTTCTCAAGCTACTGGACACGAGCAGGGCAAGTGAGGGAAGGAACGCAAGGGTGCTGCTGCCTGGTCCATGGCAGATGTCGGAGATGCCAGGCTGGATACAAATCAGATCCTTCACACCCACGACCATCCTCAGGCCCAAATCTGTGTCCATTTATCATGTAGCTCCTTCGTCCAAATCCAGTTCACCACCGAACTTGCCCTTCTCCAGAGAGTTTGATCTCCTCTTCTGAGAATCCTTGCTCTGGCCCACATGGGGGCATTCGTACAGCTTTGCATCTTGGGAGATTATACTCCATTACTCTTGTAGGCTTCCCCGGAGCAGGCAAAGATTTCTCCTTTCTTTTCCCCACCTTTCCAAGCTGCTGGACACCCAGCTGGATGAATGAAAAGCGCCTAGTTTACAGCCTCTGGACTCTGCCCACAGAGGAATGTCAGATCTTACTAGCGTCTACTTCTATGGTCAGTCATTCCCTGGCTCCTGCTCTGGTCCTCTTGCTCCCTGATTTAGTGACCACACCATGTGAGATGTCTGAAAGTGTCTGAGAATCTGTCCTCCGCCTCTTTGACTCATTCATTCGTTTACTCTTCATCCTCTGCCCTTCCCATATACACAGCCCTTTAAAAACGAATCTGCTCTACTTTGGAGGCTCCTAAGTAGGAGCGAGAGCCATTTCTTAATAGGTTAAGTCCCATCCATACATGAGCTCACTCCTTCCAAGTCTCAGGGAGCAGCAGCTGCTATTTCTTTATTTTCCCAAGATGTATTTTTATTTATGTGTATGTGTCTGTGTGAATAACTTCCACATGTGTGGTAGGTATCTATGGAGCCCAGAAGCGGGCATTGGATCCCTGGGACTAGAATTAACATGTGGTTGTGAGTTACTTGAAATGGGTGCTAGGAATGGAACTTGGGGTCCTCTGGAAGATCAGCAAGTAGTCTTAGTCATTGAGCCCTCTCTGCAGTCTGAGTAATTGCTAGTCCTGTTAGTCCCATTCTGCAGCACAGAATCTGGGGTTTTGAGAGGTTTACTGGTTTGCCTAAGGTCACATACCTGCAAGTGAAGAAACGGAATTCTGTATGTAAGACTGACTCTGAGCATCCTACCGCGATCTTAACCTTGGCATTCTGCTATCTTTCTCTGATACTGGTGGCACACCTATTATGGCTAATGATTCTGTCTGCAGCTCTAAGTGGAGTAGGCCTTGGGAGTCGTGACTCAGTTTCTCCTAAATCAGGCCCAAGAGCTTTTCTGTTTGGAGAGGAAATCAAACTCAAACCTCAGACTTTCCAAAATACTTTCATCCCTGGGTGGCTTAAATTGACCAAAGCATTCAAACCAACTGTTAAATGCCTTGACTTCCAACAGGGCCCTGGGAGAACTGCCTGCCTCCCATGGGTGCAGAAGAGCAGTGAAGAAAGGGAGCCAGCAGAGAGCCGGGCAAGGTTCCTGTCTCTCGGAGTCTTGAGTATCTCCCTCCCCAAGCAGCTCCTGGTGCTCCTTGCTGGCCTTCTTTCTCATTAGGGTTTCTCTGACAACCTGAGGATTTACAACGTGAAATGTTTCCATTTCCCTGACATGATGCCTCGGCATCAAAGCGCCCGTGCCTGCCCTCTGAAGCCTGGGATGAAGGTGACTTCGAGAGGGAGACAAATGAATCACTGGGCTGATGCCCATCCCTTTCTTTCTCCGTAATACATCTGTTTATTATTGAACAGGGGCTTGCACGGTTCCGTGATGAATTGCCTTCTCTTCCATAGTCCTGTCCCCAGACGGCTGGGAAGGCTGGAGCGTCTTCCAAAAGCATCTGCTTTTGATCTCTAGTCCTTTTAAATCTTGGGTTAAAATCTTAGTCTAGTCAGATGGGCCTGCAAAGTAGCTGCTAGCAGGAAAGCAGCAACCTTGGCATAACCATCTGGGTCCTCTCTTAAGGGACCGCGGGATTCCCTTACTCAGTCTAAGGGTGGAGTAGGGCCTTGACCCAGAGGGGTGCCCCACTCTACTGGTTCCCAAGATTGTTCCCATTTACAGGTGCAGCACCCCAGGAATGCTGGGAGGTGGGGAGTGGGCTCGGGCCATCCTCCCCATGAGGTGCTGGTGCTGCCTGGAGAGCAGCTGGGCCTGTGGCCCCCAGCCAAAAATACACCAGACACCTGCCATCATTCCTTTTATCTCTGTTTCAGGCCGCCTCTGGAATGTCACTTCTTTGGGGAAATTGCTCTTGACCGTTTCCAAACTGTGTGCGCTAACAACTGCTACCTGTTCGCCAAACCCACATCCTCTTCCTCTGGGGCAGGCAGCCTCCCTGGCAGGTGAACAAGGCCACGTGACTTAGGATGGCTTAGGAAATAGAGGCTGCTTCCAAGCCTGCCTCCTAAGGCCCTCTCTAGTGAGATCCATGTTATTTTGCTAGGGGTCTCTTCTCAGGGATGGGTTTTTCTGGGTTTTCACACCCATAACGGGGCTGTGAAGCCACTGAATATGGATGTCTGTTGTCACAGCAACTGGTGTTGTCTAAAGCTTGGTCCCTGAGGCACATACTTCTCTAGCCCTTGTTGTATCTCTGCTGTCACTTTACAGAAGAAAATAGCAGGACATCTGCCTCTCCCCTAGACAGCGGAGAGAAGCCATGTTTCCCCTTCCCCCATTGAAAATTTGGGCCTAACATAGCACCTTTCTGAGACACAGAAAGAACCCAAAGGACACCTACTGTGTGTTAGACTGTCTAGGTGTCACAGCTGAACTCCTGAGATGCCAGGTATAAAGTCAGGAGCCGGATTTAGAACTCAGTTCTGCTACAAAGAAGCCAAGCACTCCTCTCCATATCTCTAAGCTTCAGTTGTCCTTATGTGTTGTTGGAACAGAGAACAGCTCTCTCTCTCTCTCAAGGTTTATAGAAACTTAGCCAGTGGAACTGTTACTAAGTCATGCTAATAGCAAGAACTTGAACCTGAGAGGCTTAGGGGCGGGTGGGCCCTTAGAGGTGCTAAGTGCAGTGTGTATTATCCCTAGACAGACTGTGAAGGGCATAAGGCCAGCATCACCAGGGGACTGTCAAAACAAGACCCTGCAAGGTTAAGCTACTAGGTCAAAGATACACAGCCGCTAAGCCTTGGTGGCTATAACTGAAGACACAGTGGGGAGACCACCCTCCAGGTCTCTGGAATCCTGGATTAGCATTTCCCCTGGATGAGCCTTCTCTCCCTCTGGGATATGGCAAAGAAGACAGGCAGCTCCACCAGCTGGGTAAACTGGGGCATGACCTTTACCCTCTCTGGGCTTTAGCCTTGTAAATTAAGAACACAAAATTCACATCTGACTACTCCTCAAGTTGAAACGGATTAAAATTTGCAAACATGCTCTGGAGAGGTGGCTCAGCAGTTAAGAGCACTGGCTGCTCTTCTTGAGGACCCGGGTTCAATTCTCAGCACCCACACGATAGTCCATGACTATCTGTAACTCCAGTGCCAGGATATCTGACACCCTCGTACAGACATACATGCAAGGAAAACACTAATGCACATAAAATAAGAATATCTAAATAATTAAAAAGTTTTTGAACATGTTTAGCATGAAGTTGCCCATAAATTAAAACACTAGCCTCCTTGGTTCTCTGGGCTTCCCCCCACACCACTTTTACCCTTTTCTTCTAAAAAAGAGGTCTCATTTCCAAAGCCTAGGCTGGCCTTGAAATTGCTATGTTATACAGGGTGACCTTGAATTCTTCTCAGATGTTGAGATTAGGGGATTACAGGCGTGTACTACCATATCTGCTTTATGTGGTGCTAAAGATTGAACCCAGGGCCTTGCACATCCTAGGTGAGTGCTCTACCAGCTTGGCTACATCCCCTATAAGCTTTTTATTACCTGGATGTTATTAGATTGCTGAATGTCAACAGCTGTGCCTCATTTTCTCATCTTAGAAAAACGTCCTTTGTGACTGAAGTGATAGTCAAAGCGAGCATGGATGCCACTCTGCTTTGTAAACTGTAGGCTAAGCTATATTTGCGAGCTGTTAGTAATATCTGATAGTAGTTTTAATAATAGTTTGGTAGCTATGGTTCAAAGCAGTAGACGTCTAGGCCACAGAGCTTGGTCACAGGCTCAGTTGCTAGCAATTACAGAAGTGTTGTGAAGGATAAAATGGCAGGGAGGGTGACCAACTTCTAGCACCACCGCCTCTGATGTGGTAGTGGCAGTGGCTGGTGTGGTCGCTGAGGTGGCAGCAGTGACAGGCTGGCAGCAGGAGCATTGACAGACGTCATCACTACACTCAAGTCACACTGGCTTTTTGCTGTTTTTCTACTCCTGGGAAAAACTGATGTGCCCATAGTTCCTAACAGATATTCAAGGTTTCCAGTATGTCCAGAAGTGAGAGTCATTGTCTCAGGATACCATTATCCCTAGAATATACAAAGAACTGTGTACTTATAAGAGGCCAAATGGTCAACTGCCTTGCTCCTTGAAGCCTCTGGTCTGCCAGATGAATACCTCTAGGAGCCTTTAAGAGCCTCCTAAGCAAATCTAGGTGTTCTTTCTCCCATAGTCCCTAAACACCATTCAATAAGTATCTATTGGAGTCCTTCTATGAGTGCTGGAGAAGAACAAAATGAAGCCCAGCTGTGGAGAAGTCCCGAGTGTCCCTTTGTTGTAGAAAGTAGGCAGCTCCAGGTATGGTCCCACCCTCTTCTGGTCAATTATGGACTACTAGGTGGACTTCTTTCATCCAGTAGATTTTTCTGTGAAAGGCACGGGAGATACTGGTAACAAGTCATCCTGAAATCCTAGTCCCGGTTCAGTCCAACCTCAGACAAGGTCAAGGTGCTTAACCTCCGCTTTGGTTTCTTTGGTTGCAGGACGAGAATACTCATGATCAAATCGTCTGCAGGCTTGCTATAAGAACTACGTGAGTTATCACTGCATGTGATGTGCTTAGAACTGAACACGCATAGCAACACCATGGAAACATCAGATGTAAGCCAGGGATCATGTTAAGCTCTGGCCAAGCTGCAAGCAGGGGACGTCTCAGTTCTCCCTTCCAGAGCTCTCGTTTTAACAAGGGACAGCTGATAACTATACGGCAGGTAGGCACTGCGGCTGTGAGAAACACTTCAGAGAGCAGAGACAGTGAACACCAAAGGCTGGTCACTGCAGTTCAGGTTCCTACGTGGTCTTTTCTGAACCCCTGAAAAAGGCTTGGATGAAGTGAGATATAAGCTGGTACCACCTGGGTCAAAGGGTTGCTGACAGAGGCAAAAATGTGCTTTGCATGTTTCCCGAAAAGCAAGGGACCAAGGTGGCTGGAGTGAAGTGAGGGGTGGGGATGGGGTGGGTGAGGAGTGGGGGGGGAAGATGTTGGGAGTTGATTCTGTAGAGTTTTCCGAGTAAAGCTTTGGCCAGGAGTAAAGTTGGAAGGCCAAGGAGGGTTTTGATCTAAGAAGCATGAGTTGACCAAAGGATGGCTCCAGGTCCCTTGGAAAGTGAAGATTCACAGTGGAGAGCATAAAAGAATATTTAGGGGGCAATGCATCACATGGAAGTGGTAATGGCAGCTTGGGTCATGGGATTAAGATGGGAGGTAGCAAAAATAGTGGAATTCCATGTGCGTCCAAAGTGTAGCAACAGCCTGGTTTGGACATGGAGTATTTGAAGGAAGGTAACATTCCAGGGTGGGTCTCAGATTTCTGGACTGAAAAAAAAAAACGATAGAAGGGAGCTGGCCTGGGTGAGTCAGGACTGGGCACAGTGATAGGAGAAAGATCCCTTTGGTATTGAAGTCATTAAGTCTGACCCAGGGATTTGCTACTCAAATGGAGACTCTACCCAAGTGATAAGAGTCTACAAAGTTCATACACAGGGAATTTGAGGCTGATGAGAGCAATGGACAGTCCTTAATTGAGACTCTCCATTATGATGACGTGCAGAAAGACAAGAAGAGGTCTGAAACCCAAGTCTGGGACCCTACGAAGTTTGGGAGTCAGGGGGAAGTCCTGGCAAGGACACTCACCAGTTGGGATGAGAGTGACAAAGAGAGAGCGGTCATTCTGGACAGCAAGTGCTTCAAGAAAGCGTATACTGTTCCGTCAAGGAAGACAAGGCAAGAATATGAGCACAGGCTGCACTATAGGAATGAATGGAAAGGAGGCAATAACGGCTAACCTGGAGGAAAAGGAAGTTGTCGTTGGAGAGGTGGCCGTGCACAGGCCCAGCAAGTGAACCAGCAGGCATGAACTCAGGCTGCAGTTTAAAGCCTTGGGAAATGGAGTCTGACAAGCAAGGCTTTTAAATCTTTACAAGGGCATCCAGAGGCATAGGAGGGGAAAGAAGCAAGTTGGTGGAGACTGATTTATATGCACTAGGCAACCTCACAGACGGGGCTAGGGATGCTGGGCACTCGGCAGAAGCCACCCTGAGGTCAGCAGTGGGACAGTTCTACTGAGGCCAGACATAACATCCATAATATTGTCTAGCCAGACGGCTCCTCAGCTGTTGGACATGTCTCGCCACCCCCTCGGTTACTACAAAGAACAGATAAAGTTACAGACTTCTTTATTGTTTTCTGTTTCCCATTGTAGTTCAATTGCAATATACATTTAAGTATATCATTCACATATATATACATATATATGTGTGTATATATATATATGTTTGTGTTTGTGTGTGTGTGTATTCAAAGAATAAGAATAAAAGCAATTTGTGGGCAGGAAAGGTTAGTCAGTGGTTCTTGCAGAGGAGCTGAGCTTGATTCTTAGCACCCACATAATAGCTCCCAACTGCCTGTAATTACAGTTCTATAAGTTCTTCTGACCTCTGTGGGCACCAGGCATGCATATGGCACACACGCGCATGCACACACACACACATACACAAGAAAGAAAGGCACTCATATTCATAAAATAAAAACAAAGCTAAATCCATCCCCCCAAACACCCCAACTTGCTCTCATTGGGTTATTGTTCTCCGTAGGCTAGCACTTGCTTTGTCAGGGGTAGGGGCAGAGTGATGGGACACTTTGCGAAGGTGACCCTTCTAGAATTAGTCCTGGAAATGAAGTCTCCGTCCGTCTCTTACAAGATGGTTGATAGTGATCAGCTGATTTGGCCTCATTCCTCAGGAGGTTTCCAGGACTGACGCAGAGATGGACTGTGACCTGAGAGCTGTCAGCTGAAACAAACCCTTTCCACCCCAAATTTCTTTTGGTCATGGTGTTTTACCACAGTAACTGAGACTCTATGACAGATCTGGCAGGCTCACCTGTGTGCCAATTCCCCAGCTCACTGCTCAGGGCCCTCACCTGGGCTCTCCTCCCTGGGCTCTCCTCACCTGGGCTCTCCTCCCTGGGCTCTCCTCACCTGGGCTCTCCTCCCTGGGCTCTTGCAGCTTTTAGACGCCTGCCTCTAGGGCAAGAGGAAGACAGGGACAGAGAAAGCTCCCAGGAGAAGAAAAGGGCAGCCAGAGTTGAGGCCAGCACACAAAGAGAGGTCAAAAGGGACAGAAAGAGACAGCACAGCCAAATCCTCTACTCATGTTCTTAAGGAGCAAACGGGTCATGTGATTACATGTGATATAAAGCCGGTGCCGGGAGATAAACAGCTGAAGTCAAGTCAAGCGCTCAGGAGGAACCTTACTTGTTTCAGGATAAGAGTCCTATCAGTGTCTGCTCACTTCACTGTGTATGTCTTCTCTTTCAGATTTGTCCCTCAGACATCTTATTGATGTCTGCCATACACAGGAAATGTGTAGAAGTCATGATGACCAATGCTCAGACCAAGATCACCCAAGAAGCAAGGCTCCACCCCAGATGGTGGGCACTATTCCACATCAAAAGTTGTTGGTCAGTTTTCCCTGTTTGTAACCTTCTTAAGGATGGAACTGTACAATGTGTGTTTTATCTTATTTCTTTAAAAAAAAAAACCCTTCCATTAGTATATTAGTGATTAATTTCTAAATAGCACGTGCAACATTAGTTAAGCCTCATCTTTCCCTGAGATGATACAGCGCAACTTACTTAACCATTTACTACTGAAGTGCTGTGGCAGTCTGAACAAGAAGGCCCTCCTTATGCTTATATATTCGAGTTCTTGATCCCTTATCAGTGGGACTGCCTGGGAAGGATTAGGAAGTGTGGAATTTTTAGAGAAGGTGTGTCAATGGGGGCAGGCTTTGAGATTTCCAAAGCTGTGTTCTCTCTTTCTGTCTCCTGTCTGCAAATCAAGATGCAAGCTCTCAGCTACTGCTCCAGCGCTGTGCCTGCCTGCCTGCCGTCATGATCCCTATGATGATCATGGACTCTAACCCTCTGAAACAGTAAACCCCAAATAAATTCTTTCTTCTGTACGTAGCCTTAGTCATGGGGTCTTATTGCATCAAGAGAAAAGTAACTAAAACATGGGATTTGTGGGTAATGTGCACCATTACTCATAATAGGCTAAATATTCTTGGGTGCTCTTTTGGCGACAACATGTGTCTTTGGATACCCAAGAATAGAAATCCCAGGCTTAAGACCGTGTTTGTGCTTGACTTTGATTGTGCTTGTGTTTTCAGATGCAATTGTGTTTGTTTGAGTGCTCCAGCAGTAGGTGAGGTTTGGGGAGTAGTATAGGGAAGCCCATTGCATCTTCAGCAGGACCGTAGAGGAGCCAGGAACAAAGTATGTGGCTGCAAAGGTACTCATGGCATTTCACTCATCCTTCAATCTACGGCACAACATTGATGCATGTTCCACAGAGAGCGCTAAGGACACAGCTGTGGTTCAGATGGCATACCTTCCCTGAGGGAGACAGTCAGACATGACCACAAACCACCACAATTCCAGGTAGGCAACACTCAGGAGAAAGCTCAGCCAAGGCAGGAGAGGAACCAAACTGTTGGCCTCCTGCCTGTCCACCCACTAATTCACCCAGCTTTGACTCCTACATAATGAACTATCTCCATGCATATCAAAAGGGCCCCGGGGAGAGAAATAAGCTCCTGTCACCCTTCTGCCATCCACAGAGACAGAGATTTGACACTTGCCAAGGGAATGTTTGGGAAGGAAAGAAGACAAGTTTTCCTAGTTTGACCTGTACTCCAAATGTAGAGGATGAGCCAGTGGGTACAGGTGGTCCATCCGACCCATTTGGCCCTGTCTCTCTCTTGGAAGCACACTCTACCACCTCCTTTTCTCTACAGTTACTATGATGCACAGCCCGTGTCTGGTCTCTCTGGGCCCTGCTGAGTGGGGCGTGAGTTGCTCTGCTGAGCAAAGAAGCACCACACACATCTCCAAGTTCAACAGCCTCGTAGTTGCCAGTGGGTGCCCTGGGACCAGCTGGCCCTGTCCACCTCCCTTTCTGCTGAGCACAGAGAGGCTCCTTGTCAGGGAGGAGCTGGTGCAGCCACTTCTGTCTTGCCTCCCCATGGACCAGGTGGTTTGTTCTGCAGCAAAACCGGGGCTGTTCTGGAACTAGCTCTGCCTGGACTCTGTCACCCCGTTCATCACCCAGGTTTGGCTGTAGGGCCCACGGTGGCAGGAGATGGAGTTCACTCCTCATTTATTTTCACATGCCCGCTCCCCCACCCCCGTGAGGTGGGATTAAGTCTCTTGGAATGACAGTGACAGAAAGCCCTTGGGGGAATCTGATAAGGTTCTTGAGGCCTGTGGAGCAGAGACTTCTTTAGGTTCATAGTTGGGACAGAGGGACAAGGATGGAGCTGCCACAGACTCTGCCCCCAGGCTCTGAAAGCTTCCAGACCTGAGTCCTATGCCCGGCTAGCTTTCTCTAGGCCCAATCACATGCCCTACCACTGGGAATTGCCCCTCCAGTGCAAGGGAAGGTTCTGTGTAATTCCACCCCACGTAGCAGGCCTCATTCCAATGATGGCTGTCAGGGGCATGGTGCCCAGCACTGGATTGCACAGGCACGTACTGTGATTTCCAGTCCCCAAACCACAGGCTGTCCCTATATCTGTCAAGTGTGATCTCTCCTGGGCCCCTGCTGGCCCCTCCAAACAAGCTATCTTTATGAAATGCAATGACCGCCCTTCATATATTAAAATAACACCTTACCAGGAAGGACCTCACGTCAGGGCCACTACACAAAGACACATTCACATGCTAGCAGAGGGAAGCCAATGGAGGCTTGGCCTGGGGCCCAGAGGAAAGAGAGGATACAGAGCCCGAGGCTCTGGGGTTACAGACAAGAGGGTGGGTTAAACAAGACAGCAATGGGGGCTGTGAAGGCCCAAGGCTAACAAAGAACTCTAGGTTCAAAGAAAGCTGGACTGTCTATCTCTCACTCTCAGAACAGGCTGGATGCTCTGACGATGACCTAGGCATGGATCTCTTTGGTCTCTAACGCCAAGGCCAACAATGTCCAAGCCTCTCTCTAGACTGAAATCAGTGTTCTGAAAGAGAGGTTAGGACAGAAGAAACCTCAGATGCCCACCAGACCCAAAGTTCTATACCAGGACTGGTTCAGTTTGTGGGGCCATGGTATCAGGCTTTGGCCTGTCTATTTCCTGCTCACTGGTGAGTTCATTCCCTCAGAGTCCCCTCCTAATCTAGAGAATAGGGTCTGGGGTCCAGGTGTGCCTGGTTCAGTCCTGTCACTCTGTAGTATAAACTCTATAAACTAACTGGAAATCTCTGTCACAAAGATTAAGCAGAATAGCCATAGAAAAATTACGTGCATAAGTAGACAAGGTCAGCTTTCTTTCCACATAGCCTGGACTTCTAAATGAGTGGAGATATTTAAATCAACAGCCAGAGAGTACTGACTAATTAACAACGTTGAACAAACAATGTCGAGAAGAGGGGTACTTCTAAATAAAGTTTCTGAGGCCTCAGAGAAAATACACATTGAACAACTGCTCTACGTGGGCAGTGTTCGAGGCCTGGGGATGCGCAGCACACAGTGGAACAGGATCCCATTCCTGGTCTTACTGAGCACTGCCCATGTGAGGTCGGTGAGACAGCGGACAGATTAAGCTATGCAGTGTGTTGACAGTTTAAAGGACAATGGAGAACGGATATGTCGAGGAGGGAGCACAAGGCCACAGTTTCACAAAGAAGGGACATCCCGCAGGAACACTAGAGAAAGGTGTGCCGACAAGCAAGCTGTCTGTGCCCCTCCGAGGGAAACAAGGCGAAGCCACAGGGAGAGATCAGAATGAAGGCTTTTAGGAAGATGGTGACGTCAGAGGCTGTAGCCAGGGTAGGAGATGATCAGAGAAAAGGGTGTCACTGATCATTTTATACCTTATAGGCCACTGTGCAGGTTCTTGGAATAAAACACAAGGCTCAACCTGAAACATGGCCTTTTGAGGTGAGGAGGAGTTTACTGACCAAGGAGCAGGAAAGACCAAGCTGTGTCCAGAAGAAAGAAAATGGTGTCCCCACAGGAGAGCTGCCTAGAAGTTGGGTTTCTAACGGAAACTGTTAAAAGTTTCACTCTGACTGGGCAGGAGCTAGCTCCTTTTCTTTTAGGCAAGGCTAACTCTTTTTCTTTTAGGCAAGGTGGGGGCCACTAGAAGAAGCCTGTGTGGGTGTTTGTTTTGTATCCCTTCTCTCCCCAAGTCTCACACCCTGTCTCACCTGGGCAATTCACCTTCTTCCTGTCAACATTCATGCATGCACACGTGTACACGTGTGTGTGTGTGTGTGTGCATGTACGCACGTGCACACACACAAGTTCTTACAATAGTACCGGTCATGGTGTTCTCCAGAAAGTTTTGTAAATAACACTTAATAGATACCTTACAAACCACAGCAACGTATGCTATGCTTGCCACCAGAAAAAGAAATGTATTGGCTATCAGGAAAAGTAACTGAAGTTCAGGTTCTTCCTAGAAGAGTTTTCCTTCACTATCTGCCCTATGCAGACCATCATTCAACACACAGCACAGGCCCAATGAATCAGTGCAACAAGAAGAGAGCTGGGTGCAGAAGCCTACAGTCTTCTACCCTAGACATGCACGGTGGGATGAGTGCAGAGGAAGCCGCTTGGAAGTGGAGGCTGCTGCAGTGCTGGAGCCCCAGCCTCAAGGACAGCCAGAACATCTGGTTCCCCAGGTGACCTCCGGAAAGTCTGAGCCCAGCCTGTTCTGGCCCGCCCTCTGATAAAAGTCACCACCCTCTCACTTAGGTGCCACTAGAGTGCTAATGAGTTGTGATTAGACCTGGTGTGAGACTCCCCTTTTCACTGACCTCAGCTGACTGACCTTGGCTTTAGAGGCAGAGAAAGGAAAAGGAGAGACCCTGAGAATTGAAGGCCAGCTTAAGGTAGAGAAGTTCAGGACACAGGGCAGCTCAGTCAGGAGTGAGAGGTGTGCTCTGTAAGGTGCCCGGGAGCCAGGGAGGACAAACCCTGCTGGTAGCATGCCCTCTCACCCTCCATCCAGCCGCTGTGTTGAAGTACAGAACACTGGAAGTCTACAGGTATCTTGGTAGCTTGACCTGAACTTATACCATACCCTATGTATTAATCTAGATCACTTTTGTGAGTGTTTATGTTTTACTCTACAAATATTATTATGTTCAATTATTGATGCTGCTCCAGGACCATGTAGAGCAGTGGTTCTCAATCTGTGAGTCTCGACCCCTTTGCAGGGGGGTGGAACAGTCTTTTCACAGGGGTTGTCTGAGATCATCAGAAAATAGATATTTGCATTGTGTTTCATAATAGTAGCAAAATTACAGTTATAAAGTAGCAATGAAAATAATTTTATTGTGGGGGGGTTTACCACAACATGAGGAGCTGTATTAAAGGGTCACAGCATTAGGAAGGTTGAGAACCATTGCTATAGGGTGTTAAACATGCATATGTCCCTTATATGACACTGTAAAATTTCCCAAATTCCAATTCTAAGTTGAATTTGTATCAGAGTTTTTGATGAAGAAACGAGAAGCAGTTAGACTTCTTACATTGTTTAGTCCTTGTAATTCACCTACATAGCCATTCTTTCAATGTCTTTCCTACCTCAGACACTTACAGGCACCTGTTGTTGTAGGAGAAGGTTCCAGGCATCTACATACTCATTGGCAAGTGGCAGTTGAGTTTCTGGGCATAAAACTATGAGCTGGACCCAGCCAGGCTCCCTTTAAGCATTCATCATCATTGTACTGGTCCACTGGGATGTGACCCTATTTCTATCTGACTTTCTGTTCCAAGTCCGTGGATATATTTGTGGCTCTCAGCAAATTGAATGTCCTCAGGCATCCTACTGAAGAGAGAATGCCCAGGCCGTGTTCTCTAAGGACACCAGCAATAGATCCCCAGAACAGCAGGTAACCTGAGTGGCATCTTGGGGAGTCACAAGCCAGAAGGCTCTGTCAAGGCCACTGGACACTGTTGAGAGCCCGCGTATGACACACCATGCTAGCTGTGCGGAATTGGCTGCCTGAGAAGAGGACATCTACTTCCCTAGACTTCCACCCGTGGGTCTTGGGGCCTCTGAGAGATGTGATTTGTGATCATGGAGGGCAGGTGCAACTAGGACAGAGTTTATGGAGCAGGTAATATTAGAAAACGGATTCTGATGTGATTCCTGTGATGGTGGCGGCGGTGGTATACTTCTGTGTGTGTCAAGTATGGGGGGACATGGACAGACAAATATTCCAAAGGAGGTGTGTGGCAACCCCCATCCTGCATAAGCAAAAGATTTAATGCCTCAGCTGCAAGTAGTACAGTTAGAACGGAGCCTTCTAACATCAGAGATGCTCATCAAAGCTCTGCCTTCCAGGAATGACCCACATCCAGTGAGAACCATATTGGGTGATGGACCCAGACAAGAGCAATAAACGGCTTTTTCTCATAGGAAATGTCCCAGCACTGCACCTTGATTTGATTCCTCCCTTAAGCTTTGTGCAATTTGCTTCCTCTCAAAACAAATGCCCAGAACGTCTGTGCGTGCTCCCAAGACAACTCTTCTGTGACCCCTGGAAAGCTCACAAAAGGGCTACATGGAGGACCACTGAAAGGCAAGACCAGAGAAGCAGGCAAAGACCTTCCTGCCCTTCAAGTTACCGACTCTGCCAGCCCATTATGGTTCCAGTCACCAGGCAGGTGTGAGATTCTCATTACAGGACTGGCTGCTCTTGCAGGAGTTCACAGGCAGAGCTAAGGCTGTGAGTGGCAGGACCCCAGAACATGCTTTGTTTCATGCAATCTCCCAGGCAGTGTACACCTGCAGCAGAGGGATCTGCATCCTACCTGCATGCACCAAGTTTCCCAGTTCTTCCTAGGTGAAGAAACTGGCCACTAGAAAGGTTCACACTGCACGCATCCCGGGAGCTAACTGTACAAGTGCCTGGATCAGATGGGAATTCTGTTCCAAATTCTGTTCCAAATTCCGACCTTGCATCTCTCTGAGTATTGTCTCCAACTCAAAGGCTCTGTGACCCCCACGGGCCTAACCTGTTAACACCCTGTGTTTCCTCAACAATTTTCTTCTCTTGGATCCAGTGACCAGGCCAGGCCCAAACTCAACCCGGGTCAGAAGTAGCATGCTAGCCAGATCCAGGCTTGTGTGGGGGTTCAGGGTAAGTCTGCCCTTTTTCCACAGTGAAATTAACTAACCTTGACCCCGCTATCGTCATCCTGCTCTCTGAATCTAAGCACTACCTTTTCAGAGAAAAAAAGAGGCAGAAATGGGTGGGAGTGGGTGCCAAGGAGAGAGCAGACCAGCTAGAAGGGCTCTATTCAACCTTTTATCCATCATCAAGCCCTTCATTAGGATAGCTGTGCCGTCTGTCCCATAACATTTACAGACGATCATAAAAGGGAGGGTAATGACTGCAATTACAACTGAAGGGCTGGTTTAATGAATATTAAACAGCTTTGAACATCAAAGTGTGGATGGGAGTGGAAACCTAATACCTTAGCCCCTTCCATCCCAAGAGGGGGCAAGGCAGATGGCCTGGCCTTCCGCAGGGCTGTCAGACACAATTTGCAAGAGTCACCAAGTGGCACTTTGAACAAGTCCTTCTGCCTGGAGGCTGGTCCAAGAAATAAAGGGATCTGCCATTATCTTCTCTGCTGCAATCAGCAGGAGCGAGGGGCCCGGAAAGGAAGTTGGAGGCCAGGAGGAGCAGACGTCTCTCGTCACCGCCATAGGATAGTCTCCTTTCCCTTGACAGCCCCCACTTGTCAGGAAAGTCAGAGAGCAGACCAGGGACAGGGCCTCTGCACTCAAGGAGTTTGAGGTCTAATGCAGGTGCTGACCTGTGGGCAGGTAATGCTGACACTGATCCACAATACTTGTGGGGGGTGAATTTATAGGCAGGAGTGGTCCAGCCCAAGGGAAGAGCTCACATAACTGGAAAGGTTGGGTTTCCAAAGAACTTGGGCTTCTATAGGAAGGCAGGCATAGCAGTAGCCTTCAGGTAAACATACCACATAAAAATTCAGGAGAAAGAGCAGCTGGAGCTTCTTGGAAGATCCGGGAAGGCTTTGTGTTAGAGTTGAACCTTAGAAGTGAACATGCAAGAAGCTTTGATTGGGGAAGAAGGGGTGGGTGACCAAGGAAGAGGCAGGCCCTCTTCTCCACCAAGCCTCTTTGGTCAGAGTGACTGCTCTTTGCTCTTCTCTTCCTTTCTAGTATGGCCAACACCTGGCTGGGTCCCCATAGTAGCCCTGGTGATGGCTGTTCATGAACCAGTACACCAAGCAAGCCTCACTCAGCAGCATCTTCCCATGTCGGCCTTGATCCAAGTCCATTCCTGAGAATTCACTGGGGAAGAGGGGCTGAACTTGCTGCATTTCCCAAGGACACCTGGGATCCCACACCTCTGATATAAGGCTCTCAGTGATGAGTTAAACTCATTCAACATTTAAAAAGAGATTTTTGTTTTGTTTTATATGTATGGGTGTTTTCCCAACATGCTTGTATGTGCACCATATGTGTTCCTAGTGTCCATGGAGTCCAGAAGAGGTATCGGATATCCTAGGGCTGGAGTTACAGACCTTTGTTAATCGACTTGTGGGTGACAAGGACTGAACCTGGATCCTTTCTGCAAGAGCAGACAGTGTGCTTAACTACTGAGTCATTCCTCCAGCTCCCCAACCCCACACTTATCTTTTTAAATAGCAACATGACTATTGGCCACTGAACTGGACGGCAGAAGTCTACTCACAATATATCCTGATCTCTCCAGTTGGCCAGATTTTTGTCCTGCCTCTAGCCTTGGTCTGTCTGCACGGTGTCTTCCACTGGCCATTCCTTTTCTGTATCCTGCTCCACTTTGCTGTCCAATGTTCACCTCTCTGCGGGGAGCCTCCTGTCTCTCACTGCTCCTCTGGCTGCAGGAGTCACTGTGTGCCACGTTGCCCATTTGTGTCCATCTCGGCATCCAGAAGATGTCTGCGGAGGACACCCTTCAAGGCTCTTCACCGCAGCACCTATGGCTTCTGCACCCTCATACCTGGGAGCCTCTACACTTCCTCCCCATTCCAAGGGAGCTCTGCATACCCCCAGACCTGGAAGCCCCTGCACACCTCAAAATCCATAGTTCTGTATACTGCTCAAGTTCTGCCTTCCCTACAGATCCTCTGTAAAATGTGGCAAGAAGTGTCGGGAATCATATTTGAGCATGGGGAATCCTCAAGGGGAAGGAACCTTGTCCTTACCTATCTGTGTTCCCTGTACCAGGTACAGAGCTGTGCAGAGAGGGGGAAGGAAAGCATTGGGATCTGTCTAGGATAAAGTCTGGACTGTTACCTTTCCACGGAGCATCCTGGGGTGACCTGGGCTAGGGCCAATTAGGAGCTAGAACAGGGTGAGTTCTAAACAGTCTGCAGGTGGGTGGAGAGCAATCCTGCTCTAACCCCCAAGGGACTTACATGCTTCTTATTACCATAAGTGAGAATGGCTGCTAATTCCTACATCGGGCTAAAAACTTAACACCCAATAAATATTTATTGATCTCATGTACCCTTCCTTAACCCACAGAGCTCTATCCACCTGGGCTACAGGATCAGCATTATGGTCAGGCAGAAACCCACTGAACACATCTCATGGGCCAGACCCTGTGGGATGCAGTCCTTCCCTAGATATGAAGAGAGAAGGGCTCAGTCCCTCAATGCTACTTAAATCGTAAAACAGCAGGAGGCCTGCACAGGAAGCTGTGACCGAGCACTAGAGGGGCTGGTGTTTGTAGTAGGGAAAAGAGAGGTCAGGTCTGGGAAGCCACTAGAAGAGAAGGCAATGGTGAGGCTGTAGGGGAAGGGCAGCCATGGGCAGCTGTGTTGAATGCCAGCTCAGCTTGGGACTCTCTTCCACCTTTCATCCAAGTGCCTTCCCACCTTACCTGTCTACACGCCAGACGCTCTGCCTTCTGTGCCATCCTCCCCTTGAGGTGAGCACTGCCCTCCCTCCATATAACACACATTTTGTTTACAGGATTGTATCTCCTTCCAGTCTCCAGTGCCTAATGCTGCAAACCACCTGTGTTCCTCACACCCCTTTCAAATGAATCATCACATGTAGCAGCATATTCTAATTCAACAGAAGTCAGTCCATGTACTGAAACCGGGGACTGTCTGCAGCCGACACGGAAGTAGAGGAAAGGCCGAGTCAAAACACAAACAGCAGAAACTGGGTTGGGGTGGGGGATTACGGCTGCAGGATGAATGACTCCTGAATAGAAAGATCGGATTGAGTAGGCAAATGGGGTGTGTCTGGATTGCACCCAGAAGAAAGCAGCTCCTCAAGAAACAAGTGCGAAAAATAGGCCAAAGTTCTTCATTCTTCTCAAAGGATTCAAGACTGGGTGGGGGGTGTTTCTCAGGTGAGAAGAGCAATGGGAACCAGCTTCAGAGCAGCAGGTAGGGGTGTAGGATGGTAAGCAGACATCTGAAGGACCTTTGGGTTTGCCCTGACTGAGATTTAGGTAGAGGAAGTGTGATTTCCCACCACGCCATACCAGAAGTAAAAATGCATCAGCGGCTGCACCCTTGTGTGACCCCTGGCTAGGTACCACCCACGGTGGGAAATCAACGATTCACATCCTTTCCTTAGCTCCACCCCGCTCACTGCTGTAAGCCCCACTTCACCTGTTGGCCCTGTTGGCCTCTGCGTACCTGCCTCTCCCAATCTCTTTCCCCTTTCCTGCGCTCTCTATCCCAGTGGGTCTTTGTCACTCCGGTTCCCGGTGTAACAACAGCACACAGGTATATAGGAACCAGTAAAGGAGGGAAGGGGGTGTGAGGAGTGGGGGAATGCTTTCCATTGGGGTGGACTGAATGCTGGCCTGGATTTTACCAGTCCCCCGACTCCTGGACCTGCCTGTCTTAAACCTGGCATGAAAGATGCTCCTGTGTTTAGAGGCCGGCTTAGTACCACTGCTTCTCAACTCTCTGTGCTCAGAAACAAGCAAATAGTGGCTCAGAAAGTGGGACAGACTTGTCATGGGCACCACGGTAGCTGGAACCGGAATCCAGACTTCCTGACCACTGGGGCCGAGTGCTTCCATTCCCATCTGCAGCTCTGATTGGGGTCCCAAAAAAGGAAAACAGATGGCGTGCCCGGCACTGGACTCCGCGCTTTGGGAGACACGTTGAAGAGACACATAGCTCATTTGGCCTTACTACCAAACTTGTGAGATGAACCATTATTTTTTTTTCTTCTCACTTTACAGAAGAGAAGCTCAGAGAGGTTAATGAACTTGCTGAAGGCCAACAGCAATGACACCCAAGACAGCCAGCATGAACTTCACACTGAAGTAATGGCTTCTGAGAATAGGAATTCTCAGCGCATTGCGGAGCTTGTCTACATCCTCATGGTCTCTACTGTCTCCTGCTAGGGTCTGAATGTGGCCAAGCTCTATAAACGTTCCCCGTGGGGACTGACTGGTTCCCAACTCCCAGCCTGTCTATGCTGTAGCCTGCTTGGTAGCAGCCTGGCTGGGAGCTGTCAGCCGGCTGTCAGCCACACCGCAGGAAAAGTGGGATTTCTCTACAGCTGCCCCTGCGGTTCAAAGGAATAGGGGCCCAGGATCTTGGCTGGGATGGCCTGTATTATGACAGGTCCGGGAACCTTAAAAGCAAAAGACAGCTTAATAGCACAGCAAAGAAAACACAAGTCCCTCAGCCTGGCTCTTGGGAGCCAGAGCCCAGTGGGGGGACCTGCCAACACCAATCCCTTGTGCTGTCTGTCCCCATCTGGCAACAGGCACAAAGTGACTGTGGAGAACACAGTGCTTGTCCAGCTTTGGGTCTGGCCATTGGCAGTTGTGGTCTCGGCTCTGGAACAAGCTAGGAGTCTCCGCCTGCTCACAATGGGCAGCCCATGTGAACACCAGCCTGTCGCTGGCACGAGGAGGGGGCGTCTGGCTCCAATAACACGCATGTTCCAAGCACAAAAGTGAGGCTGTTCACACAGGATGCTGTAACCTCCAGCAGCTGGGGCTGGGGCTGGGCTGCCTTGGCAGATACCCGTGCATGCTTATTAGAAACACTTTCTTTCATGACCGGGCATTTGTTCATTAGCTGGGTGGAGCTACTAATATGGCTTTTTACAAGGGAAGCTTATGGTCACCAGATCTGCTTTCCAGCACTCTTCAAACCACTGAGTAGATGAGATAATAAACCACGGATAGCACTATCCAGGCTGTGGATCCCTTATCTGAGGTGCTTGGACCAGAAGCATCTAGGAGTTGGGGGGGGGGGGCTGGGTTAAATTTTGGCATATTTGCATATGTATATTGAGGTTTTGGGATATGGGGCCCAAGTCTAAAAGTGGAATTCCTTTATGTTCCATATACATCTTGATATATATATATTATATATAAAGTTTCATATATACGTTGATATATATATTTATATATATATATATATCACACACAGCCTGAAGAAATTTTATACATTATTTTAAATAATTTTGAACATGAAACAAAGTTTCATGGCATGGAATTTTCCACTTGGAAGCCTCATGTCAGCGATCAAAACTAATTTCAGATTTGGGACCATATGAGATTTCAGACTAGGAATGCTTAACCTATGATATCAAAGGGCTAGGCAACTTCGCCTGTTATACACCCACCAGCCACCTTTCACCTCCTTCTTTTTTCATTCCTTTTCACAGATGGGGAAGCAGACATATATATATATATATCAGAGCTGGAAGTTTCCCTGTTAACATGGAACGAAGCCTGACTTGACCTGGTTTCTAAGAATTTGGGGCCTGATGCTTTTTCCATTGCACTACGATGTTCGGGATGGGAAGCCGGGGGCTAGCGCATTTGTGTGAGTTCTCACTCTTCATCCACTTAAGAGAGAAGAATCCCAGGCCTCTGGGAAGCACAAGAAGAGCTGAGAGAAAGGAGCCCCTGCTCTAAAAACCAGGGTGGTAGGAAATCATGCTAAGAGTTCATAAGACTTGCTTTTCTGGGTAGTAACTGATTGAAAGCGGGTCTTCAGGGTCTCTGCTGGCTTCACTGGGGCTGGGCATCTTAGACTATGCCTGGCAAACTGGGGAGGCTTGGCAAGCGTGAGACTAGAGAGGTGAGAGTTATTACCTCATTTCTCCCCTCAAATACTCTGGGTTTCTTTCTCTTTCTCATTTAAAAAGCAACCTGATGAGTGTTTTCCACCATGAAACTGTGGAGCTTGGGAAATGCCTACATGTATTCCATGGCCACTAAAAGATACCGTGACATGTGTTTACTGGAGTGGGAAGATGCTTGTGACACTCAGTGACCTGAACACGGAGGTTTCCAAAAAGCACGTACAGGAATGATTCCAGTTTTCCAAATATGTATTCACTTATACGTGCATGTATCGGGAAACGCAGATTCTCATGAGGGAATGTCGAGAAGCATAGACATCAAACGTTCGCAGTGGTTACTCCACCAGATGGTGGAATTTTATAATCTTTTGTTTATGCCTCTTATAACGATTACATACTATATAATAATACATGCTTGTACATTTCGGTTTTGAAGAGGAGGGAAAAAGACAAATCACTGGGAGTGAATCATGGATGGGGTGAACTCTGATAAATCAGGAGTCCTTGGAGTCTCGGCCTCTTCACACGTGAGATAGGGAGAGTCTCTATCCACCCCCACCCGAAGGCTGCTTCTGGCTTAGCTCTATCTCACAGGACAGCCTGGGGCACTGGGCTTCTGCCCAGTCTGTCTCCTGTCCTTGTCCTTCCCCTCCATGCCCTGCCTGCAGCTTTTTCTCCTCCAACCCTCTCAAACTTGTCCTCAAACCACAATGAGTTAGGAGCCAGCTCTCTCCAAATATTCAAGTCCCACCAGTGTGTAAGGGGGGAGCTGTAGTCCCTGCAGACCCCACGATCTTAGTTTACTGGTAGAGATGGTTTGGGAGGAAGGATACTGATGTCCCTTGAATGCCCTTTTTCATGCCCAGCTGTACATGATGGCCATTCTTGGGACAGCTCTGGACAAACTTCAGCTCCAAGAAAATGGGCAAAGTCCAAGCCAGAAGAAAAGCTGACATGAGGAAAGTCCTTCCTTCTAAGGTACAGGGCTTCTCATTTCCTACCACCACCAGCCTCTAAGATCCTACTCTGTAGCCTTGCCTCAAAGGCTGGTTCAGATGGCCCTCACTTCGCCCTTACTGGGCTTCCCTTCTGCTGGGTGTGTATATGCTGAGTCCTTCCTGGAACTGTAAAAGGAAGGCTCTGCTGCCTCGTTTTACGGGAGAGGAAACACATGGAGAGCTTAGGTGACCTGCCTGAGAACAAGGAACTAGAAAATCACCTCAACCCATGTAAGTCCGGGGTCCTGTGAACAGGACTTCCTTAGAAGATCTATCCTGACTTCCGAGTCTGAACCAGGGACCTCTCTTCTCAGCCTCACAGCTTTGTGTTTCCAGAACAGCCTGACTACTACTCACCCAATGGGAGCATTAATAACAAACCGACCATGTTCTAGGATGGTGCCGGAAGCAGGCTCACACTGTCACTTAAAGAGTTTGAGAATGAGCTGATGACCCTCAGCAGGAGAGTCCTGTAGGGGGGACTTCACATAGGTGTGTGTCACATAAAGAGAGTTTGGGGCCTTCTCTCTACACCCCAAACCCTGAACAGTAAATCAGGAAAGCACAGAGCATGCGTGCTCTTCCCCCTGTCTGTCTGTCTGTCTTTTCATATGAACTGTTGATTTTATTTTAAACCAACGACCCCCCCAAACCTCAAGAGCACAGTACTTATGCACTAACTATTCTTTCATGCTCACATCTAACCTTGTCATTGCTCTCCCCATTTTTATACAGTAACATACCCACCCAGAAGTGATCTCGAACTTAAGCATAAACAAGGGACCGAGTTGTAGCCCATCGGTCCAACTCCACGCTCTGCTTTTCTTCCCTAGGTCTGGAATTCAGGGAGGATGCTGGGCCACCTTGGACTGCAGAAAACTCACGGCAATGGAGAAAAAGCGAAAGGATTCTAAATTTTCCCCAGCTTCCTGGAGCATAGCTCACTCTCTGCCAGGATTTTCACAAGAGGAAATATAAGTGTCAGACATAAAACCACTCTGCTTATAAATTGAATTCATATTCCTTTTAATGGACTTACAAGATTCTTGTGACAGAGGAGACAAGGCCTCAGTGGGCATAATACCTGGGTGGCATTCTGATGGGTAAAGTAACTTTATCTACTTGAGTGACCCTTGGAGAACCAGTTTGTACCCCCATCTACAAAAGTAGACACTAGACTCTTCAAAAACTGCTCAGTGCTTGCCAGTTATACACCCCCCAACACACACACACACACACACACACACACACACACACACACACTGTGTGCCTTTCCTATAAGGTATCAGACATGATAGAAAGACAGAAATGACAGAAAGGCATAGACTTCAGGCAACAAGTACATTTCTTCTTAGGAAAGATATGAGTTGTTGAAGCTTCTGGACTCATTCAGGACAATGCCTCCCTGTCTATTCCCTGAGAAAATAGCCACTTTGCAGACACTGCCACACACGGCATCCTGGCTGTATGTCCCCTATGGTCCCTTTTCCATTGGTGAACATAGACTCTTGTTAATACCTTGCGTCCTCAGTTGAAGCCACAGCTCCGAAGGGCAGACCCCTCCTCTTCTTTTGTCCTCCTCTTTCTGCCCTTGTCTACCCACTAAGACCGGCTACATAATTTGCAAGTTCTGGAACAAAACGAGGAGGAGCCCCTCATTCATAAATTATTTCCAGTCTCAAATGGGGTCAGCAGAACACAAGATAAGCTTGGGGCCCTAGGTGGCAACTGGGTCTCACACTCAAGCAGCTACCCTGCCCACGCAGGGCCCAGGCTCTGACTGCACACAGTAGGAGATACGGGCAGTGATTTTCTGGAGCGCCTGGAATCGGCACACAGAGCGCAGCTTAAGCGCTCTGGCTTCATCTGGGTAGGTGGCTTCAGTGTGTTTTTTTTTCTTCTTAGGCCCAGTTCTTTGCAATTCTTGGAGACAGGGGATGACGGAGACCCAGGGGTGGGGGGGGGGCGGTCAGAGGCTAGAGGTTACCCAGAAAATAGCCTTCCCTGAACGAGCGAGTGGGCAGGAGCAAGCACCAGGCTTTGCTGAGCTGTTCTCGTTTCTTGCCACAAGATATAAACTAATCTACTTAGTTAGAAAAACATGGTTTATTGCAATCTAAGTAATTTGTATTTCTCTTTCTACCACAAGATGTAAACTAATCTAGTTAGCTAGAGCAAGTTGGTTTAACTGAATTCAGAGTAATTGCCCTCCAAAGCAAAGCGATGTGTGTGTTTTTTCGGTTTGCTGAGCTTTTTTTTTTTTCCTTTCCAGCATTCAAAAGTTGAGACGTATAACATACTTATGACTAAATAAAAGCCAGCCGTCTTTCGGTTTGTTGGGTCTTTGGCCTTTCTGGAGGGTCTCCGCCGCTATCCCTACCACCTGGGACTTCCTGAAAGTGTGCTGGAGGTGGCATGGAAAATCCAGCATGTGCTCTGGTGGAAAAAAAATTGTAACAGCATTTCCTGGAGCAGCGGAGGGCCAACTCATGGGGAGGGACGAGGAAGGGCGAGGAGAGGGCAGCTCCAGGGCTGAAGTGACCTGGGGATGTTGTCCCAGTTACTGTGGTCAGGGGCAGACGTCCATGTTCTAGGGGTCAGCATGTCCCAGGGGGAAGCACCTCACACACCCTAGACATTCCTGTCCCCGCATGCACGACAGGGCCAAGACAGGCTGCGCAGAAATAACTCATCTGTGACAGTTGAGTTAGGAGGCAGCTCAGGACCTCCGAGGCACCCACTCCTAGAATCTGGGGTGCTTTCCCAGGAGTTCCCAGCAGAGGCCAGGCCATCTCTTACTTCACAGTAGGTTGCTGATGAAATCCAAGAGCCCCGGCAGCTGTGGACAGGGAGCACCCATTTTCTCACTTTGCTCTTCACCCTCTGGGTCAGATCCACCTTCTGTGACATTGTCTTCTCTGCTACAGGACAGCCTGGTAGCCACTTGGGGACAGTAGTTTTATTCCTGCCATGCTTCTCCTCTCTATGCTAGACCTCAGTTCTTAGTCTCTCTGCCCCTTCGAACCCCCACCCCAGGGCAGGGAATGGACTAGGTTTTCCTAGGGCTTGTCCCGCTAGAAGTAGTAGGTGTGCCCTACAGCCATGAAAACTGACACTGTTTCTAACTCACCTGGGTCCTGCAAATCCAGCCGATTGCTTGCCCTCTGTCCTTACGTCAGGTGTCTGCCTTCCTGTCTGCACCTGACTTTTATAGATGGTACTCTAAGTGGTTTCCTTTATGTCCTCTGAGGTCCTACACAGGCCTGAAACATGAACCAATGGAGGATTCAACACTGCACAAATGTAAGCTCCTAGCCAAACTACCGACACAGAGTTCTCTCCCTTCCTTTCCTTCAGCCCACCACCTGACTCTAGGGAAAAACAGCAGACATACCTTTCTGACAAAGAACCAACAAATAAACAAGAATCCAGGAAGGAACAACAACCTGGAAAGCAAAGGAGCAGAGAAGAAAAGCGAAAGCCCTTTTTACAGCCTAGGCAAGCCCCATCTGCTACCTCTCAGGTCCACGTGGAGTTGGGAGAGTTACTGCCACCACTTCACAGGTAAGCAAGGCACAGTCAGCAATGTGTCTGGGTTTGGCAGTAGAGCCAGTGGTAGCTCCAAGCTGGACTCCAGGCCCCTGTCCCCGCGTCCTGGTACTCCCATCCATGGCTGCCTGTCTTGGGTAAAGTGTGGGACTGCCAATTCTTTCACGGCTTCTGGGGTCTCTAGAGCCTTCCCGTGCCACATATGTGCCCACGGCAATCCTGGGTTAGTGGCCAAAGGAATTAAAGAAATAATCCAGATGAGAAAAATATACCAACACTGGACAAGTGAGACCCAGTCTCAACCTATGTCCCTCAAGGTGAGGCCACAAACTCCTCTCTTTATCATCACAATAGCCCACTGGCCCAAAGGTCTGAAGCCAGGAGTAGCCAAGAATGTGGGTGAGAAGCACAGCACGGTGGCAGGAGGATTGCTTGTAGGGACTCCCCTACTTCCAGCTCTTCTCTAAGCCTCTCATTTTGCTGACCTGGGCACACTCTGCTCTGCCTGCTGGGGGAGGAGAGCAGGGGCCTGTTAGCATGGCCGAAAGCTGGGTGCAAGGTAAAGGAATGTGGGAAATAATGACGGCAGGGCCAAGTCAGCTCCTTTGCTTGGGGGCAGTTTTAGCAGCAATGTGCAATTGGATAATTGAAATCAGAGGTGAGGGCTGGGGAGCAAGGAACTGGCTCCAACACAAACAGAGGTGATTGCTGCTGCACCTACTGGCCTGAGCTCCTCCAAAGACAAGCCACTCAGGGCACATGGCCCTCCTGGTCCCTCTACAGAGAGAAAGTTTCAAATAAGTACGATGAAAATGGGTGTTCCTCTCATCATGGGGGCCATGGGGTGGGTAAGCAGCACTTGCGTGAATACTCCATTTCTCTTCTGCTAGGACTGACTGGAGCCTGACTGTACTAGGCAGTAGGGGGGGATGCTGGAGAACCAGTGGGGAACCGTATAGATACAGTCCTTTGTGCCCAGTGCACCAGGTAGAGAAGTGGCTAGGCATGCAGGCATGCAAAAAGCCTGCTCCAGAACACGGGTAAATACCCAAAGGTGAACAGGGATGCCAGCGAACACAGGATGATAGGCAGGACTTGCTCACCGGTATATTCCAAGTGTTGAGAACGATATCTGGTACAGAGCAGGTGTAAACATGTTTTCTTACAAATACTAGTAAGACATCCAGGCAGAAGCACTGCAGGTAGACAGGACATCTTGCATAAAGTTTGGGAGAAGCAGAGCTGCGGTGAGCTGCCTAGGAGAGATGTACTGCCATGGAACTGCTCGGGAGACTGGGGAAGTAGAAGAAAATGGAAAGCTAGAATTGCCTCGTCCACGGTGTGCACAGCCTGTCAATCATGGATGCTAGAGCCTGGGTGGGATCCCTGAGGCCTCTAAGCTGTCATCCCAAAGCAGGTTCAAAACATCATTGAGAAGATGAATTCAGCTAGGCTCCGAGAAGAAAGCTGAGGTGCAGGATAAAGAAGGGATCCGTAGCTAGGTGCCTGTAGATACCTAGTGTCCTTCCTTTGAGTGGAGCCGAGTCTGAGACATGAGGTGGAAGCAGAGCTGGGTGTCTGCCTTTGCGCAGCTGCTCCTGCTGAGTCAGGGTACTACCGATGCTCTGGTTGGTGGGGTGCAGTAGGGTGCAATCTCCTATGACAAAAGTGGCTGCTGTCCCTGAGGCTAGACTCTAGGAGCTGCACATGGAAGGTGTGCCCTGCTGCCACTCCCCTTCCCTGCCCCCAGGTGGTGACCCCAAGCTGCCGTGCATGGATGATAGGTCTCCGGGAGACACCTGTTTCTCATTGCAAGTCCCCAAGGCTCTTGGCAGTGGCTGTGTTTGTTTTTAGGGGGAGGGGACTAAGGATGGGAGTAAAACAGTGTTTCTGCAGGGCTCCAGGGACCTGAGGTCGCCTAGGAGGCCACAGACAGCCTGGAAGAAAAGCAGAGCTGGGCATCCTTGGGGGCATGGCAAATGCTGGGCTGTTTGCCACCAACCAATTTGCCACTAAGAGTGAGACCACGGACTGTGAACAGGCTGAAGGAATGTATACACGGAGAAGGGAGAGGGAAACCCTTACAGACAGACCCCTAAAAAAGAGCCACAGCCATACTGCCTCCCCGTGCGGCCAATTCTCACTTGGTCCTTTATTCATTCATTGGACACGCCAACACTCCCTGCCATCTAAGCAGTGCCAGCTCGTGCTAGAATCCAGGCACCCCAAAGGTAAGCTGAACACGTGCCTTGCCTGGGGTTCAGAGGCTCCTCGTGTGCCAGGAGGACAGAGGAGCAGATAGAGGCTGTCGAGTTCGGTGGAGGCACAGCAGCAGAGGACTGGGCGAGCAGGGAGGGCTCGAGCCTCCAATCACTGAGAATCCTGTTTGTCAGGAGGAGGGGAATGTCCTGGAGTCCTGGAAGCCAGGCACATCAGAAAAGCCATGTTACACAGGCCACAGGGATGAAGGGAAGGCTACATAGTGTTTGAATGGGGAGAGACTTCATGTGGTCAGAGAACTGCATGGGAATTAGAATACACGTGACATCCAGACCCAGCTCTACGGGAGACTTTTCATTCCAGTTTTTAGTGTTCTCCTGTCTGGCCTCTTCTCTTCTCCTACTCCAACTGTTTCCCTTTGGGGTTCTCTTGTTCCTCTCCACCTGGTTCAACATTCTCTCCTCTCCCCATTCCAGCTGGGACTAAGAGGTACCATCTAGAAAGTTCCTGCCACCACTGGAATCAGCCAAAGTTCTGGGTAGCTTCAAATGAAACAGCAGCTCAATTTTCTGATTTTATAGATGTGATAACAGGTTTTGAGCAGCTAAGTAATCGGGTCACTGCTTTGGCAGAACAGACACAGGGGTGGTGACTGGGTCAGGACACAGGTAAACTGAGTCCAGGATACAGAGTGCCAACTTCAAGGACGTTACTGGAAGGTCATGGCTGCCAAGGCAAGAAGAGAGTTGCACAGGTCCAGAGCAGGCAGCCTGGGCAGGGTAGGATGCTTGTCTGATGTTCTGGAGACTCCATCAGCACCTGGGGCAGTGACATTATAAAGGTATGAAGAAAATGAACTAACATCCCTGCCGATCGGAACATTCTTCTAAGGTCTAAGAGGCTAGACACTGCGAGGAACTGTGACATACGCTGCTGACATGCATGTGCCATAAGTGACTGCTTCAGCTGGGATTCTGGGTTCAGTTCTGTGTTTGTGAAGAGTCCTTTTCCTTTTATAATGTCTACTGCATGCACTGTTCTCACTTATTCGCAAAACACTTATCATTCCTCCCATTTTACAGGAGGATAAACTACGTTAAGAGTCAGAAGAGAGTAGCTGACCAGCCAGAGATGTCATTCATCTCTGATGGAATCCTAGAGACTCAGCTCTCAGCAATGCTGATATGAATGTCACATCCCCCCTCCCCACACTCTCCTGAGCTTCTCTAGCTTCCTGTTCTATCAGATTCCACCACACTGCATGGACAGTGCAAGCATGGGCATCTGATACCCCAGGAGGTCCCAGCAGCTCAAGGTCCTGGGTATCCATACAGCAGAAGCAGTCACCGCTCAACCACAGAGCTAGAGCACTGCTCAGGCGGCTCTGCATACAGCAAATGCTCACTGTTGCATGGCAAGAGGATGAACACAACAGATGCTCCATATCTGGAGAACTTTCTGCTTGTCAGCACTGTGCATGAAGCTCAGGACCAAGCCTGTGAGTGTGATGCTTCACTGTTATACAGCCTCTGGGGGTGGGCTGGGCGGGCTTGTTGTCCAGGGCTGCAGAGCCAGTAAGGAGAAGGCAGAATCAGAATCCAAAGCCAAAAGGCTTAACTACTGTTCTCCACAGAAAGAGATTCTCGGGGACTTACCACCGAGTCCTCGCCCCCCCCCCCTTTCCTCTGAGGCTAACAATCAGGGTAGTAACAGCCTCGTGGAAGGAAAGCTGCACTCAGATAATAATTGACAAAACTGGTCATGAGCCAAACTGGGCTGGGAAGAAAGTAGAGCAAGTTCTTCACACCCAGGCAGACTGCCTCCTAGACCACTGGCAGCCTAGAGAAACCAAGGTCAGAGCCAGGGCTTGAGGAAAACATATCCAGGGGCTTGAGCTGACCCAGAGGTTGGGTTGTGGTTTTCTCCCCAGGCTGCCACGGTCAGAGGCAGTGAGGCTGCTCTGCCATGATTGGCCAAGGAAAGCCCCAGCAGTCACGAAGGCCACTGCTCCCTCCTCCATACCTGGAGTACTCTTTCTCACCCTGCTTTCCTGAGCATCTTGTTATCCTCCAGCTGGCTATGCCCTCTGTGGAGTCTATGGTCTAGGGCTGTCCGGCACGCAGTCATTTGGGGCTGCAGTTCTCTGTTTGTCACGGGTCTCCCTAATTAGCGCGGTCATGATGCTCGCTTTCTGCTCGCGAGATGAACGGGTCAGTACACAAATGAGTGGGTCGGTGGATGTGTGAATGGATACAGCAGCAAAGGAGCTAACGAAGAGGGAAGTAAATAAATAAAACAAGTGAATGAGAAAGTGACAGGGTGTGAATGGAACGCGGGGCTGCCTGGCTGGAGGAGCAGATGGACCATATGCCCCAGCCCTCTCCACAGTGAGCTGCCTATCCCAGGAGAACACAAAGTTCTTAACCACGAGGAACTCCAGAAATGCAAGATGGGTAAATGTATCCTGAAGTCTGCCTGGAGCTACCTGGCAGGGAAAGAAAGGAATAGGGAAGTCTCCACCTTCTAGATTTGTGGGTAACTGGCCGCACTGTTTGGGTCCCACTGTTGCTTGACCAAGGTGACTTTTGTATGGGCCTCAGTCATGTGCAAAATAAGGGTCTATCCAGAAAATGCTGCCTCCATCAAGCCATTGCATGCCTTTCCCTCTCCCTTTCCCTCTGGAGAAGCTAGTAATGACGCCAGCTTTGAGCAAGGGGCATTTCAACATGCAATGCATGTTTTTAGTCTTGTGTTTATTTCTCGAGACAGAGTCTAGTGTAGACCAGGCTGTGCACCTGAGAATGCTCTTGATTAAGTGTACAGTATGAAGGGGCACATACAAGGTATTCAGCATATGTTAGCTCCCTTCATTTTATTTATAGTTATAGTTTAGGCACAATAAGGTATATGCATGTGGAGACCTTTACTAGACACCCCGAGATAACCAGCATGACAGCAGAGTCTCCTTACGCTGAATTAGAATTCCTAGCACTCACCATTACGCACAGTAGGGCTGTGCCAATAGCAAAAGGGATTTGCTGAGATAATTGGCTTTGCTGTACCGCGTCATATCAGGTTCTCTGAAACAACTTCACGACATAGACCAAAAATCCAAACAAACAGTTCAAAGGCGGAGCAGAGCCTCTGGCACCTGGGTGAGTGAGAAGAGGATTCCTGGGGGCCCTGAACAGACAGCAGCTTTGTGTTTTCTCTATCGCATGTCATAGGCCAGAGAGCCTGCTGGAAGTCCGTGCCTATCCAGATTTAGCCTTTCGCAGCTACAGCTTCCAGTTGCTGAAGAACATGACTGATGAAGGGGTGCATAGGTCCCTGCACCCTGTCCACACCTGGCAGGCATGGGTCAGGCCCCCAGGTCCCAGATGCCATCCCGGAGGAAGTTCTCTTCACAGAGAAACTGCTCTGCTCACAGCACTATCTGAGGTGTTGACCTTCTGTGTCCTCCCTTTATAACCAGTGATCCTTTTTCTAAACTAAGAGCATGAAAACTGAGTGAATATATGCCCCACAGCTGGCGCCTCAGCCACCCCAGTCCTAGCGGCACCCACCCCAGGGTGTGGAGCAGACCTGACAAGATAAGGACTGAACCAGGGTGCACGCAGCTGGACCCCTACCCCTAGCTAATGGGTCAGGGGCTCTTCCAGTGCTCTAGTTCCTCTCACCAACTTGGTTTAAAGGCAGGAGCTGACCTTACGTTCATCTGTGCACAGGGCTACTGTCTGGGGATCCTGTGCCATTCCTCAGTACTGTCCCACATACAGAGCGCATGCTCTTCCAAAGTCCTGTTCCTGCAAACTGCCAGGACGCTTGAGTAGAGCAGGCTTCACTGGAACCACCTTTGGGCTCTGCAGTGAGGAGACCACTCACATCTTTAATGGCAGTGCCATGATTCTGTCTGGTTTTCAGGCTTCAGCCTCTGCAGCTGCCCAGCTAAAAGTGAGTCAAATGCCCAGGGTCAAGGACATTCTAGACACTAAATCCTGATTCTGCGTGTGGAAGTCAGAGTTCTCCAGAGAAATAGAACTGGTGAGGTCCGTGAATCAATCAATCAATCATTCAATCAATCAATCAATCAGTCAGTCAGTCACTCTCTCTCTCTCTCTCTCTCTCTCTCTCTCTCTCTCTCTCTCTCTGCGTGTGTGTGTGTGTGTGTATGTAGACAGACAGATAGATATTGATTGATTAATTGATCTTAAGAATCGTTTCATGAGACTACATTCTAATTTTCAGGGTAGGTCATCAGACCAGAGAGCCAGGCCAGAGGTCAAGGCTGTCTTTTGGCAGGATTCCATCTCTCTCCAAAGTGGCCCCCACTTAATTTGGTATGGCCTATCCCCACTAAGGGGGTAATCTGGTTTACTCAAAGCCCCACAGATTCAGTGTCATGAGAAAAGATGCACTCACGGGAATAGCTGGCATATCGCTTGATCAAGTTCATGGGCAGTGGGGCCCAGCAAGTGGACCACTTGCCATCTGAAGAGGCACATATGAAGGCTCCTGTCCCGGATGTCTTTTCCACAAAAGACATGTGTATTCTATGTGTGTTCCACTGAGAAGCGCAGGTTGAGTATAAAACCTTGTTCTAGGTTCAAGAAACGGATAGCAGGCAAAATCTGCATTAAAAACAAGATTTCATAGAATGCATACATACACAGTAACAATGCAGGCAAGTGGTGGGTTACATGACATGAGGAAAACACTCTTTTAGAGCAGGAGCAGACGGTGTGGGGGGTGGGTGGGAGGGATAGGGGTGTGAAAAGAGCTCTTTCTAAGTACCTTGGAGGCCTAGGAAAAAAGCGGGATGAAGAAAGGCAAAGTAAGGAAATGTGTGTGTGTGTGTGTGTGTGTGTGTGTGTGTGTGTGTGTGTGTATGCGTGCGTGCATGCACGTGTGTTTCAGTCAGAGCTGTAAGACAAAGGCTGACTTGGCCTTTTGGTGTGGCATGTGTGAACAGTGGCCCCTGGGCTTGGGTGGTGGAGACCACCCGAGGTGCTAGGTTCAGTCTTCCCGCTCCGCTGACTCAGTCTTGCAGCCCTGTTTCCCTGACAATATGATAAACATGGGACCCATAAATCCATGTGCAAACATCTACTTGTCCAAATAACAAGCCCAAAGCCATCCCATGAGCATGAGCATGGTATGCCCAACCCTGGGGTGGAGCCAGCCTGCAGGCAGGAAAGCAGGCTTCCCGGGTGGAGCTGGCGCCTGCTCCTGGAACCTCCCTCCAGAAAGCCCAGGCTCTTCTTGGTTTCAGACTTCAGGTGAGGAGCAGACAGACACCCCAAGTCCACCTGCAGCAAAAAATCCCTAAAGCCATGAAAAATGCTTTACCTTTCTGAGGGGTGGAAACTCCTGTCAGGAGAAAAGTAGAGGGGCACCTATGATGGGGTACCTAGTGGAGATATTGTCCCCTTGAGTAGTTGCCTGGAGGAGGCTACAGAAGGGAGGGATACAGAGAGACAGGCAGTGGGAATGACAAGGAAGGATGTTGGGCCAGGCAGTGGCATAGAAGGGCAAGTCTTGTTTTCTCTTATAGCCTGTCTCCTTATCTACAAAGTGAGGAGACATTTTCTCCTTGCGTGACCTCGTCCGGGAAGCTGAAAAAAATGGGCAGGAATCTCAAGAATCAATGTGGTCTGGGTACAACTTCTGCTCCTCACCCCAGGCAGCATCCATCTTGGTAGTGGGACCAGGTCATTAGAGATGACCCAGTCCTGGGTACTCAGAATACACTCTATGGGTGGGGAGTGTCCTGGGCTCATGGGCGTGCTGCTTCTTGAGCCTCAGTTCAGACCTTATAATCTAGAATCTATAATTTAACAAGATCGCCATGTGATTCATGGGCACAGATGACTTCAAGGAATACTGTTCTAGTCCCTGGGATACAGTCATTCTCTTCATGATGCCAGTGGAGAAACTGAGGCCCACCTCTATTACACTACAGTTAATAGTGAAAGGCATAGGGCCAACAAGCAGTGCAGCATAGAGGAGGGGTCTTAGGACTTAAACTCAGTGTGACCCAAGCTCAGCTCCCCTTTCAGAGGCATTAATAAACTTCGCAGCCCAGGGAGAATGCTAGCTAACTTCTCCAAGCTTCAGTGTGGCCATCTGTAAAACTGGGGCGATATGCTACATTTTTGGATTTTTCTTGAGGGCTGCATGATGTCCCATAGGAGATCCCTTGTATGGCATGTCCCCCTCATGTGGTTTCTGATCACAGAATTTGCCCTCTCTCTTTCCCACAGGGTTCCATTCCTGGAATGGCTGGGCCTGAGATTCTGAGATTGCTTTTCCTGCCTCCATCAATGCAGACAGAGCTGCCAAGCTGAGGAGAGGGCAAAGCTCAAACAGGGGACAGCCAGGCTCTAACGTCTACACTGCCTTGTCCTTTACATTCTGAAAAGATCTGAGTGGAACCATCTAGAAGAGCGTCAGTCTGCAAATCAGTTAGTTTGGTACTCAGGTGCAGCACACAGACCGCTCTGGATGCAGGAATGAGAAGTCCCTCTGGCCCTCATTCCGAGCTGGTACAGGTCTGTCTCCATGTGTCTGGTTCCTGGACTCCTTTCATGGCCCAACCATACCCATCTCTTCCAACAAGTCTACTGCTGACCTCTCTGTTGGAACTGATGTCCAGGCCACTCCCTAGAGGTAAACTCACAGTGCTGAGCCCTCTTAGCCTGAGATTTTCACCCTGTTTGGCTGGGTCTGGGAACAGGTAGGTCTTTGAGCACAGCTGATTTCTACCTCAAGGGCTTTGCTCCGGTCTAAGAAGTTCTTCCTACAGATTCTGTCTGGCCTTCTAGATCCAGACGACTTTCCTTCCTGCCATCCTTCCAGCCTGGCTTGGCGCCAAAGCCTAGTAGAAACATAGGACAATCTAGTGTGCTGAAAACCGCGAAACAATCTTCTACTTGTTGGCACCGTGAGTCTCAGGGCTCCAAACTACCTTGCTGCCTCCCACCAGGCCACTTTCACCACTGCCCGGATACTCCCTCCCCTCGTGTGTCACACACACACACTTCTGAGGCATTTAGTACTACTATGTTCCACACCCACACTACTCTATCATGCATGGTCTTCCCCCATGACACATGCTCATGCTTCCTAGGTCCTTGAAATATGCTGGTGCAGCTGAGTTACTGGTTTTAAAATATTTCACCTAAGAAATAATTAATTAAAATCTCGGGTTAGCATTCAAAATAAGGGGTTTCATCATGGTATCTTCGTAATCCCCTTCCTGCACTGTCCTCCCCTACCCCAAAATCATACCCTCTCCCCCTCCTGCTGGTTCCCAAGTTAGCTCTGCTTGCTTTTTCCCTCTTACCCTACTCCCCACTTCCCTTAAGCTCCCCTCACCAGCCTGGCAAGATGGCTCAGTGGGTTAGGGAATTTTCTGACAAGTCTGACCCCTGGGATACACGATAGAAGAGAGAATGGAATCTGGCAGGCTGTCCTCTGACCTCTGCAGCCCCGCCCACCACGTGATGGAAAGATGGAATAGACTCCAGCAGGTTCTCTGACCCCTACAGACCCCCCAACACTAAATAACGTATACAAAATTAAAACTATCCCTCCACACTCATGACCCCTTCCCTTTGTAGTTTTGTGGCCTACAAACACACGCATATAAAAGTACACACACATATATACACATAGATGTATATTAAAATTTAGGTTGTCCATATGAGAGGAAACAAGGTTGTGTTTTTGATTCTGGCTTATTTTGCTTAACACAATGCTTTTACTGAGATTGTCATAATTTCATTTCTTTACAGGTACATAAAATTTCACTGTGTATACATAACTTATTTGCTTGGCATCAAAGCTGGTTCATTTCCTGGCTAATATGAATCCTGCAACACCAACCATAGATGTGCAAGTGTTCCTATGAATATAGAATCTCTGGCTATGTGGCCAGGCCTGGCAGTACTATTTTTAGTTTTTTTTTTTTTTTTGAAGTCTCCATGCTGATTTCTACAGTGGCTGCACCAGTTTCTAATTTCCTCACATCCTTACCAGCAATATTGTCACTTGGTTCCCCCCCCCTTTTTTTATCTCTATTTAATGGGCTTATTTGTATATGTGTATAATGTCTGTATGAACAGGCATGCATATGCCACTGCATACATGTGGAGTCATCTCAAAGGCTCAATTTTGTTTCTTGTTTAATTTTTGCAGTTCTTTGTATATCGTTGGTACTAATTCCCCATGTAATATATAGTTGGCAAGTCTGCTGATTGTTTCCTTTGCTCTATGCAGAAGCATCTTTATTTCATGCAATCCCATTTATCAATTATTAGGATTATTTCCTGTGCTAATGCAATCCTTTTAAGAAAATTTTATTGGCACCTGCATCTTGAAATATTTTCCCCTAGCAGGAGACTCTGATTTTCAAATTTAGTGTAATCAGTCATGATGGTTAATAGCTGGTGTATTGGAAAGCACAGGCAGAGGGCGGGGAAGGGGAGCTGGAAAGAAGTGGTGTGCTTACTTGTTGGTTAGTATTGCCAGGCCATTAACACTGAATGAGATACTAGTCTTAACAGTGGTCATGTGATATGCTAATACTACTGTTCTCACCTTATAGAACAGAAAGTTCTTAAAGAGAGGAGGTGTCAGAAGGCTGCACATCAGGTCTCTGATATGCACATACCATATCCACATCTCTTCCGACCTCCACTGTGCTCACTAAACGTCCCTTGTTGTAAGGTCTGGATCTGGAATGTTCTTGTGGCGAAAGAACCCTTTCCCCTCTCAAGTTCCCTTCCACAACCCACACCCAGTCCTGTCTTATATTGAAAGCTACGGATGCTCACAGTAGATGTCTGGGGTCCAGTTTGGGCATGGTGGGGCTGGGGCTCTGGGCTGCAGGAGGAAAGGTTGGCTTGGAGAGCCTGCTGGTGCGCTGCACACTGGGTCCCCCTCGTGTGCGCCGCTCTGGGGAGTTCTCGCGGTGCTGTCGTCATTTATTGTTTCTGCTCTAATGAATGCCCCATGTCTGATTATAAATGCCTCTGGCTGGGGGCCCAGATTCACAAAATTCCCATGATCTGCTTCCAAAGTTGATAAAGCCACAAATGGGACTTGTGTCTGCTTCGCCACTGGCCAAATTTCCAAGGGAGGAGGGCCAAGAGCTAGACTCAGAATTGAGTAAGGAGGTAGGAGGAAGAATTTGGTGGCTGGAATTCCAGAAAGAGCCCCATCAAGGCAGAGTCTGTGTCCTGAAGACCTCCCCGGTGGTGCTGGGATGACCCTGTTCCACCGTCTCAAGGCTTGAGCAGAGTCTAGTCTGAGCTATAGGGTGATGCGTGCACAGAGAAAGGCAACACCAAAGCACATAGCTCCGCCCTACCAATGTCCTTTTCTCCATCTACCTGGCAAACCACAGTGGAGGAGTGGGTGTGGGTGGATGGTGGTGATGTCACACTCTGCAGCGACTCCTCCATTGCCCACAGGTAGGAAAGCAGACACACTCTCTGTAAATCCCTCCAAGCCCTACCCATTCCTAATGTTTACCCAGGGTCTTCTTGCCAGACAGAATGGATCCTAACTCATCATCTTTACTCCATTCCTGAATTTCTGCTCTAATGGTTGCTCCATGTCTGAATATAAAAGTCTCTAGCTGGGATCCCTGACTATAAATGTCAATGGCTGGGGTCATTGTCATTAGCCACATTTTATAGATGAAAAAACACAATCTCTAAGATGTTAGGTCACTTGCCCAAAGTCAAGCCCCAGTCAAATAATGGAGCAGAGTTTGAACTGAAATGATTGTAACTTTGAACTTGAGCTCAGCACCTTCTGAATTCACTCACGCCTCTTCTCATTGAACTGGACTGGCCCTTTGACCTTCACGGGAATAGAGCCTCCAGGGGCAGGGAACAGGTTTAGCTCCAACAAGGAACTGACCTCTGGGAAACTTCTGTTCAAAGAAAGCTTTACTTTGACAAAGCAGGTAACAAATTAGGGCAGTCTCTTAATGCTGGTGAGGTATTTAAATGGACTCAGCTCAAATCTTCAACAGGCAAAGGCTTGAATGAGCCAGATGTGACTTTAAAAATCAGGACTGCATCTCAACAGGGACTCAAAGACCTGAATTTCCTGGGTTTGTCCTCATTTTAAATGCCCTCTCTCATTAGCCTCTTCTGCTACTAGTATGGCCTAGAAATCCTAATATTTGTATATCTAAACTGTATCTCTTAAATGATGTAACATGACACAGCAGACATCCCCCAGAGCCCCACTGTGTTATAGAATATGGAATTTAGGGAATAAACACACACACACACACACACACACACACACACACACACACGGTGAAGGGGGGGGAGAATTGACTTTAGAGACAGACAGACACATGCTCAAATTCGAATACTACTGTTTATTGTGGGATCTTGGGCAAACTACTTCTCTTCCAAGGATGAAATGCAAACATGGGTTTTGAAGCTGCTACCACACAGTGCTATTGAGACTAGTAAATAGAATGGCAGCACATCCAGGAAGACATCTAACACTGGGAGAGGCTTAGGGACTGTGAGACTCACCCTTTCTTAAGTGAGGTCATGAAAGAGAGCCACTCTTTATAGAAGATATAGAAGGATGCTTTGGAAGACCACCAATCAGGAGCTGAGCATCTGGGGCTGAGAGAGACCAAGATTTGAATGCTTCACCACTCAGAGATTCACTGTAAGTGTGGATCTAACAACAGGCCACCCTAAGACCCACTCTATCCCAGGGCAGTAAGAGAGCAATGGATCAAACCTCTCCTATCTCCCATGGAAGGGCCCATGATGTACTGGCGTGGATAAATGACAGAAAAGGAGAAAAGAGGACCTATAGAGTATGAAGATGAAGGACAGGCAGATGAGGATGAAGGACAGGCAGATGAGGATTTATACTACTGGGGAGAAGTCAGGGTGATTTGTAGACAGGATGAGCCTAAAGCTTGTATGACAGGGTCTCTCTAGTTCCAAAGGAGTTGCACATGGACAAGGATGAAGGCATGAAAAAAGATACGAATTCTTCAATCTAGACTGCCATTATATTTGAGACTTATGGAAGGAGAATTAACAATATATAAAACTCTTCTTCTGCCAAAGGCAACCTGTTTTTCTACTTACAGGATGTTTGATTTTTGCCATGTTAACCAATTAATACTTCATTTTTCCTATCTATTTGTGGTAATTTGAAAGAAAATGGCCCCAAAGGGGGCCCAAAGTCACTAATAGGAGGTCTGGCCTCATTGGAAGAAGTGTGTCACTGTGGGGTGGGCTCTGGGGTCTCCTATGCTCAAGCTATGCACAGTGTCACGATTCACTTCCTTTTGCCTATGGACCAAGTTGTAGAACTCTCAGCTCCTTCTCTAGCACCATGTCTGTCTGCATGCCACCATGTCCCACCGTCAGGATAACTAAACCTCTGAACTGTAGGCCACACCAATTAAATGTTTTCCTTTATAAGAGTTGCTGTGGTCATAGTGTTTCTTCACAGCAATAGAGACCTTAACTAAAACACTATTGGAAGAGGGTAATAGTACCTACCATTCTATAATATGGTAAGAAATAAATGTGTGGAAAACATTAACAACTTTTTGGTCAATTAATAAAGACCCTCATTATAATCTCTACCACCATCAGTATCATCGTCACCATGGTTATCATCATGATCATTACCACCAACACTATTACCATTACTGTCATCACCATCACCATTGTCACCATCATGATTATCACCAACATTATCACTATTAAAATCATCATACTCCTTCCCTCACTGTTGTCACCATCACTGTCAAAATTGTTACCAACGCCACAATTACCATCAAAATCAGCATCATTATCACCACTATTATCACTACCATCGCTATCAAAATCATCACCAATATAAGAATTACCATTAAAATCAGCAGCAGCAGCTAGATGTAGTGCTATATGCCATTAATTCTCCAACTCGGGAAACAGAGGCAGGTGACTCTGTAAGTTCAAGACCAGCCAAGTTCTATATAGCAAGTTCTAGCTCATCCAGGACTGTGCAGTAAGACGGTCTCAAAAAATCAATATCATCATTATTATTGTCGTCACCATCGTCATCATCATCATCGTCATCACCATCGTCATCATCATCATCGTCATCACCATTGTCATCATCATCATTATCATCGCTACCATCCCATTAAATTTACTGCCATCATCATCCCACAACCATCATCATGACTAACCTAATCATCACCACTACCCACATGACTATCATCATCATTGTCCTGGCTAGTTTTTTGTCAGCTTGGCACAAGCTAGAGCCATCTGGGAAGAGGAAACTTAAATAAGAGAAAGTCCCAATCATATTGGTTTGTAAATAAGCCTGTAAAAAATTTTCTTGATTGTGATTGATATGGATATGGAAGAGCCCAGGCTGCTTGGGGCAGTGCCATCCCTGTGTTCATGGTCCTGGGTGTATAAAAAAGTAAATTGAGCAAGCCAGAAGTGAGCAAGTCAGTAAGCAATGTTCCTCCATGACCTCTGTCTGCTTCAGTTCCTGTCCTGACTTCTCTTCATAATGGATTACAACTGTTAGCTGAAATAAACTCCTTTTCTTCCCAAGTTGCTTGCTTTTGGCCATGGTGTTTATCCCAGCAATAGGCAACCATCATGATAAGAACTGTCACTATTACCTCCATCATGACCTTCTTGATCATCACCTCTAGCAAAACCAGCATCATCATCTCATCATCAAGGAGGAAAGCGAGGTCCGAAAGAGAGAAGGGAAGGGAGTCCTCAAACTTATTGTTTACTATTTAACATAGAACTTCTGAAAACAAGCTTCCTGATATAAATGTGAGACAAGAGACTCCTGATAAGGAAGCAGTTGTCATGGAGACTGGCCACCCATGTTTATACAAAGGTATTTTCTCTCAAAGTCAATTGTTCTTCTCTGTTGGTGCCAACTCTCCTTCATGGGTAGGCGATGACAGGAGGCATGATTGCAAAGTCAGATACCTAAGTTAGGGAGGAATTCAATGTCCTGGACTCAGGAAAGGGTTTGGAGATTCGAACATCCACCGTAACTTCCTTTTTAAAAGAGGAAATAAGAAAAACCATCTCCTTACCCCAATCCCATAGCGGTCTGCAATAATATTATCATCTTCCAGTTCTGTTACCATTATATGTTTTGCCAGCCGCAAATGGGACCTAAATTACATATTGTAGCCACCAAACCTTGGGCACAGGTCCATAAAACAAGACTTGAGGGAAATTAGGTGAGGCCGAAGGGAAGTCAGGCCTGGAGGAAGAAACTAGAAAAGCAGCATACACAGCCCGTCTGCAGGGCCTTTCTTATTTGGGGTGCTGTTATATAAATGAGCTCACAGACGGCATTACAAAAAGGCCGGAGAGAAAAGTGAGCAGTGTCAAAACCTGCTTGCATTTTTTGTTGTTGTTGTTTGTTTTGTTCTTTTGTTTTTGTTATAGCTCTAACCTCTCTGGACGATGGTCCTGTATAAATATTTTTACCCGTTTATAAAATGCCCTGGAACCTTTCTTCTCAATCCCTGAGCTAAATGTAAAATGGTAAAAGCACACTTGGAGCAGCAAAAGGTACATGTCGCACTCACTCTTGTCTTCATTTTGCAGCCACTGTACGCAAAGGGAAAGATGTTTTCATCTCCTGCTTCAAGAAATAGTCCATTAGATTCTTTAGACATTTGGGGTGAGTATGCTCCCCAAGGAAGCTCTCTGGAATTGAGGTTAGGAGGGACCAGTTCCCACCCTACTCTCACTCGGATCCTGTGTCTCTTTTGTAACATGAGTGAGTCAGACTGGATTCCATTCACCTGAAGCATGAAGAACACAGCATTTGAGACCTACAGAGTGAAGCCATGCATACCGAGCTCTGGGAGATAGCAGTCACACTGCAGACAGCCAGAAAGATGGCCTCACTGAGGCCAGGAGACTTACTCCTTCTGGAAGCAGAACTCTAGGGTAGTTTCTCTGGAGAGGTGGGATAAGAGGTTGATGAGCTTAAAATCTCACAGACACAGGGTGTTAGGAAGGAGAGACGATGATGGCCCTGTGGAGGAACCTGGAGCAAGAAATCTTTTCAGTATTAGGTGCCAGGGTGAAGATGCTGAAGGAAGGAAGAGTTGCTGAGGCCTTAGGGAGAAGAGCCTTGAATTCCTAATGGCCCCCAGGACTCTCTGATTACCATCAGTTAATCAAGTCCACTTTGCGAGAGGTTTGGCACCTGAGAACAGGATTTAAAGTGCAGGTAGCAAGCTTTTAAAGGCATTCAAGTCAAAATCCAACAAAATGGCAGCGAAGAGAAAACCATTCATGAGCAGCCGTGTGCATAGGATGGGGGCTGGAAGTTTATCTAAACAAGTCCTGCTTGAAACATGTGTTATTGTTGAGTGATAAGGAAAGAATCTTGCTATTGTTTTGAGATAGTCTTGCTATGGAGCCCAGGCTGGCCCTGTAGCTCATAATTCCTATTGCAGGAAAAGATGTTAATTGACAATAATAAAGATCATAGAATAAGATAGTAATAAGTAACTTAGGTACACAGTTACTGTTACACAGAACTGCAATTTGCCAGGCATTATGTTCTGTGATCTCTCGGTATCATCTTTTGCAATGATGAGAACAGTGCTATGGCCAGGAGGTACTACGCCATGAGAGGTTCACTGTGGTCACAAGAGGTTAATTTTCCAAACCACAATCATCTAGCTAGTGAGATGCTGGGCTCAGAGTCCTAACAATGACATTAATAGTGTCTGTGTCATGGTTACAGATGGGAGAATTGAATCCTAGGAGGACAAATGACTTAGTCTCCTCCCAAGTCACGCATTCACATTTCCACTCGAGACTTCTGAGGCAACAGACATTGCACTTATGCCCTAGCTCCAGGCTTAAGTCCTTCCTTCTGGACTCTGCCATAGCCTTTGTGCTGAAACTTCCTGCTCTACCCTCCCTCCCACATTACACTCAGAACAGCCCTTTTGAGAGTCAAGCAAAATCGGAAACTTGCATGACTCTCACAGAAAAATCTATCACAATCTAATCTTCCATCCTCTTGTCTAATACCACGCTTAATGCTCCATTTTCAAAATCATTGGGTTTCTTTCTCCCTAGGCCAATCACCACGTAGCCTCCACCTGGAAGCTCTTGCTAGTGCTATGGGCTTCAGGTTTACAAGGTTCTTTGGCCACTACTTTCCCCTATGATGTTGGCTTCAAGATTAAGCCTTGTTGATTATCCCTCGGCTCCCAGGTGAAGTCTTCCACCAAGACACGACTGTACTGCAGGATCACAGGCTCCCTACTGTAGGGAGCCAGGTGGAATGGTCTCCGCGAGTGTCTCAGAAGAAGCAACCATGTTTTCTAGTAGTGATGAAGGTGATGAATAGGATGGTGGAACCCCGTGGGTGCCGAGGGGGCTCTGTGGACAGACACTGGTGCGACTGCATTGTCCACCCGAGGAAAGAGACACACAAACACAGAAAAACCTACCATGGTTTGCATGCCTTGGCACAGATAAACCCAAGACTGGCATGTGACTGTCTGTGGTATCACTGCTGTCTCCAAAAGCAGTGCACTCTGTATGTGGCAAACAGCCACTGTCTTCCATTTATCAGACTGTAGAGCGGCCTCCTGAGCTCACTGTGGCTCTCCTCTCTGCCCTTGTTTGCCAGGTTGGCTTCCTGGGCAAGCCCTTGCTGCCAGCTACAACCAAAGTCTCATCTCCTAAGGCTCAACAAAGACAGCCAGGCCACAGTCTAGCTCTTCTGCACAGCATCAAGGGGCAGAGACAAGGAGTGACACAGAAATAAAAACAGACAGGCTTCAGTCAGAGCAAATAAAGTGAGCAATGTGGGCAGAAACTAGGGGCATGGCGGTGCAGGAATCTGGAGGGGAAAATGGCATATTTTCCAGCAGTGAAAAACATTAAGGCCCACTTTAAAAATGTAGTTCTCACCACAGCTATTTCTGGACCTCAGCCCAGAAGAGCAGCAGGCATATGAATGACACCCTCTGCCCACACTTACTAATCCCAGTTGCTGTCTCTGTCCCAAACATCGTATGCTTCGTGCGCCTCCTCTAAGAAGTCTCCTCAGAGCCCTGTTCACTGTTCCATAGGCTCTGGGAGCTACACAGAATGCCAACACAAGGCAGCCTTCTGAACGGCGCACCTGGCCCCGCCTTCATGGTATCAGAGAGACTCAGGGGAGCAGAGGGGTTTTACTGAGATCCTCAGACCCTCAGTGGGAGAAGCAGAATAGACGCCCAGACCTCACAGTTAGAACTTCCTCTGAATCTGCACCAGTCATATAGTATCAGGTTCTCTTTGGCAAACCACAAATCCCATCCTAAAGAGTATGTCTGCATGCATGTGTGAGCATAATATACACATATAGACATATGTACACAAATGACCATGTCCCGCAGGCATATACAGAAACAAAGATATATGTCTGCATGTGAAGTGCATGCAAACACATGGACACACCGGAGGAAATGTGAAAATGCATAGACACACTTGGAGACAAATGTACACACAGATACACACATGTACATACAAATGCAGCCTAGTGAAGGAAAAAGCAACTCCATTATGAGTCAGCGAACTTGACTGGCCATTGACGAGTTGTATGAGCCTAGCAAGTCCTTCCATGGCTCCTGTTCTCCCACTTAAAGATCTGGATACCAATCCTGGTCACCTCTCAGGGCACTGTGAAGATTAAGGAGAAGGCTTGGGAGGGCCCATGGGAACTCTGCTGTCTGGCCTCCACCTCTGGAGAGAATGGTTGCCCTGCTGCATGGCTGAGTGCCTTCTCTCCATACACCATCTGAGTGACCCTGTCTCTGCCTCAAAGTTCTCATTTGCCAGGTAGAAATAACCACAGATGTTAGTGCGACAATTCAGAGGATGAACAATTGGGAAGTTCTTGGGATGTCTGTAATATCACCTGTTTAATCAAATTAGTAATAGTTCCCCACCCCAGTAACAGTGCAGGTCTTGAGAGTCAACATCAGGAAGGAGGGTGATGCCAGCCATTTTATCCCCACGTGGTACTGGAGGACCAGTGTGAAATGACTTCTCTCCACTTTTTTCTCAGATTCCCCAGTTCAACAGGATGCCCAGAGCTCCATCCACTGTCATGTTCCCACATACAGATCAAAATGAGTGCTCGCTGGAGACTCCATCAGATATGCCTGGCTCATGGGCCCAGAGCAACAAGACATTTCAGAGCAGAGAAAAGCCAGTCCTGGGAGGTGTGGGATGAAGGGGCTGAACAGGCAGGTGGCATCTCCACAGCTGTGATGTTGCTAGATGTTCTGTGTTCTGCAGGAACACCTGACAAGTGCTCCCGGGCCACACAGGGGTTAGGTGTTCCTCTGCATGAGTCAAAGGGGCTGAGGCCACATCCCAGTGACACTCTCCAGAGAGACATTCCTTACACAACAGAAGACCCCTCCCCTACTCATCCCTAGGCTAAGATTTAAACAATGACAAGCACAGTGACACTATTAATTAGCCATACTTGTTGCAGTAGGTGACAGGCAGGCACTAATGGATGCTTCTTGGGTTATAAATATAGTTGAAGTTTCTAATGACCCAAAGGGCAGATATATCACTACACTCCTCTCACAGGTATAGGGATGAGCAGAGATCAAACTCACAGGATGAGTAGGCAGAGCTGGATGGGGACAAGAGGTTACCAGAGGGCTCCTGCTCCCATACTTTCCAGACTTCTGTATTCACGGGTGTCATGGAGATTTCAGTTTTCACTGGATTTTAGTTTTCTATTTTGAGACCCTAAAACAATGGTCACCTGATCCCACTATCTTGGGGGCCAGGAGTAGTGAACTCAGAAGCCAATTATTTGCTTGTTCTGAATATTTAGATAATGCTTTCCCTTCCTCTGACCTTGGTCTATCATTTAAAAAAAATAAGAATAGAAGCATAGGGTTTTGAGATTTAATGAAGACCTAGACATGTACTCTCACGTGAAGTCATGGCACATAGCTGTCCTTTAAATAAATATTAGCTTTCCCCCTCCATTTCGACAAGAAATGCCAACTACAGATGAAAGATACTATATGGCCCACCGGATTACTGTGGGTCGTAGCTAGTATCACGTTATAAAGTGTGTATCGAGAGTCTACTTTCTGTATCACAAGATCCTCAGTCTTCATGGAGAAGGATGTGTCCATATTGCAGCATCTTACTTCTGCAAGAGCCCAGGAAGCGAGAGTCTAATTTTGATTAGAGATGAGGAGACTGAGCCCCGAAGAGATCTCTTAGCAGAGACCACAGACTAGAGTTTCATTCTCTTGGCACCAGCCTAGTATATGGCCCCGCGAGGCATGTACATCTGCGTTTCTGTCTCTTCCAACTACATATGGGATGTATTGAGGACAGCATCACCTTCAAATGATGAGTCATTAAGTGGAACTTACCAGAAGGCAATCCCAAGCATTCATCATGTAACTCTGCTTGGTGCTTTATGCACATTATCTCTTCTAATCAGTCCTGACAATATGCTGTCAAGACACTCAACTAATTTCTGCAACCTAATGCATGCCATCTACCGCTGTGAGCAAGAGCGAAGGCCAAGTGCTGTTACAGCAGACGATTTAGAAAGCTTTAAAAGAAGAAGCTAGCTAACTAAGGAATAGGAATGGCATTGTATGGCAAAGGAACACAGGAACCAAGGGATTGGGATTCACAGGATATAGAAGTCTTAGAGATTCTCCCCCCACCCCCGTGTGTGTGTGTGTGTGTGTGTGTGTGTGTGTGTGTGTGTGTGTGTGAAGGGAGAAGTTAGATCTAGTTGAGTTTCATGGGAAGAAGACAACCTTGGCACTGAGCAGTAGAAAATAGATTCTGGATAGTGAGTCTTGAGAAATACTTGCTGAGCAAATGAATAAATGCAAGAATTAAAAGACACTGGAAAAAGAAAAGACCACTGGGTGGGGAAAGGACTGGGAAGTCCTTCAGGAAGCAAAGGCATTAGAAGTATGCATGGTTAACTTCCGGCAATGCCTGTGTACAGTGAAGTCAAGACGCACTGCAGGCAGTGACACCTTCAGACTATGATGTAACCTACCCCAGGGAGGAGAGAGGGCAGAGGAAGACAGAAGGACCAAGCTAGAAAAGATGCAGGCTGAAGCTTTCAGAATGTCCCATCCGGGCCAATGAGAAGGACCAGAATGAAGACTGACCCTGGAGGAGCTGAGCAGGGATGGCCACATCAATCAAGCTGACCCAAGCTGTAGTCTGGGGAGGTGGACAAGTTTCCACACTCCTGGCATCAGGATCTTCCTGAAGGCAACTGTAAGCAACATAAGGTTATGGATGTTATACCCAGAGGTGTGACCAGTGGGCAGGCTAGAGAAATCTCCAGCTCTGTTTGGGAGGATCTCCTTTGAAAAAGCACCTCAGGGGGACTTGGAGATTCCAAACAAGCTTAGAGAAAGGGGCTGGGGCTCTTGAAACAGGCAGCAGCTCTCCAAAGTCACCAACGTGGGGACCAATCTGCCTGGCACAGCAATAGCCGTTTGTCCCTGGATCTTAGGAAAAGTCAGGAAATCGGGAGTGGGAGGAGTGAGTTTCACAGCCACCGTGAGAATGAACAGTACCTCCAGGGCTTGGATGCTCTGAAACTGATCCCAGAGAAGAGCTTGAGGAAGGAGCACACTGGGGCCACAGACATCTGAATGCCTTTCACCGAAACCTTCACTAACCTACCCATTTCACCATTCCCGGATCAAGACATAATTCGCAAAGTTAGGTGAGCGTACTTTTTATCAGACAGTTCTAAGTTATGATTTTAAAACAGCCAAATTGCCACCCATACTAACATATAAAGGAATTCCCACACCCCGAAGAATTCCCCTGTGTCTTTTTGTAGGAAACCCTACCCTCGTCCCCACCCCTGGCAACCACTTATGTTTTCTCTACATATATAGTTTTTGCCTTTCCCACAGTGCCACGAAAGTGACTCATAGAGCACTTTGCCATTTGAATCTGACTTTCACACAGCATCACACATAGACACGATGTACTTGTCAGTCATTCCTTTTTCCTCATTGCGAAGCAGCACGCAGTTATTTGGGTGGACCACACTTTCTCAGTTCCCTGGTGTGTGGACATTTGGATTGCTTTTATTGGTGTACAGCCATCTACTCTGTACACACAGGGGCTACTGTATTATCATACGTTAACTGTTCACAATAATGGGTTTCACGGTGACACTTTCATATACAATAGAACGTATTTGAACTTAAGTTTTTGTTTCACCTGTGTAAGTACTAAGGGGTGGAACTTCTGGGTGCGGTCAGCAGACGTTTAACTTCATCAGGCTTGAGAGAAGTGTCTTCCAGAATGCTTGTGACACTGCATCCCCGGAAGCAGTGGGTGAAACTGTAGCTTCTTCATCCTCACCAATCCTTGAAGTAGCCATTGCAGTGGTGTCCCGTTATCAGTTTAATTTGCATTTTCCTCATAGCTGAAGATTTTAACCACTTTTCATGGGCTTATTTGCCATCTTATGTCTTCTTTTGAGTAACTCCATCTCTCATTCAATTCTTCCTTCCCCACTCCATTCTCTTCTTCCTCCCTTTTTAGAAAAGGGATCTCACCATATAGTCCAGGCTTGCCTTGAACTTGATTCTCCTGCCTTAGTCTCCAAAGTGTTGAGATGATAAGGAGGTGCTACGGTACCTGGTTTCCTTTCCCATATATTTACTTTGACGCTTTCTTTACATACTGTGGATATAAGCTCTTTGTTATTTATACAATTTGCTTCGTTCCTTTAATCTTAGAGAAATTAAATTTTCACTTTGGTACACGATGTTTGCTAGTTGTGGTTTGGTGTAAAATTCCATTATTGGATCTTGAGTTCTAGATCACTGAGTTGTTTTTTTTTTTAAATCATGAATGTTGACATTTTTCAAAAGCTTTTTCTGTATCTATCTGGTTGATCATAGGCTCATGTCCTTCAATCTGCCGATATAATGAAATTCATTGATTGATTTTCTAAAGTTAAACAATCCCTGTGTTCTAAAATAATGTCTACTCAGCCATAATATCATCCCTTTAGTTTTTGATGAATTTGATTGGCTAATTTTTGTTGAGAGCTTCTGTATCCATGGTCACAACATAAGAGGCATGCGCATGCACATTTCCTGCCATCTTTGTCAGGGTTGGGGTTCAGGATAACACTGGCCTCATGAAGTTGGAAGGCTTTCCCTCTTCCACTCTCTCAAATCTTCCTAGTCCCTTCACTGCTCTTTGCTGTCCTTGCCATTTGCTTAACAGTATTGATTATGTCAGAAACCAAACCATGCTGCATGCAACCACTCAAGGGGACGCACACAGCAAAGACAACATTTTTCCTACAAGGTATAAAGAGAAACAATGATATCTGATACCACTAAACGAGAGCCTGATCTTTCTATGTATTTATAATACAGACACCAAACTGATTGGAGCATTCCTCAATCCATCTAAGGTGGCCCGCATCCCATGGGGGGGGGGGAATTCTGAGCATGGATTCGCAGCATCCACTCTTTATCTTGAGCTGTTGTCACTTTTACTGATATCGAGGAGCAGCATCCACCAAGGGCAGCTACTTTAAATGCTTTACTCCTTGTCACTGTTCATTGCTGCAGCTACAGGAGGTGTGTAGATGGCTTTCTACACATTATAGTGAGGAAATGAAGATTTAGAAAGGGCAAGGGACCCACCCAAAGTTACTCTGTGCTGTGGAACTTCAGACACCCAGGTGTGTGACAGACAGGCAGTCACCGGTGTGATGACTTATACAGTGTGTGTGTGTGTGTGTGTGTGTGTGTGTGTTGTGTTGTGTACAAAGCAGATCTTATAAACAGAAGTGGAAGCTGGAGGGGACTTAATTATGACAGGGGTGCTCCTGGAAAGTACCCAGGGAAAGGGCAATCAAGGAGAGACCTGGAGGAGTCCAGTTTACCGATTGAAAAAAAATCTTGGTAAACAGTAAAGGCTGGGAAACAGCCCATGGTGCAAATGGAAGCCAAAGCAAGCAGGCTAGTAGCTGGATTTTCCAGCGTCTTGGTACTGAGGTTGAACAGGCTGACAGCATTGGCATAGAATCCCTGACATCTGCAGACCACTTTTCTCCCCTGCACACTGTCTCCCCATCCTCGCAAACACCCTGTGAGGTTGTTGCCTGGATTTTACAAGTGAGGAAACCAGGCAGCAGGGGACTGGCTTGCAGAAGCCCAGGGGCAGGACAGACTTCTTGTCCAGGACTCCTAAGTCAGAAGGCAAGCTGCAGAGCAGGCCAGCTATCGCAGACTGAGCTCACTGCAGCACCGAAGAGGTTCCAGGTCCTCTGTAGCATTAGCCCTTAAAACAGCGAGGAAACTAGAATTTGGGTATCATGGGCTTTGGCATCTTGAGGTTGAATGGTCTAAAGCCCAGATGTGTCAACAAGCTACAGCATTTTCCAGTCAAAGACTGTGAAACAACGACAATGGACTCTGGAATAGTTTGACTAAGCCTCCAGCCTGTAGAGCAAAGTCTTGGCATCTTACGGGCATTTCCTGGGCGACAGCACTCCGGGAACGGCCTTTAGGGGGAGCAGATAGACCAGCTAATGTCCAGTAAACCAAATGGCACTGAAAAGGTAAAAGGAGTCTAGCAAGACATAAGCCTCCCAGTCCGTCTAGAACGGTCCCTCAGATGACCCACAGGGCTTGGAGTACCTGGTAGAAAACAAACACCTCAAGCAGGCCATTAGCATTCTGCCTTGAGAGCCTCTGGCCAAAAGGCTAGGAGACAACAGAGCAAAGCAAAATGCAGCCTTCAGTTGGTGTTGATGCTTTTTTAAATAGTTATTTTGTGTGAGCGTGTGTTTGTATGCATGTTGGCATGTACATGCTATGCCATGTATGCACAAATCAGAGGGTAACCTGTGGTGTCAGTTCCCAGCTACCATTATTTGGATCCCTGGGATTGAACTCAAGTCCTCAGGTTTGGTGGCAAGGACCATTACCTACTGAGTCATCTCACTGGCGCCAAGCCTTCAGAGTCTCCTTTTTTAAAAATCTCAACTGTCTAGACCTCCCTGCCTGTCTCAAGCCTTTGGTTTTGAAAAAAAAGAAAAACAAGGCTATCTTCATTTCGTTTCATTTTCAGAGAGCAAAGGAGAGGAAATCCAGCCTCAGCCCTCACCCAGATGGTTTGCTTTGCACTCGGCACACTGGGAAGAGGAATGTAATGTTCTGGCTTCTCCCTAGATTCCCAGACCCTCCCAAAACAAAATAAGATGATCCTTCTCTCTCCTTAATCTCTGAATTCTTCCCTCAAAAGTCCAAGATGGTTCCCTTCCTCGTGGTTGCTTACGCTCTTGGTCATCAGATACGGGCTGGGCCACCCACCTTGAGCCAGTCCTCCACACCCCTCCTCTCACCCTGCGTCTCCTTCCTCTGTCCGCAGGTCCTCAGCTCCCATGACTCTGCAGAGCGCTTGTTATATTACTTTCTCAGGACAATCCCAGAAGACCAGATTACTTTCACTGATCATTCTCGGAAGCCACAAGCGGAATGGGGAGAAGGGAAGGTAAAGTCAGTGAGAAGATAAGCACTGGGGGAGGGGCGGGTACTATTTATATATACTGCTGCTGCCAAGGAGAAGAAGAGTTCCAGGCAGGCCCAGGAGTAGGGAGAATCGAAGAAAGAACGAAGATGGAATGAACCAAGTGGAGAAAATGAAGGAAGGAGCATTTGCTGACAAGGGAAAGGCAAACAGGAACCAAATCACAGAGGAGCTGTGACCCGGTGCTCTTCTGCCAGGTTACAAGGGAGGAAGCCATGTCTTCTGCCAGGCAAGTGGGTCGGGAATTCCCAGGTCATGCTCTTCTTCTGCCAATCCAGCTACCTTTACTCCAACCCAGATCAGTGGAAATCACCTCAGCCAACACCGCCTTGCCGTGTGAACGTGGCCCATCACTACTCCTTTGGAGCCTCCATTTTTCAATCTGAAAACAGTGATGGAAAGCAGGAGGCAGAGGTGGCAGGGGCGCTGGCTTACCTGGGACCTGAGTCCTTGGTCCTCACTCAAGGAGGGAGGGGGCTTCACATCTCTAAGTACAGTATCTGACATTCTTATGGAGAAGTCCTAGGGACATAGGAGGACCCCAGGAATGTTGCCAGCGTTGGAGACAGACTGTATCGATAGGCCAGGCCTCAGGCCTCTGGCCTCTCTACTCCTTCCCTTCTCACAGCCAAGCCAAGTGGGCAGCAGACAGCGCACTGGACCAAGGGCAGACAGGCGGCGGCGGGCAGGCAGGGTGAGCCACGGGCACAGGGAGAAAGGAGTGCATTGTCAGCTGAAACCCAACCAAGGGGGCTGGGGCCACAATGCGGGGGATTCTTTTGCAAGAAACAGACATGCCTTTCTTCCACCAACTGCCACTAAAAGAGCCCACTGGATTCAATTCTCTCCCATTTCACCCCAAACAAATGATAAATAAATAAACCTCAGTGAGTTCTGAGCACTGGAGCCAGGACCCTGGGCCCAAAGCAGACTGGATGCCATACTCCCTGGGTAAGGGAGGCTATGTCTGGTGGGCCTACCTGCATTCCTGTCCTAGGTCTGTGGCACATCTGTAGGGACCAGGCACAGGGTTGTTGGCCTAGGAGAAGGTGGATGTGGAACAGACCTGGCCCATCTGGGCAATTCTCAAGCTGGGTGTGTGTGTGGGAGCAGTACCTCATAGGAGGAGACAGGGTCTGGGTGCAAGTGAATAGGCATCCCCTAACTTGCATCTTGTCTGGGGTTTGCTCTGAAGCCATCCCCACCTCCATCTGCACACTCCTCTCAAATACCCAGGTGGCTGCCAAAGCAGCGGGCTTTCCTCTCCCAAGTCTAAAGACATCCCAGGAGTGACAGACCTTGTGGCAAGCTACAAGGTAACACAATGACAGAATGCCAGGTCTCCTCAAACCTCGTTTGCTAGATGGTCCAACTGAGGCAGCGAGTGGCAAGAGCTGGGTCTTCTGATGTCTGGACTTCTCAGCATCAGTAAAGCCAACTAGAGTAGCTTATGTCTTTGGCAGGAATCTTTTCTGACTGAGGGTCATCCTGAGCCTCGCTGCTGCCTAGAGGAGCGAGCTAGACTCCTGGAAGGTAGAAGCGACTGTGCAGTGTGCCACTGAAGGTCCCCTCCAGGTGGTGCTGCCACCTGCTGCTGGTCCTTGCTCCTATTGGCCTACTACTCTGTATACCTTTCCACTGTCTATCCTGTCCTTAGCTAAGGTCCCAAGTCCAGTGCTTCCTCCAAGAGCTCTCCCGCTTCCTGTTATCTCTGTACCCTAGCCTACAACAGCTGAGTTCCACTGAGACATGGGCCACTAGGGTACACAGGGCAGCTGAGCCTACCCTAGCTCCAAGCCAAGCATGCTGACTGCTTCAGGTTTCTGGTCCCCTGGCTCTGTCTTACATAACCAAGATGCAATTTCTCCTCGCCACTTCCTTCTCTAAGTGTTGCTATCCCTGGACTTCAGGCAGACCCCTCCATTATAGCACTTACCTCCCCACACACGTATGTCTCCCCCATTCTTCAGTGAACCCCTCCAGGGTTGGAAGCAATGTAGAGGGATCAGAGCGACTGGGGCACCTGTAACACATGCTTTCTCTGTTTTCTCCACATTTCTGGACATCAAATGAGTAAGATCAACCACTCCATTCTTAGAGAACTGTTCTCCTTTGGGGCCTGACTCTTGGGGAACATCCTCTGAGGACCAGAGTCTTTCTGTCTCTTGGTTCAGTTCAAGCCTCTGGGGATCAGGCCACTCTTGGCTATGGCTACCGTGTCTTGTTTTAGATTTCTTAGCTCCTAGCATTATGTGTCTGAATAAACAGTGCAGAGAGCCACCCTTCCAGTCTCCAGCATGAGAGGCCAGGGCTTCAGGACTTACCCTACTGCAGAAGAGACACAGAAAGGCCTGGCTAATTTCAGGGAAGAAATGCAGTTATTGAGAGAAGTCGGGCCGGGCGGTGGTGGCGCATGCCTTTAATCCCAGCACTCGGGAGGCAGAGGCAGGCGGATCTCTGTGAGTTCGGGACCAGCCTGGTCTGGAAGAGCTAGTTCCAGGACAGGAACCAAAAATAAATAAATAAATAAATAAATAAATAAATAAATAAGCAAGCTACAGAGAAACCCTATCTCAAAAAAAAAGAGAGAGAGAGAGAGAAAAGTCAGGACAGCTGAAAATTGAACGCATACATATATGCGAAGGCCTACATCTTTCCCTGGCTCTATGGGGACTTTTTCACAGCTCTCTTGTGCCATCCCGGCAAATGTTTACAGCCCTCCAGGTCAGAGTTTGGCCCTGAATACTGCTGTGGGCTCAAGCCACATACCCTTGCTCCAAGGATCACAGGCCTCAAATGGACACAGGCTGTTTCCCAACCCTGCACCTTCCTGCAGGCTCATTCCTTATCTGTCTTCAGGCAGATGCCTCTCTGCTTAGAGAAGAAACTGGGGAATCCTGATAGGACAGGTACGATGGCCAACACTGCCCTAGACTTCAGAGTCATTCAGTTTCTGTAACCTACAAGACACATGTGGTCAGACAATCTGAGTCTTACTACTCTCTCTTTCTGAGGTTCTCTCTCTCTCTCTCTCTCTCTCTCTCTCTCTCTCTCTCTCAACAGTGATGAGTGTGTGTGCGCGTACATGTGTGTGAGTGTGTGCTGTTCAGGGTAGATAGAACCTAGGGCTCTGTTTACTTTAAGCACCTGCCGTACTACTGGGTTTCCATCTCCCAGCCCTTCCCTGTGTTCTTTATTTCAATGAAGTTTAATGAATTTTCTCCATTGAAACGTACAATTATAGAATCTCATTTGGAAACTGGCAACCAGCTCCTCTATTTTCTGAGCTCATTTTTTTTAAAAAACAATATTGAAAATACATTTTTTTCCTACAATATATTCTGGTCACAATTTCTTCCCAGATTCTCCTTACCCCATCAAATCCACACCCCTTCTTTCTCTCTCATTAGAGAACAAACGTAAATGAACTGAACACAATGAAAGAACACGTGAAGCAGCACCCCAGGGTTGCTATACAGTGAGGTCAAGCGAGTGTTGAGCTTTATGTGTGGCTTCAGTAGCTACTTGGGAAATGCAAATTGTAGCTGGGTGGCCGAGAGGAAGTGATCCACTCAGGCTTCCTGCTCACTGCCGGGCTCCGGCTCCTTGCAGTCAAAGGCTGAGCCTCCCCGCTTGGTGATCAAGTGGCTTCTGAGAAGCAGGCTCAGTTCTGCTCTTGGGTGGTGATCAGTTTCCTCTCTTTTGTTGGTCCCCGTGCTACCGATGGATCTGTTTCCACCAAACAGCATTTCTCCAGGACCGAGTACTATCTGCCCAGCTGCAAAATTCAGGTTACAGTTTCAAAGGCTTCAGTGATTATAGATCAAAAAGGAAAAGGCCAATGAACTCCCAACAGAGTGAAATCATGGGGTATTCGACCGTCTTAGTCAGGGTTTCTATTGCTGCAACGAAACACCATGACCAAAAGCAAATTGCGGAGAAAAGGGTTTATTTGGCTTACACATCCATATCGTTGTTCATTACTGAAGAAAGTCAGGACAGGAACTCAAAATGGGAAGGGTCCTGGAGGCAGGAGCTGATGCAGAAGTCATGGAAGGGTGCTGATTACTGGCTTGCTTCCCTTGGCTTGCTCAGCCCGCTTTCTTACAGAACCCAGGACCACCAGCCCAGGGATGGCACCACCCACTATGGGCCCTACCCCATTGATCAGTAATTGAGAAAATGCTTTACAGCTGGATCTCATGGAGGCATTTCCTCAGCCAAGGCTCTCTCCTCTCTGATGACTCTAGCTTGTGTCAAGTTGACACACAAAACCAGTCAGTATAATGACAATGTCCCTCCTGGGGACGGGCACCGAGGAGACACATGGATGATTCCTGGCATCTAGACCTTTTCCAGTAACTCTTCTTTTTCACTTTCTACTCTACCAGTCTCAAAGGCCGTAGCCAAACACCTCAAACTTTTCAGACTCTACCCGCTCCATTTCCCTTCTGGAAACAGCTGATGACCACTTAGAGTCGCATTCCGCACCACAGCTATGGAGCCACAGAGGGCTCAGTCCTGTGTGCTTCCAGGTGATGAGGGTGATTTAAAGAGAAGTGTTGTAGGGAGACAGGGAATGCAGGCACACAGTAGAAGGTGGAGTGGCTGCTGAGAGCTTCCTGGGGCAGTAACAGCTTTCAGAGTGAGGGGCACTTCCTGAAGAGAGTCTTATCACATCTCTGTCCCACAGACTGGGAAACTGGAACAGAGTGTGGGCTTCTGGGTATCAGCTCTTTACCTCTGCATATCTAGCCTATCCTACACAGTAGCATCATGGGGGCATGCACATTGGCATAGCCTGAGCCCCGCCAAGAGCACCCAGGAGGACAAGCTATTTAGCACCGTATGGCACCTCTGTTGTTTTGCTTCCAATAGGTTTGTTGTTTGTTTTGGTGGATTTGGTAATGTTGTTTGGTTGGTTTGGTTTGCCTGTTGTTTTGTTATTAACAGTGAACAGCTTTGGGATTTCAGCTATAGCGTTTGTCCATGGATGAGGGGATTAGGAGCCCAGGCTGGGGCTGCACACGCTCAGAGAAGGGGTATCTACATGTGTGCCATATAAAGGGATTATACTTGCCACCAGCTATACACTACCTAAACCCAGCCAACCTCTGAGCTGACTGTGTCTCTGTAGTGTTGGAAGGTCTGACTCATTTGCTTGTTAGATGCTGATTATACACCTGTCGTGGGGAGCTATTATGGCTGCCCCAGACTTAAAAACTGACTTAAAAATACACATACTTATCAGATGCATCACCTCCCAAATGGCAATAAACGGGTTCCTGAGATCAATGACTGTCACACTAAGGGTTGTTTTCCAATATGCCTGAACTGCATATCCAAGGCAAGTGTGCCGAGGACAGGAAGGGGTAGGTGATACTTGGACAAGATTCAAACACCATCTAATAACCTACTGTCCTACACAGGTTATGGGTGATGCCCAAAGACAAGAAAGGCTGGAGGTCAGAACCTCCTCATTCACAGGCAGGATATTATCTCACTGTCTGGAGCTGCCTCTCAGGGACCAAAGCACTCCAAAGAAAAAGAGCAGGCTATCCCTTCTAACAGAATGGGAAGAACGCAAGAGAAGCTCCAATTAATCCCGAAAGAGGGAAAGAATTCTGAAGATCAGAGGAACGGAAAGTCAGTCAGGAAAGAAACTAGCATTCAGCAGTAGAGATCAAGGCAACTGATAGTCCTTCAAATACTTGAGTCATTTATTTATTTGTTTCTAGTTGTGCAATTGTTAATTCCAGCTAAATCTCCCCAGTGCCCAGCTCACATGTGTGGTACATTACGTGCCCATCTGGCAGCAAGACAGACACCTCCCTTGGCAACAGCCAACTGATGCTTCAAACACACTTGCATGCTTGTGCCCCCACAACAGCACAGAGAGGAACCAGAAAGAACATCCCGGAGTGTGCCCCACTGATGCTCTGGCAGGGGTATGAGCTCACAGTATCTTGTCTGCAACAGGGACTCAAGGAGCATGTGAAAAAGTGAACTTGGGTCAGGCCCAAGCTCTGGACCGCCTGAGATCCTTGGCAAAGCAGAAGAGGGATGCGGGCTTTGGGAACTGAGGCTGAAATTTGAGGTCTCTGTAGAAATGAAGACAATTTGCTCTTGGGGATTCCCCACCCCCAACATTCCCTTTCCTTAAACAAACTCTGGTGGAACGAACGCCTGCTCTGATTGTCCATGGAAAGGTTCCCTGGAATGTTGGACTGCCGCTCTGGAATGTATAGATTAAACGGGCCAATTTGGAAATTAACAGAGATGAAAAGAGAGCCTTATGGTCACATTACAAATGGGATCTAGACCTGAGAGGAGTGTGTGTGTGTGTGGGGGGGGTGGTCAAGAAGGCAGCTCTAAGCTCCTACTGTGTGAGTTTAGCATGTTCCAGACTCAAACCTGGGCTAACCTACAATTTTAGGTATGCGAGAGTCGGCAGAAGTCACTCACGGGCTCACTGAAGAACGGCATGACCTTCACTATGAATTCTGAAATGATGAAAATTAAGTTTCCAAACTTTTTACAAAAAGAAAGAAGGAAAGAAAAGAATAAAGAAGAATAAGGAAGAGCCTTACCCAGCAGTCAGGCAACACTGGAGGGAATCTGACCCTTAGAGTTAAATGTGATAAAGCTAAGGCAAGAAGGGACACTCTTCAGTCATCTTGAAATGAGAGTAACTAAAGAAGTGTTCACCAGACACCCCGATGAGAAGCAACACACCTGGGTCACATGCACCCCACCAGCAAGAGGTCTGCTCACCTGAACTGTGTGCAGATCCTACCTGGGTGGTGTGTATTCAGATGGTACATCGTTGCTCAATCTCAAAGGTTTGTAGGGGGTATTAAAAAGCAGAGTGATCATTCAGAGAGATAGATAATCTGGTGTACTTTGACTATACCCCAAAAGTCTTAAAAGCTAAAGAACTAGATCAATCAGCTCCAAAGTGTATAGATCCTCTCAATCGTGTGCTTGAACGAGTTGGTGCCTGGCCTTTGCTGGCTCTGTTCCTGTGACAGGAACTCGGGTTCCCCAGGGAAGTCATTTCAAGACCATACTTCTCACTTAGCCAATTCTTCCTTTAGTGAGATGATCCTGGTTTCCGAGACACCAGACACATTCATGCTGTAAATAGAGCTACAAGGGATGGAATGGGTCCCTGAGGGTAGAGAGAAACCTTGCAAAGCTAAAAGAGCTGAATTAACCACCTCCTATATACCATGCAAGTCTGGGACTAAACACCAGCACACATATATACTTCATGTTATCAGCAAGTTCCATATATAGCAATTTCCTACATCGGGAACATGTGTTCAAACAAACACAAAACTTAACAGCCCACTGCAATCATGTTCTTGACTCCCAGAAGAATATCATGGTATCATTTGAAATTTTTCAGCTTAGGTTTGGAATCATACCTAATAACGCTGGTCCTCCGGTTCCTAAGTACACCAGCAGCTAAAAGTGACGAGTAAGCTGCAAAGGACTTTTCAATAAGACAGAAAAACATTCAGTCAGTCTCTGATGGGAAAGACCCCTGCCCCAGAGTTAGAGAACACCAGCATCCCAGGGTCAGCCAGGGAAGAGGCAACTATTACACCTCATTGCGTGAGGTCCAGGACAACTACAGACCCTAAGTCTCCAAGGGAAAGAGTCAGATGTTGTACGAGGTAAACATACTGTTCAAAAGCTGTCCATCCAATCCCCTGGCTTCCATCATGATAGCCGAGGGTCATGATTTGATTAAGTGCTCACTCTACACCGATGCTGCCTAATTGAGGTTTCTCTGTGTTATCTTCCAGGGCACAGCACGGTTCTCAAGGCCAAATAATACTGATGATTGTGATGCAGGATGCAGTGATGGGGCATGAGCTGGGCACTTCCTCTGGCTGACGGATTCCCATGGTAACAAGAACTAGGCAGAAAGAGCACCTGCTGGAGACACTTCCAATACCTGCTTTCACAGAGATAAGAACTCATGCAATTAGCATGTTAATATTTGATTCATAACAACATTCTTGCCTTGTGATAACTCTCTGTTCACGACCCAGCGGCACACTGTAATTACCGTTCTAATTTGCTTGGCAATTCCCTTTTGTAGCGAGCCCAAGAAGGTAAACTGTATATGTTCCTGTGGCAATAGTTGCCATTTGACTTCTCCTATGACCCAGGTGCCCAAGGGCCCAAACCAGCTCTCAAAATGACAGAAAACTGGATGTGAGTGACCACTGAGGGACAATGACTCTTAATTATCTGGTCAGCTAAAGGACAATATTATCAAAGGGTGCTTGCTTCATAAAGTCCCCGAACACTGTATACTTTGAGAACTGCAATTGCAATACCACAACTAAGACCCTCCCTGACACAGAGTTGGTGCTCAGAAAGAGGTTATGAGGTTGCTGAATAGATGAGAAACGAATGGGGGGGTGGGGAGGCTGTTCTTGTAACCTGAAGAAGTCTACCAGTCCAGCAAGCACCGCCCCACATTCACCCACAGCCTTCTGTCCCAGGAAATCCAGTGGAACCTCGGAACCATCCACCCTAAGCTCCAGGAACCTAGCTACCCTTAGCTTCACAATTATCGCAGGAACTGGGATGGCTAACATCTTGGCTAAGCAGACAGCACTGAAACCCGGAGGACATTTTGCTTGTTGATACCCACTACATCCCACGGAGACCCACAGCAGGGATTTTATGTCTCCAAGCCTGGGGTTGGTTCTGGAAATGCTCACAGGTATGTCACCTAAGCAAAGACTGCAGTCCTCCCAGACAGGGTATCGGCTCAGCTTTACTCTCCTCTCAACCAGCCCTGGGATCTTTTCTTTTTTAACAAGATGGCATTCTCAAAGGCTACGCTATGCCTCTGCCACACATCAATGCCATCAAACTGTCACTGTATCAGATCGCCTTTCACAAGGGCTCAGTGGACAGGAAGTGACTTCTCAAAGTCACATAGCTAATAGGGTGCAGAGATAGGGTTTGAATTCAGGTCTTTCAGTAGCCATTTCACAGAAAAGGGTACAGGTTGGGAGGGGTACACAATGTCTTGAGCATCATACCTTCAGGATTTAAGAATTATGGGTCTGTGAGCTCCTCAGACACCATATTTCTCCATACCCAGCCCAGGGTATGGAAGAACAAAGCACATAAAATAAAGAGACAGGACAATTAGGCATTAGGAATGCAGCCTAAAAGGAAAGGTCATATGTCATCATTCATAGACCTAGTGACCCCTGCAGAACTAGCCCTTGACTTGAGCAGGTGGGTATGTGACATTATCCTGATCCCAGAGAAGTTACCAAAGATGACAGACTTCTACTGCCACGTCCTTTCTGGAAGCTTCCTGCCCAGCACCCAACTTTTCTTCTGCCGTTACTCCTCACTGGCATACTCCAGCCTTGTCTCCTTGATGGCCTGAGTCCCTTTCCTCGAGGCATGGGGGAGGTGACTGTGGCTTTCCCCACAGGCTCGCTAGCCCAGATCCCAGAATCAAGCACTTTCTAACTGTAAGAGCTCAGTAGACACATGGAGGGGTGGATAGGTGAACAAAGGAGGCAAATTCTTAGGAATGTCTGCACAAGTCCTGATTCTCAAAAGCCTAGACAATTCTCTCACACATTTCTTCACCCACCAAGCATTTCTGAAGTACCTACTAGAAGGTACAGCGGCGAGCTAGGGTCAACTGGAAAGCAAATGCTAACAGCTTTCCAACAGGTCCTTTGGGACTACTTAACCATTCTGCACTAGATTCAGATTACCCTCTATAACTGGGTTGGGCTCTCATGTCTCCTTCATTCAACAACATTCAGTGTCTCCCCACCTACTCTATCTCCCAATTGTTGGTGCTGGCACGGAAGAATCTGAGAACTAGCTGAAGTCCATGCTCTTACCCCACCTGTCCTCACCCCGATTCCATCCACAGCCTATTTACTGCCTACCCCTTGGTTGAGATATACTAGTCAGTTTTGGTGATAAATCAGCCCAAAGCTCTGACTGAAAGAAATAGTTATTTGTTCTCACCCATGCATCAATTGGGGCTGGACTATACTCAAGCTTGGCATTCAGTGGACTGGGTTTGTCCATGTAGGTTAGGCTTGGACGTTGTATATTGATTCTGGGACCCAGGATGAAGAGACAAAAGCTAAGTATGAGAGAGTAAGCCCAGTGAGGATGTATGTCACATCTAAGGCTCTGCTTGCTCTGTAATGTGTGTCTAAAGCAAGTTACATGGCCAAGCTGCCCAAAGTCAAGGAGCACACATTTTACCAATTAAAGAGATAAAACAAGGCACATAGTTAAATCCTATGGCCTTGGAGGCTTAGGGTGAATATTTGTGAACAATAATATCATCTAATACCAGTGGTTTTCAACCTTCCTAATACTGTGATCCTCATGCTGTAGTGACCTCAACCATAAAATTATTTTGTTGCTACTTCTTAACTGTAATTTTTCTACTGTTATGAATCATAAGGGAAATATCTGATATTCAGGGTATCTTATATAAGACCCACAAAGGTTGAAAGCCACTGAATTCTAATATACTAGTTCAGTAAAAATAAAAGTTGTCGGTCTTGACAATGGAAAGACTGGTTTGTATCATAGCTATATATCCTGTCTTCTGAGGGGCCTAGACACAGTGTACTCCCCCAATCCTGCAGTTCATGCACTAAGAATCTATGTGTAGAAATATGCTAGATCCTAGGCCAGGCTGTTGATCAATGCTCAGTGTGTCTGTTCTCCTGGTCACACAAATAAACTCTCCATCTTATGTCTGTTGTCTTCCCCCAGCCCAAGATGGAGAACCAAACAAGAAACGTGAGCAAACTCATGGGAAGCTGGCCTTGAGTTAAGCCCAGCCGTCACTCTGGGAAGGATCTGTCACCAACCCAGGTCCTTAAGACAATGAGTCTCCGTGGAACACAAGCTCATCCAACCAAGGATGCGGTCTATCTTGTACCACATAGGCCTTTCCAGTCTAAATTCCCAGCTGCCCCACAGACAATGCATTCCAGTGGACAGAAGAGACTTACATATATTTCTGATGTCTCTTTAAAGAATCCGACCCGGGGCCATACCACCCTAGGTGCTCTGGACCCAGACTCCAGAACTTCCACCACCACTTTCCTCTCTTTTCTGGAAACAGCCTCAAATGCTGAGGTTCCCACCAAAGCCTTCGCATTCACCCAGAGAGAAAAATGCAGCTAATCAAAGCAATCTGGACTTTTCTTTCCATTCCCACCACCCCACCCACCCTCACCCCACCCCACAGCGAAAACCTCCCTAAGTGGTTAAATGTTATAAGAAGGATTTGGCATATTTACCTTGTCAGAGATTGTGCTTTTGTGGTATCTTGTGGAGCACACACAGGCCCAAGAGCCAACAGTGAGCTGGACTATCAGGAGAGACCAACGAGCAACGAGCGAAGAGAACAACAGAATCGCAAGATAAGTCAATAACCTCTAATCACACACAGACGGGGCCAAGCACGCAGCTAACCGGGCCTTTCCGGCAAAAAATAACACTAATTAAGTAGTTATAAAAATTATTGTTATTATTAGCAGAATCATTATTATTATAATAAATTAAATACTGGCTAGAGACTCAAACATCTTTCTTTGGGATCTGGTTTCCACCAGTTCCTCTACACACTAGTTTTCTCCAGTGGTGGCTTCCCTTTGTTCGTGGAAACCACTGACACCCAATCTTGCATTGCAGGCTCTCCAGACACTGGTATAAATCCACTCTCGAATCGCTCACCTGATCAACAACCAGTTTCTCAGCACTGTTATGGATGGAGTGTGTATAACTCAAACTCAGGTATTGAAAGCCTACCTCTTGATGAGATGGTATTAGGGGGAGAGCCTCTGAGAGGGGATTAGTTCATGAGGGTAAAGTCCTTATGGATAATTAGAGCCCTTATAAAAAGACTCTAGAGAGCTATGGTCTGCTCTCCAACACACAAAGGCATGAGGAGACAGCTGTCTACAAGCAGAGGAGTCCTGATACCTTGATTCTAAACTTCCAGCCTCCAGAATTTTCATGCTGCATAGGTTTATGTCAACTTAACCCAAGCTAAAGCCATGGAAAAGAGGAAACCTCAATTAAGAAAATGCTTCTAAGCCAGGCTGTGCTGGCACACGTCTTTTATCCCAGGACTCAGGAGGCAGAAGCCCACAGATCTCTGTGAGTTCAAGGCCAGCCTTATCTACAGAGCTCCAGGACAGCCTTAGCTACCTGGAAAAACCCAGACCCAGGCAGGAAAAACAAACAAACAAACAAAATTACTTCCCTAAGATGGGGCCATAGGCAAGCCTATAGTGCATTTTCTTAAATAGTGATTGATGGGGGAGGACCCAGCCCATTATGGGCAGTGCCATCTCCGGGCTAGTGGTCCTGGGTTCTGTAAGAGAGCAGGTTGAGCAAGCTATGAGGAGCAAGCCAGTAAGCTGCATCCTTCTATGTACTGGCTCCTGCCTCCATGTTCCTACCCTGTTTGAGTTTCTGTCCTGATTTCCTTCCTTGATGAACTATGATGTGGAAGTGTAAGTCATTTTTCTCCAAGGTTGTTTTTGGTCATGGCATTTCATCATAGCAATAGTAGCCCTACGATAGTTGTGAAATATAAAGGTTGTGTTGCCACTACATACTTTACACCTGGTCATTGGCACTTTATGCCAAGAGCTCAAATGAAAACAAGCACCTCTTTCAACCTCCTCATATCTATCTTTATTCCCAAGCTGCCCTCTCTCCAATTCCCTAACAGAAACTCTGACCACATACCCTGGTCCCTTTGATGCCCTGCAAGTTGACAGTTCTGTTTCATCCCATCTAGGAGCCAATCTCTAAAGACTTGGGCTTCCACTCCAGTGGCTAACTGTACTTCTAAGGTTGTGCATGCTTTGTGGGACATGCTACACATGCTTTCTGTCCTTGTAGTTCCTTGATGTCTTGTGTATCCAACTAGAAAGGGGTCCATGTCTAAGAGAGCACAATACTGCAGTCGGTAGTCAGCAAATATTTGATGAGGAAATTTACTGGAAACATGCATCAACACAATCCAATATGCTTACTGAAAAGAAATTCCTGTGTGCTGGCCTTTGGGGGAGGCCAGTAAATTGTCATGCTTACTGCCTAGCACCTAGAGCCCAAGCCCAGAAAGAGGTGACGCCAAGGCCAGACACCATGGTGACTAGTATGTTCTTTACCAGGATCACCCTCCATGGACAGTTCACTTTGGAAGTTCCTGTTTCAGTAATGTTGACCACCAAGAAAGGTGGCACATGGGTAAACACGGAAAACTCTTCTAGTGATGCCAGGCATGTGATGTAAGTCAGACGCTGCTAGTGATGCTATCATCACAAAAACGGGGTTCGGGTGGAGCTTCCCTAACGAATCACCCCACCAGACACATACTTTTATTTTCTAAGTCTACTTCTTTCCCACCTCCCCATATTTTAGCTAGCGGCACCACGTTAGGCCCAACCATGCCAGAATTGTGCCAGCTTCTTAATCTTTCTGTAAGCGGTCCACCAGGTATCTGTCAGTCCCACCTCCAAAACAAGGCCAACTCCCCTGACCTGCTTCCTAGATCTAAGACACTACCATCCCTCACCTGGACAATTCCTACAGCACCCTGCTGCTCTCCAAACTTCACCACTTTGGCCCCCTCCCGCCCTAACTACATTCAGTGTTTTTTTTTAAAAAAATAATAATAACAAAAATGAGATCTTCCATGCCTCAAACCAACAGCTTCTACCACTGGAATAAAAACACAATAAATTTTCCTGTGCTAGGCAGGCCCAGTGAGGTTTCGTGAATGTCCCCTATGCTCCATGTTCTGATGCTACCCTGTGCACGCATGGTTCTATGTCTGCCCTTTCTGCTTTTAAAATAATCCTAAGGATCTTGGCCTTCATTATTCATGTCTAGAACTATTTGGCTTGTCATTATTAAACCTTTATCAGAAAGAAAGTTCTTCAGAGAAGAAGACTTGTTCTGTTCCTGGTGTTACCTTCAGGACCCATCATGGTGCCGGACACACAGTCAGGATTTGGCTCACACTTGCTGAGGTAGTGTGACTCTCTCCTTAGGGATGGACTGCTTACAGCAACCTTTTCCCAGAGGACACAGTGTGGACAGACTGGGGGAAAACCAGGGGAACTACTTCATGAAGGTGACCAGAGACAGCATCCCCTGTGTGTCCCTCTCCTGTGTTAAGATGAGAGCAGCATTTTACCTCTGTGGTCTTCCTCCACCAAACACATAATTTCAGCCTAACCGTGAGAAGAAAAACATATAAACATCATATAAGCCCTACCTCAGGGACAAACATCAGTCGGTCTAATGCTGGAAACTATCGAGGTCATTTCATACTCTCAAGGAAAGTCCAGGAAAATATCAGTGCCAACTGGAGTTTAAGGAGAGATGACAATGATGGGCTGTGGTACCCAGGGGAGGTTGTGGAACAGAAAAACGACATTAGGGGAAAAAGAAGAAGATGCAAGTGAAGTATGGCATTTAGATGACCGCAGTCTATAAATATTGGTTCATTAATTGTGACAAACGTATCCTGTTAATACAAGATGCTAACGATGGGGGAAGTGGATGTGAGGAACACTCGGTACCATCCTCCAACGATACCACAAATCAAAGCTGTTCTCCAGTCAAAGGTTTACTTCCAAAATACATTTGTTCCGTTGAACGAACGTGCAGCAATAAACACTGCGCAGATATCTTTGTTCGCTTTATGAGGATTTTCTGAGCAAACAGTCCAGCTCCTGAAGTCTGTTAAACATTGTCTGGGCCAGATCGCTCGCACGATCTCTCTGTTAACAATGCACTTGAACCTCTGTAAAGGCGGCCTCAGCCTAGCCCCTAACTGAACCACCAGTGGCTAAATGAGAGCTTGGGTCAATGACAAAAACAACAAAGCCTGCCCTCTTTGATGACGAGTCACCGTTTCCCATGCTCCCAAGCCCATCAGCCCCGCCGCCTGAGGCCTGCTGCCAAAAGCAGGCTGCCAAAGGCCCACTATGCACCTGAGCCCAGGTGGGGCTTCTCGGGCAGCTTCTGCTGTAGATGAGCAAATAAACGCAAGATTCTTCTCAGGGATCAAATGCTGCGGCACAGACTACAAAGAGCACAGGTAGAGAGAAGCCAGGTTGTGGGAGCTGGGGCAGTCCAGGAGACTTCCTGTAAGAAGAGCAAGCCGGGAAACAGGACCTCGAGAGGGAACATGAGTTCAGACTTCAGGGAGTGGTCTCATTAGAGCTGTTGGGTCCCCCAGATGGGCTGGAGAGGAGGAAGCCGATAAACTGGGTGCAGGCCAGACTGGAAACTAGGCTTTCAGCCTTCAAAGCGCTTCTTTCTTCTTTGCCATACGCAGCTTGTGTCCTTGTCCCTTCTCCCAGGACAAGATACCGTGTGCCTTGTCTCAGCCTGTGCCACAGAGCCCTGCACATGGCAAGAGCTCACAGCTAGTGGATGAAGACAAGAGGGAATTTGACACGCAGACTATAAACCAAAGATACTGGGACTTTACCCTACACACAAGGAGGTATGCCAGGCTTGCCGAAACACCCACAGTCAATCTCCCCACCTTTATCCCGGTTTGTTTCCTTCATTTACCCTCTCAGGCTTTTTAGGAATCATTTGTGTTGTGTACTTGTTTCCTGTCTGTCACCTCTCAGCCACTTGGCAAACAGGAGCTGATTACCTGCTACGTGCCCGGTATGTCCTAGGTACGAAGAGATGACATCAGGGACAAAGGTCTCTGCATTCACTGAGTTGATAAGGGGAGAAGCAATGTGCAGGTAAAACATACAGGATGCTAGCAGATGACAGGTGCTGGAAGAGAAAGGGAAGTGTTGAAGGGGTGCTCTCTCATTTTAATTTGAGTTATCAAGGGGAACTTCCTGTGAGCACCTGTAGAAGATGAAGGTGAGAGTGTTTTCATCTGTGCTCACTGGCAATTCCTGTCATGCAGCAGGCCCAAAAGAATTAAAGACAGAGGGTGTCAGCAAAGTTAGTCCATTGCTTTCTGTTTCTTTTCTCCCTCCCTCCTTCCTTCCTTCTTTCCTTTCCTCCTTCCTTCCTCCCTCGTTCCTTCCTTTCTCCCTCCTTCCTCCCTTCCTTTCTCCCTCACTTCCTCCTTCCCTCTCCCTCCTCCCTCACTTCCTCCTTTCTTCCTCCCTCGCTTCCTTCTTTCTTTCTCCCTCACTTCCTCCTTCCCCATCCCTCCTTCCTTCCTTCTTTCCTCCCTTTTTCCTTCCTTCCTTACTCCCTCCCTCCCTTTCTCCTTTCCTTCCTTCCTTTTCCTTTTCTAGTGCTGAAGATAAAACCTAGGACTTCTTTCTGTATGTTGCAAGCACCTGATAGTCTCATCACCAGTTCTAATTCATATATTTCAATCAGTTATCCAGTTTGAGCTAACCGTCAATTCATATACGGTTAGAAGATAAGACGCCCTTTCTTTGGTTTTCCCCAGTGGCGACACCTTACACACTGGCACGATATCAAAGCCAGGAAGCGAGCACTGTTATAATACACTGATACGGTTTGGGTTTCACCAGTTTTATTGACCTCACTTAAGTATGTGAATGCGCAAGACTGGCCCATTCAGTTCTAGGCAATCTGAATGGGCACTTTCTCTCCAATGTCTAAGTTAAGGGGTCATTCGAAGGGTTGAGAGCTGGAGGGAAAGCAGAGTGAAGCAACCGTGGTGGACAGCCTCCCTGAGCTCCACTTCTCCGGGCAGCCATCTGGAGAAGTCGGCTTACTCACTGCCATTGTGTAAGGTGAAAACACAGTCAAAACTCTGGAAATCCCCACGATTTATAGGCAAAGACCCGACTACCTCCAACCTGAGTCTTTGTTCTGGGGGCCCTTTCTGAAGCCAAAAAATGTGCAGGGTGGGAAAGAAACACTGCAGAGGACATAGAGAACAAGGAGAAGGACAGGTCCTAGGGACAGCGCAGAGTGAGGAAAGGAGCAGGAGTCCCTAAAGGTACTTCTGGGGTTCTAAGTCATTCTCCACAAGGAAAGTCAGAGGGGCCTAAAGAAGAAAAGGTGAAGCCCCAGTTCAGTTATAACTTTATGCACCATCTTGGACAAACTATACCTCTGGACATCATATTCATCACATGAATACTGGGAATGATTACCTCATCCTATCCACTGCTATCATGTCAATTTTGTGTCACCCCGTATCATCCCGTCCACTGCTTTCATGTCAATTATATATGCGTCACCCGAAAATTCATATGTTGAAGCTAATCTGCGATGAGCAATCTTAGGAGGTAAGGTCTGGGCTGTGTCTAGTGATGCGGTTAGGGCCTTTATAAGAGACTAAAGAGACCAGAGTCCTCCACCTTCCACCACATGAGCCCACAGGTGCCATCTGGGAACCAGGAAGCCACTCCTCACCAGTCATGACAGATGCAGACAACTCGGTCTTGAACTTCCCGGCCTCCAGAACAGATACAAACATGTTTCTGTTGTTTCCGAGATATCCAGTCCAGGATATTCTGTTAGAGTGGCACAAACAGACGAACGAACACACAGGGTTGTGCACAACAAAGAAAAGGAGAAGCAATTCCTTACAAAGCACAAGTGCTAACCAATTGCCAAAACCAGATAGAAGGAACCCAAGCCGACAGCCCAGCCTGTCTGCAGTCTATGACTAGGATGCCTGGCTGGCTTTCCCGGGATTGAAAACACAGAATTTAGGTCAGCACACATAGAGGCTCCGGCACTGTTTATAAGAAACAGAGAGTGTGTGTTCCTATTAAACGCCTCTGAGTCCCAGTGAGAGTGGGAGACCCAGGGCTGTTTACGGCTCTGGATATTTACTTTTCTCATATACAAATCAGCTTGGGTGCCGTCAGAGCTGACGCCACCTCACACTGTGGCCCTCTGACGTCCTGGCTCCTCCCAATGCCCCACACATGGTTTGAATTTATTGGTTTTAGCAGATTTCATTTATATTGTGTGAGGATCATGGAATGACCAGCAAACAGAAGCTCTGATCCATGCCCTGGGAAAAAAACACAGAAGCACAGAAAGAAGGCTGTCGGGGAGGGCTGGGGAGATCCCTTCTAGGCAAGAAGCAGCTCCTGCTTACAGGAAGGGCCGCTATGGAAACAGGGAATCCATGGGATGTCACTGTCTGCAGGGCCCCAGCTGGAGATGGTCAGAGCATGAGAAGGGGAGAAGACTCTCAGTGGCTACGGAAGCCCAAACAGCTAGTGCCCACAGCATGTAGGAGACTGCTGAGCTTCTTGACTTCCAGAGCTGAACATCTGGAACCTCAGTGGTGCTGATGGGGGTCAGGGGAGGCACTGTGGGCTTTCTGTTTTCTTCACTCACAGACGCAGGAGATGCTATGGAGATGTAGCTGCTGAGTTTACATACAAACCCTGAGGATTTGCTTGCAGTCAAGCCCTGGGGGAACCCTAGGTCATTAGATGAGGTTCCTATCCTCAAAGAACTTCAGACCATTGGAGAAGTCAGAGCGTAAACACAGAACGGACAAAATGCCACTCTCCAGCGGTGTCAGAGCCAACTGAGGAAGTGGCTTTTCAGGAGGGGTGCGGTTTTGGGTTTACCAATCTCACGCCACTAAAAAGGAACAGCTCAGGGAAAGTCTGCCTCGGTACACACCATCGGATTCATAACCAGCACGCTCACTCTGTGTGGACGGCAGGCCTTCCAGTGTCCCACCTCTGCTCAGGCAGCATCCAACTTACTCCTATTTTGAACAGGTGACATTCCCCTCAACCTGCAATCAAACAAATCCCGTAAAATTCAGGGCTTATGTCAGCCCCTGCAGCTATGTTAGGAACGGCAGCAGGAGTGCCAGGTTTTCCTCCAAAGGCCTTGTTATAAATAAGATTAGCTGGACTCATTCGGACACCAGCCAATCTAAGGGCAAATATGATCAAGAGTTCCAGAAGCTGAGATTCCCCACTCTGGGACAGTAGTGGGCACATTCTGGATCCAATAGGTCAGGTGATGGAGAACGCACAAAGGCTTTCTCAAGCCAATGGGCTTGGGAATGTGCACTTAGCTCTGGGTGAGGTGTCCCAATCTGAGACCCGTGAATACATGAACTAGCGAGCCGGTCATTAACTAAACGAAACGTGAATGGCAGAACACAGTAGTGGGAACAGTGTTCCTGCCAATGCAGCCAAGTCCAAGTCCAATTGCCAGAGCTCCACGATGTGGCCACATGTGTCTCAATATCTGTGTCTCCCTGTGGCTCCCACCAGCGTGTTCTATGTGGTGAGCAATGACATTACCTCAGTCTGGATTAGTATTACCACCATCACCTCACCCCACACATGCAGCTGCTTCGGAACCTGGGGATCGCCACTGGCCCTTCAGTGCTGAGCTTAGGTGGTCTAAAGCCCAGACAAGGATTCATGGCGGCAGAGGGGAGGGGGGTGTTTGCTATGTTCAGTGAATCCTGCAACCATAAAAGTCTGGATAACAAGGATGCAGGCTCAGCCCTTTTGGAAGCAGCCACAGAACCTCTAGATGACCTGAGCCTTAGTCAAGCCCCCGCCACCTGCAGGTGGTACTCAACAGTGACTGACAGGTGGGGCGTAGCATTCTGTGAAGCTACTACTTTGACAGCTCTCAGAGAGAGCCCTTGGGGTGGCACCCTGTCACAGTTCCTGACTCCCGTGCCACAAAGCGCCCGAGAGCAGCATCCTAGCCATCCACACCACAGTTGCTATGATGAGCAGCCTTCATGTCCTCTTCACTCTTGCCCTGAGTACACCGGGCATCCTCTACCTGTGAGGTTTAGCCACTACTCTTGGTCCCGAATTCTAGTCCCCTCACCCCATTGCTGGTAGGTGGGCTCCTTTGCTCCCCACTTGTCAGAGCCACAGCCTACTTCAGGATGACAGAGGTCAGCAGAAGTCTCTCAACCCTGTCACTGCTTACTTGTCAGACTTTGAGCCTCAGCAGAGCCGCCCCTCCCCCCTCTCTTGGAGCACATTTCCTCTTTCCATGAGATGCAGAGAGGGTGGTACAGGCTTCACAACCAGACGTGGATGGTTTCTATTCCAGGCCCTCTGTGTATCGGCTGGGTCACTCCAGGCAAGGCAACCTTCTCTCTGAGCCTTCTTCGCGGCCCACGAGGTGGGATTAAATCTACCTGAAGCCTGCTGTGAGGACGAAGTGGGACAGTGCACAGAAAGGGCTAGGAACTTATTCTCTGCACACCTCTACTGCCACGGCCACTCCTCCCCTCTCCAGCAGCCCCACAGACAACTTGAACCCCAGAACTTGGAATTGAGTCTGGCACAGGGCAAATCCTATTACTTGCCAAGCAAGAGTGGAAAAAAACCAGGAATAGATGAAGCATATTGTAATAACTAATCCTGTCAACTAAGTATTTCCAAGGTACTTCTCTTTAGGACAAAGCAAAATGGGAAACAATACATAGCTGAGGACTGTTGAGCGCAGAGCGATCTTGTTATTAAAGTCCCATCAGGCTTCCCACCACCCGCCCAGGAACTCTGAGCTGATGCTGTTTCTTAACTCCCACTTGTCTAAGCAATGGAGATAAAGGATGATTAGGCAAGTCCCCTTCCCCCATGACCCTCATAACCCAGACACAGTTGAGCCTCCAGCCTGAACTTCTCAAAACCTCCTTTCAGTCCATCCCCATCCTAGGGAACAACCGGAGACTAGGGAAGTCAGATCGTACATACTACTGGTGGCCATGACCATTTCTGGGGTGGTCAGACCACATAGCTGCCATCAGGCTCACCAACCAGATACAGAGTGTGAGTGAGCAGAAGAGACCAAGCCGGGGGACAGAGAACTGTCTTTAGTTTAGGACAGGCTTCCCAAGCTCAGTACGCAGGCAGCCTGGCAGCAGACCCGAAATTCTAACCAAAAATGACCTCTAGAGTATCTCAGCTAATACTCTCATCTCACAGGCATCGCTGGGACCTCGCAGCAACCTCAGTGGAGCTCCTGTGAGCCCCAAGATTTTCACCCACTCAAAGCAGGAAACTCCAGTCCAGCTTTGAGTCCAGGTACCAAAACATTTAAGCCTAAATCTAGGTGCCCTCATTGGTATAAAAGCATGTATTTTCAATTTCCTTAGAAATGGGGAAAGGATGCCTCCCAGGACTGTTTGAGGAATGCACTGTGATAAACCTGAGACCTAGCACAGAAAGGAAATCAGGGCGGCTATCTTGAGAGCTTCAGGGAAGAGGGCAAAGATGAAGCAAGGCAGTCAGGATTTCTTTTATGCCTGTTTTCTACGTTCTCCCATCCTGGCACCTTGGCCAAGCTGGCTTCTTCGTGGACCACCCTTTCCATTCCCATTTCTCAAAGCACTTCAAAGCCACCTCTACCAAGAGGCTGGCATTCCTTTCTCGCCACCCTCCCAGCAAAACTATTCTGATGGACGCCAAGAACACAAAATCATCTCCAAGACCAGCAGCTGGCCTCAGCATGGGGACTTGACTGCTGGGTCAACCAAACATCCCCGGCATGATCAAGCACGATGACTGAGTGTTGTGACTGGAGGGGTCCCAAAGTATATCCGTTTACCCAACCCATGACCAGCCCACAGCCCTTCAACCTGCCTATAGAGCCCGGTGCTCAAAAGTGGCCAGAGTCTAGTGATGCCACAGCCACATCCCTGGGGATCGGGGGACATGCCCATAGTCCCAATACTTGGCCTGAGTGACTAGAAAACAAATCTGATACCATTCCTGAGCTCAGTGAGCACACTGCAGGGGAGGGGTGGATGAAGCCAGATGGGGAAGGGGACTGAGGGGGGGGTGATATCCTAGCTGGTCTAGGACAGAAGGAAAAGCTCTAGAGACTGCATGCAACTGGGACATAAACAGTTGGAAAGACCACTGACAAGTAGACTTTTGTCACTTCTCCAACTTAAGGACCAGTAAGGAACCTTATGGGAAATAAGGCTTTTAAAGTGAGCCAGATTTCTAACCGGCCTTTCTCCGCTGTATCTTTATCACTAAATGGGTCTTTCCAGTGGAACCCAAGGCTTAAACAACTAAGCCTCACAGGCACAGTGAGTCCATGGAGATAACAGAGAGCAGAAAACTTTAAATACCCTTGATAGCGTGGAAGGAGGGACTGGATAGGGGTTGGGGCGGGGGTGACATTATTTTTGCACTAGGAATTCTGGGCAGGGCTGTACCCTCTTCTCCTGTGAAAGAGAGCTCAGAGGTGCCTCCTGGCTTCTGGAGGTGTACTGCAGTCAGGAGTGTGGGGGAGGGGTGCAGTGCATGCTGTTTTCTAGCTTCTCTTTGCCTGAAAAAGGCAGTACCCCAGGCATCCACACATGTGACCACATCAGTGTGGGTGTTGTCCCTACCCACCTCTAGCTCATGTCCGTGCACAGTAGGAGGGAGCTGGAAACATTTCTGGAAGAATTCACTGATTGTGATTTTATATATGAAAAATAAAACACTATACTACAGTACTTTAGACCAGTCAGTCCTCCCAGGACAGCCCATGACGCTAGAGATGAGGAGACCAAGACAGACTGCATAACCTGTCTAGGGTTATTTGTGGTCCCAGTAAGCACATTGAAGGCTTCCCAGTGAAGGGGGCTCCTGAACTGAATAGCCTCGTGTAACTTTAAGTAGGAATGAATATGGGGTTCTAAAGGTAAAATCTACCAGGATGCTGATGAGAATAAGGAAAACCAAGGGGCTTGTGCAAAGAACACAAGTTCACAGGTCGCAGAAAATGGGAAGGAAACCTCCAAGGCTTCTTCCTGACCTTGACCCAGTGGGTCAGAAAGAGAGGAGTCAGAGAATAAAAGGTAACCAAGAAAACCTGGGTCCTCGAGACAGAGAGATGTGTGCGTGTACTATCTGCAGGGCAGGGGATGCTGGGGAGGTGCTGACAGGTTCCCCCTGGGACAGGAGGGAAGAAAAGCAGCTACAGCAACAGGTGTAGAAAATGCACATCTCAAGGCCAAGGCTGTCCTGCAGAAATGGCCCCGGGGCCCAGGCATTTATGAGCCCCCTCTGATGACTTCCTGGCTCTCTTCAAAGGCAGCCAGGCATTCAGAGTGGGCCAAGTACAATTGGCCCATCAATCCTTTCACAACACAGTTCTAATAGTCAGCCACATTGCTGCACCTAAACTCAAACTACTAAACCGTGTCCATAGGAAGTTAGTCCATAACCCAGTGACCCAGGATAAGTCTTTCTATGAAGCAGCATTTGTTTGAAGAGCCGGGGATTTTAACAAGGACAGTCCATTCAGGTGAGAAGGAGCTAGGCAACAAAAACTGGGAAAGGGCCCTCAGGGAGCAGGGGAAGCAGAAGATGATGTGTGTGGCCATGACCAGGGACTCTAGTGGTGGGTGGGGAGAGGAAGCCTGTGCCATTCAATGTCACCGGAACCCCCAACCCAAGAGGATCGCGGAAGAACAAAATTAGATGTTTGCACATGAAAAGAGGTTACAGAGGGACGAGCCTGGGGATGCTCTGGCACTTGGGGTGTGTGTGTGTGTGTGTGTGTGTGTGTGTGTGTGTGTGTGTGTGTGTGAGGGGATGACAAAATATTCTAGGCTAGACAGTAATGAGTCTAAGAGAGATTCATGGATGCCAGGAACAATGTTGAGGGCATGGGATACATCTCAGGTAGAAAGTCTGAGCTGCAGAAGCTAGGAGAGCCTCACCTTTCAGAGACGGTAGCCAGCAGCCAGCCCCAGGCTACCCCACAGAGGTGGGCTTCCGACCAGGAGTACACTAGAATCAGTTCTGCAATCACTTGTGAGAACATGTTGGATTAGGCTCGAATCAGGAAAGAAGGCCTGCCCAAGTAATAAAGTCAAATATAGAAGTGCTGAAAGAATGCCATAAAATTCCATAAAGAATTCCATGGAGGGCAACACTACACGTGGCATGGTCATAAAAGAAATCTCCGGGTCAAGTCTGCACCAGTTCAGACCTGGCAGCACTCTCGGAAGACTTCCTGGAAGAGGTGTAACTTTGAGCTGAGCCGCGAAAATCAAAGACTGGGGGCATCAGAAGTAGAAGAGAAAAGTAGGAAATTCCTGGAGAGGGAGGGGGCCCAGCAGAAGTCACTGTGTTTCCAAGCTTGGGGCAGGATATACCGCGTAGATTAAGCAGCCTGCGGATCCTGGAGGAGCAGCCTGGCGAGACGGCTTGGCAGCCAGGAAGCCGAGCTGAAGGCTGGGCCACCGGCTGCCTGTGGATTAAGTGGGTGGACAGAGAGCCAGTGATGGGAGATAAAAGGAGTGAAGTGGATAATATTTAGAAGCAAATTCAAGGGGGAAAGAACGTCAGCCGTTGGGCTGGCAGCTGCGGGTGCTTGCCAGCATTCTTCAGTTTCCTCCCTAGAAAAGCCGCTTTACCAGGCAACCTCTTCCTGGCTTTGAGAGAAGTCCAAATGGGAACTATTAACAAAGGCACGCGCTCAGTTTTATCTCCATCAGAAAGTGCTTTGGCGGTAAGGAAGGCTTTCTCTGGGCCTGGGAGTGGAGAGAGGCTTGGAGGGGAAGGAGATCCGACATGCTCGCAGATGGGGCTTCTTGGAATTCTTGAGAAATGGCCCCTTCCAACTCCAAGAGTTTAGAAGTCTGTGTTGATGAGCTGAAAATGCTTCAAAGCTAAGAGGCTAGGATTTCATGACGTGAAGATTCTTCCGGTCCAAAAAATGTCTCGGAGCTGAAGGTTCTAAGATTTCACCATTCTCTGGTTCTCTGAGCCTCAGAGTTAGAGCTCCTGAATAGCCCTGAGCCTGGAAGTTTTGCTGTGAGTTTCTGATCCAAGCATCATCACCTCCAGTTTGGGGCACTCACTGTCCTTTGACGGTGGTATCTAAGCAGTCCTGTGTTTCTGCTTCTGAGTCTGCCACCCGAATATCAGGCCCCCATTTAGACATAGATATCAAGGTCTGGGATCAGTCAGGTCCCAGATACAGAGCCTGAAATATCAGCAGGGCCTTTTTTTTTCACCTGGACCCAGAAACAAAACATGTGTACATATGAAGCAGGGTCACCAGAGGGACTGCCCCACCATGTGACAGATATTCCCAGAACAGATCCTGGCTACAAGGCTGTGGGTGGGGGGCTCAACAGGGGTGGTGGGCTGAGGAAACACTACTACTTTCCAGACATACTTCTAGAGCTACAAGAAGCCACCTGGGGCAGCCTATGCTGAATGGACCCTGGACCAAGAATTCAGAGAGGAGACAGTGCATGTGCCCTGAGGTCCGTCCGGGTATCCAGTATCCCTCCACCCTAAGGAGCACACAGAAGGGCCAGCTCAGGAGCCCAGCAATGTGAACCGGAGGGTGGCCTGCTGCAGAAGCTCAGAGAGGCCCCAGACCTCAGAACAGGCATTCTTGGAGAATCTGGGAGATAGCTACCAGCTCTGAAAGCTTTCAGACACGTGACAGGGAACAGAAGGAAGGACAGGGTCTCTCGTTACGAAGGACCATTAATATTCAGATACTGCGGGGCTGAGTTTCCACCCTGTGAAACAGGACTTTTGTAGCACCTTACAGGGTACAAAAGCAGCACATACTCTTAGGTAATGGGCTCTCAGCAGGCAAAGCCTATGCCGTTCATTCCCGGGTCTCTGGCCCACATCCTGCGTCGCACTGCACTGTGTCTGCTAGGGTTAATGGGTGAAAAGGTGAAGGAAGGAGGGGATCTTTGGTGAAGGAGAGGATCAAGCCTGGGCAGGGGTCAAGCAAGCTATGCCACACGAGCTGAGAGCCTCTCGCTGCTCTGCACACACTCCCACCCTCATCCTACCCCCCATGAACCACCAAGTTCCTGAAAGGTAGGTATTAGCCAGGGTTCGCCAAGGACAAGCCTGCCAAAGATGGATGATAAGTCAGGCTTAAGACTGTGGTGTGGGTTGGCTCAGGCCCCCTGAGATAAAGGGCTAGACGTGAAAATTACAGCAGGCAGAAAGGGGTTGGCACTGGGAACTGCCTAGCCCAATACTGCCATGGAACAAAGGAAGCAACTTGGACCCATGGAGGGAAAATGATTTTTCTGCAGTCATTGGCAAAGTAGAAATGGAGGGTTTGCTTTGAATCACAAATCCTCATGCGATGTGTTCAATGCCCGTGTCTCTTCAAAATTCATAAGCTGCCACCTAACCCCCAGAGTGATCAACTTAGGGATGGCTGGCCTCTGAGAAGAGACTGGTTTGTAATGACAGAATCTTGTGAATTACTGACCTAGCAAAGAGGCCTGAGGGAAGTCACTATTCTCTCTTGTCCCTTGCCACCCACCATGTTAGGATTCAGAGAAGTCCCATCTATGAAGAATGAGCCTTCACCACATACTGAATCTTCTGGTACCTTGATCTTTCCCTTCACAGTCTCCAGAATCATGGACAATGTTTACAAATGTTTACAAATAAGCTGCCTTGCCATAGTATCTCAGAGGGATGGAGACAACCCACTTGATTTGGTGTCTGAAGCAATGCAGCGGTTAAAGTTTATGAGAGGAGACCCATTGCTGCAGTTTATGCAACCTTCCTTCAGCCATTCATTTTCTCCGCCATGCTGGGTCACAGAAGGGGATAAAGGATGCACATCAAGGGTGTGGACCATTAGTCATTCATCATTCATCACTCTGCAAATATTTATAAGGCACTTCCTACCTACTGATGAACCAGATGCAGATTACTATATGGCTATATGGAAACACAGAAGACCTTTCTGTATTCAGCTGTGTAGGCTTAGCCTCATTTGGGGGCTACCTTCACAATAGTTCTGTGGGAAACTGGTGATGAATTCCAGGGAGATGGTACCCAGAATGTCTTTGGGGACTCCTCTTTTAGAATTACCTTAAGATTCAATTCATAATCCAGAGAAAGAAGTTTCAGTACTTTTAAATTAGTTTTCTTTTTGTATTTTATAGTTTACTTTATCAATAATGATACACCCACACACACACTTATTCATGCACACACACCATACACATTTACATAGATATAATTTCACCATATAGTGTCATGAACTATGAAAAACCAAAATCAGTCCACTTTTTAGATACCTCAAGAGCATGGGGTTTAGCAATGAACATTTCTCAGTCTACTGGGCCTGTCTATGCAACCATAGCCAAAGATCCAACTTTTTCAAGTCTCAATTTACAACAGATATGACAATAAAGCTTTTGGCACTTCCCTGGAGACGAGAGTTAATATCCTTTGAGGTCCAGTGCCGCACCCAGTACAAAGACAAATGCAGCATTTGATTCTATGATTCCTAACCCCCGGAGGAAGAGACTGAAGAATTTCGTGAACATTTTGTGCACTTTCAGCAGGTATGCTCCAGAGTGCTGGCTCTTGGATGCCGGAGAGCAACCATGCATTCTGGTAAAGCCCAGCAGTGGGCAGCACAGCATGAACCTTGTTCTCTTACCAAGCCTGGAAAGACCATCTAACTCAAGGGTTCTCCCCATATAGTGGAAGTGGGCAGAGGCAGGAGGGACTGAGAATCGTACAGTGATTCTAAAATTTCCTAATGCTGTGACCCTTTAATGCAGCTCCTCATGTCATGGTGACCCCAACCATAACATTATTTTCGTTGCTACTTCATAACTGTAATGCTTCTACTGCGATGTATCATAATGTGGTTTTTTTTGGTGACAGAGGTTTGTAAAGAGGTTGCAACCCACAGGTTGAGACCAGCTGTCCCAGAGGGAGTTGTGGAAGCCAGTACCAGTCCCTGGATGCAGCAAGCAGAGCTGTTAAGGACCTCCAGGTTCTAAGACTGCCATAAGATCTGGCCTAAAGGATTAAGCATCCCAGGCTCCCCACCATCACATGTTCTGCAGCACCAGGGGTCGAACCGAGTACCTAAGGACTTGTGTGCAATAAGTTCCTACCACTGAGCTATATATCCCTAGCTAGCCCTCTTTTTACTTTTGCACTTTGAGACAGGATCTCGCTAAGTTGACAGAAAAAGACTCTGACCTCAGTCTGCAGCCCAGGCTTGAACTTGTGGTCTCCTGCGTCAGCTTCCTGAAGAGCTGCAATTATGGGGCTGTGCCAACAGGCCTGGCTCTCCACCACCCCTACCATAGCCCAGTTTGGCCTTGTTCAGCAGGCGCTGGACAGTGACTATGGCTGCAGGCAGAAGGGTATGCCCACTTCTCATGCAGCTCTCTTTTTCCTCTGCCCTGGAGCCCATGACTCCCTGCCAAGCACAGAAACTACATATAGGAAGTTCTTCAGTCATTTGGAGTCCCCATGGACTGGCTCTGTTCCTTATTAGCCATGTGGCCTTGGGCAAGTCATTCAACCGTTCTTGGTGCCCACCTTAGAAAGCCAAAGGGTTACAAGGAGAATTCGGTGAAATGGAAAAGCACATGGAGCTTCCTGCTGGGTGCCTGGCACCTGCAATTGATTAGAATGGTCCTATGGAATGTCAGGGCTGGAAGGGGCTCTAGAGATGACCTCATCCTGGTGTCTGATTTCACAGGCAGGGTGAACTGAGCACAAGGGAAGGAACTGACTTGCCCAAGGTCACATGGTGAAACCTTGGTGATACTGAATCTAGCACCTTGAGTTTATTTTTGAAATCAAAGGTCGAAACCTGTCATGAGACCTGCTTGCTCTTCCTGCAAGCTGAGCAGTTACCAGCTTTAGGCTCCCTCTGTCCTCCACTAGTCCAATTTAAAGTATCTTTCTCTACTGAGCAAGCAAAAATACATATTTCTACCAAGAAAAAAAGCCATACATAAAATACTTCAAAACATTAAAATTAAAACTAAAAAAAAAAAAAACCTCAAGCCTTAGCATCAAAAAGCCTAGTCTTTTAAGCTTTTTTTCTCATCTTCCTCGCTCACTGCCCACCCCCGATTCTGTAATAACAGTACTGCTTCGAGGGAAGAAAAAGTCCTGATGCACATAACTGATATTTCAGTACAATAACACATCACAGATGTTCCTATCAAACTGGGCACGCATGTATGCACACCATTTGACTGAGAAAGCAGTTACATTGCTGATTGTCAGGTTGAGGGTCCCGACTGACCTCTGCCCAGGTTCTGATTGCTACTTTTTCCAGTCAGCCTGCTGCTGCCCAGAAGGATGAAGGAGCAGTTTCATCACCTCCCTCCAAAATGCTATCAGGACAAATTGGTGCCGTCAGGCTCGCAGGCAGGTGGTGAAGGGTGTGCAGATTAGGAAATGAGAGGACTCCTGTTTTCTTTTGCCTGAGCCTTGTTTTCTACAGCCCTTTCAAGAAGCTGGACCCAAGAACAATTTGAAGAGCGGGCCCAGGCTGGTGGTGGGGTGGGAGTGTTTTTGCAACAGAAACTGGAGTCTGTTTGATCTTCAAACATGGGCTTTGGAGACTGTCAGCGGGCTCCTTGCTGGCCGATGAACGGCTCGCAGTAACTTTTCCTAAAACATAAGCTCGCACACTCTGCAGCAAATGTTTTTAACCCACCAGAGCCGTCATTTGGTTGAACAGCAGTGTTTCCAGACTCCCGAAGAAAGATAGTTTTGTTGTTTTAAGAGAGACAGATTAAAGCCAGGGACTGTTTAACCAGAAAGCTCCAGGGCTCCCTTCAGCCCTTGTCAGGTTCCTCTCTGGTTGGTACAAAAAGGGTGTCAAGCGTGATAGTGGATCCCCCCCACCTCCCAAAACTAAAATAGATATCTATGGAGGCTAGACATGAGGAATATGGGCAGAGAAGCTGCCCACAAAACTGCCTCCAAAATGAGATGGGCGGGCGGTGAGTGCTGGGGGCCCCTGGACCACTGATAATATCAGCTCACGAGGCTGGCAAGGGGAAAATCACTTCAGAAGAGGAGAGCCGCTCTGTTCAGAGGGCTCCGCGCTGGGGCAGAGAATACACAGGATTTTCCCCGTGGAGATGGAGGCAGGCGTAGTCAGAACCCTGCGGGGCGTGACTAACTGCCCCAATATTCCTGCCACCGGGCCCTCTGGGTAAGGACTCCACAATTATGGGAGAGCCAGCAGGAGAACTCACAAACCCGCCTTTCATTTGGCCGGCAAATCAATCTGGCTTCTTACCTCCCTGGGGACAATATTGCATTTCCCCTGGAAAAACAAAGGCCAGAGATCTCGGAAGGGGGATCAGCTTCAGCAGCCGTTTCCCTGGTGAGGAGCTTGCAACATCTCTGGAGCAATTGGGTCTGATCCCAGGGATAGAGTCTGGGATCTAGTCATCTTATGAGTCTATCTCCTTAATGATGAGCACACACGCCTTTGAGGCCACATTTCACTTAGGGCATCAACCCAGACCCTGTATTGGGGCCTCCTTGTGGTATCCACAAGTCAGGAGTTTCCACCCTGAGTTGACAGCTCTGTTCTCTAGGCACAGATGTGAACGTACTGTTCCCAGGGCCTCAGAGTTGAGTTTGGGACCAGTGAGTTGCGAATGACCTCTGTCCATAGAGACAGGCGGTTAAAGACTTTTTGCTGGATCAGGTCTCTGACAGCCAGAGACTTTAAAGCTCTTAAGCCCCTCCCTTCTCCCCTACTCCCTAGGTTCAGAAATTAGAACTGTCGATCTTAAGCAAACACACTTCTATGAAATTATTACCCCCAAAACTCTCCTTTGCCCACTGGATGCTCCCCCAGTCTTAAGAAGGCAGCTCCAGAGTAGCAGACCTCAGCAAAGGCCCCAGGGAACTGTGAAGAACTTGGCATCAACCAGCAGACCTGTGCTGGTGGAGGCCATGCCCACAATGCCTTCCCTGCCAGCACAGCCTAGGCACCATACCCTCCACCTCTGTGCTGTTTCTATACAGACCCACTCACAGGTGAGTGTCCAAACAAGCTCAGGACAGCCTTGAGCTCCAAGTTCTCAGGGCCTGGGAAGCCTCCTGCAAACGGGCATCTCCCTCTTTCTGTTTTGTATCACTCTGATGCTCCCGGGGAAATTCTTTCTGCTCAGGCAAGCACAGCAGGTGGAGAGTGGATATCCCCAACAGGGAACCACTGGAATGGAAAGAAACACCCAAACTTTGGCACGTAGTAGTTTCCCCTGACCCCAACAAAGCAGCCCAGTGCTGTCCCAGAGCTAGAGAGATGCTTTTGCTTGGGGCAGAAAGCGGAGGGTGGGGGCTGGGGGCTGGGACCTGGCTCTGGTTCTCTGCTGGAGCATGACCAAGATCAGAGCCCAGGACCAAGACACTGTGCGGCTGGGGCTGCTGGCTAGGCTGGCATGTGGGTGTTCCTACCTGGGAGAAGTTGAGCCCATTGAGAGGATGGCACTGCTCCTCAACCCGCTCCACAGCCCCAGTGCTCTTCTTCATCTTCTCAGCCTGCTGGGCCAGGTAGAGGTCCAGCACAGGCACGCCTCGGGAGCGCACGTCCGTCTCCGTGAGCGAGTTCACCATCAGCATCACCCACACTGGCCTCTTACGCTCCCAGTTGCCAGCAATGGCATTGAACAGGTAGTCAGCATACAGCCCTTTGCCGCGCTGGGCTGGTGTCATCCATGAGGGCATCATCAGCTTCACGTAGTCCAGGTGGCGCTTCAGGCGCCAGTAGAGCTCTCTTGGCAGCACGTCCTGCAGGTTCTCCCCATGGGGCAGCAGCTGGCAGCTGGCCAGGGCCGAGATGGTGTAGGGATCCGTCAGATCCAGCTCAAAGTAGACGCGGGTGCTGGCCTGGAAGGCTGCTTTGGAATTATCAGGGATGAAGTCCCAGACTCGGGTATATGGAACGTGAATGGTGCCAAACAAATAGGCTGGGGGATGGCGCCGAATAGTCCATAGGAAGGAGTTCATGTCCCTCTGCTACAAGGAGAGAGGAGAGGCAGATCAGTGAGGCCAAAGGGAGCAAGAGCAGAGCCAGGCTTGGCACAGAGACGTGGCAGGGGTAGATGGGGCCAGAAGGCAGAGGCCCACTGGCAAGGGCTTTGCAAGCTAAAAGCTCCACACTCAAATGCTATCTTAATTGAATAATTGGCAGAGTACATCATATCACTTCCCACAGACTCAGTTTCCTCTTCTGTAAAATGGGGGTGAGGATGGAAGTTATTGGCAGGCTTGAGAAACAGAACACACATATCTGAAACCCTCAGAGTGGTGCCAGGCACAGAGGAAGTGGGCAATGAAGGCAGGCTCTCTTTATGACTAGCTTTCACTGTGAAAGCCAAGGACTGCCACACCACCTGAGAACATTCATGCTTGGCCAAGGCAAACCTTCACCAGTAGTGTTTCATGTAGAGGGTGGGGAGAGGGGGGACCAAGAGTCCTGCTCTGGCAAGAGAAGAGGAAGTCATATAACTTTTAAATACAGCCATTAGAAGACACATGCCAAGAGCACTCTGAAAGCAGAACACCTATTAAAAATAGCACACCTATTGCAACAGTTACTTCCCATTCATCCCGGTGGGTAAGGTTTTCTTCTTGGAGGGCAGGTCTGGGGTGTTAGCTACTTTGCACCACTCGCTTAGACCATAGATGAGAAAGTGTTTTAAAACCTTGCAAAGCCAAATCAAGTCTCAATTTCTGGTTTCGAAGGAGAGGATACCATAGAATTAACCCCGAGAAATGTACCTATTCTGGGTGCTTCCCAGACTTCCCCACCAAAAAGGCCTACCTGGTTCTCTATCTCTAGGTCTGTCTTTTTCTGTGACCTAGGATTGCACGAGGGTCGTGTGCCTCGAGCAGGGGCACAAATACCAGGGCTTTTTTTCGCCCCAGTACCGATTAAGATTTAGAAAGAGAAAGGAGTTAGGGGGCTATCATTTCTCTCAGGCAAAGTCGTTTTCCATCTAGAAAAGTCTCCGGAGTAAACAGTGACCACTTACAAACGTTAGGTCAAGTCAACATTTTTCTACCTAAATCTGACATAAATGCGAAGTATTTATTATGGGTGGTGGAAGCAGCACCTTGCTTTACCAACAAGATTTGTAAATCGGAATGCACACTAGACAGTGCATACCAGCTAGCCAGCTCGCTTCTTCTACACAAGGCAGGCTGCGTGCTGAGCACCTTGCCCATGGCCAACCTCTGCTCTGCTACTAGGGCAGCACAGGAAGATCCTGCAATAATATTCTGGTCTCCCGGCCTCCAGTTCAGAGTGGTTACCAATGTATTAATCTCTATTTGAAGAGAAGGGAATTAGGATTAGAAAATCATGAGATTCTGGGCTTGGGGAGGAAAACTGGGGGAAGCAGTAACTACTTGACCCTCTCAGGGAAATATTAGACAAGCATGTTCATTCTGTCATTTCCGTTTCTCTCCTCTGAACTCTTATCCCTTTTCAGGAAACAGGGGCATTTGGGACAATAGGTGCTGGGTGGGGACTGGGGTACAGAGGGAGAACACGGGGGGGGGGGGACCTATGGTCAGAAGGAGGGGCAGAGAGCGAGGGGGAAGCCTGGGCAGGGGCACTGTTGTGAATGAAACAGCAAAAGGGCTGGTAGAGTCTAGAGACGGGCAAGGGGTGTTGGAAAGAAGTCAGAAGCAGGCGGAAAGAGACCAAAGGGTAAAGACAAGATAAAAGACAGGAGAGTTGGAAGCGGGCACAGAAAGGGGAAACGTCCAACCAAGACCAAAAGTCTAGAGGAAACTGTCCGCGAGTGAAGAAGGAACCATCTGGGCTGGGCTGGGCTCAGAGTTGGAGCCCTAGAGGACAGATGCTAGGGAAGAGAGCCCGGGTTGTGCCCAGAGGGCGGAGGTGGAGCGAGTGGGCTAAAGAAGGCAGGTCCCAAACCATAGCCCCTTGGGCTAGAGTGCCCAGGCAGGCGGGAGAGTGGCTGGGCTGGCGCTCGCTCACCGATCCGGGCGGCCGGCACTGTCCTCCGTCAGGGGGTTGCGGGCGGGCGCGGGCGGTGGTGAGGAGGGCGGCAAGCAGCGGCCCCGCCAGGGCGGCGTGCATCCTGCCCGGGCCCGCGGGATGCGGGGGACCCTCCTGGGCAGCGCCCCCTCAGCAGGGCGGGGAGCCCCCAGCTGGGCACCGAGGATCTTCTGGAGCACAGGGCTCCAGGCGCGAGATGCTGGGAGCCCGCTGGGGCGTGGCTGGATGTCCCTGTCGGACCTGGGGGTCCCTCTGGGGCGGGGCTCCGTCTGTTGGAAGAGGGGGGATCCTCTGAGGTGGGGCGGGGCCCCTCACCAGGGCGCGCAGCCGGGATGGCCAAGCCCCGGAATTCTGCGAGCGCGCAGGGGTCCTGGAGCGCGTGGTGTTCGGGGAGCCGCGTCAGGGTCCAGGGGTACGCGGGGCTCCTGGGGCAATCCCCAGATCCCGGGGTGAGCGGGGGATCTCGGGTTATGCTGGGCACCCGGGGCGCGCAAGGGTCCCAGGGGTGCGCGGCGCTCCAGGGGGCGCGCAGTGGGACAAGTGCGGCTGAGGGCGCGGCGGGGCGGGGGTCGGCTCTGAGGTGCCCGGCTGCCCCTAAGCCTGGCTCAGAGGGGCGGCGGGCGGCCGCGCGGCCGCTGCCCGGGCTCCGCCATGCTGCTCCGCGGCCGGGAGGGAGGGAGAGAGGAGGGCGGGAGAGCGGCGCGGAGCCGGGCCGGGCGGGGGGCTGGGGCCGCCGGGCGGGGGAGGGGAGGACCCGGAGCGGGGGGCGGGGGGCCGGGGCCGCGGCGGGCCGGGCCGGGCCGCAGGGAGTCGGAGCGAGCTCGGCGCCCGGGCGCGGCGAGGCGGGGTCTGCCGGGCATGGCAGGCGCTCGCTGGCTCCGCGCTCGCTCGCTCTCTCGCTCGCTCACTCGCACGCGCGCGGAGGGAGGCAAAGCCCGCAGCAGCCACTTCCCAACTTTCCAAACTTCCCAGCGCAACTTTTTCCTCTCCTCCCCTGCCTGCGCCTCCCCCTCCTCCCTCGCCTTTCCCCTCGCCAGCTCCGCGCTGAGTTGTAGCTCCGAAGCGCCACCGCCAGAGGGCGTCCGTCCTGATGCTCTGCTCAGTGGACCGCATGCTAAGAGGTGAAAGTCCAATGGTCAGTCAATGACAAATTTGGGGACATGGGCCAGCGTCACCAAGCACATCCGTGAGTCTTGTAAAGAATAAGCAGCCAACAGGACAGGATTTGGTATGTCGAAGAATGAGATGGTCTCTGGAGATCCAGGGGAGGTAGTATTTACATACAGTTTTGTGCATGCTACTGTGCCTAACACTGGCACAGTAGTATTTACTTACAGTTTTGTGCATGCTACTGTGCCTAACACTGGCATGCATTTTCCTAGGATCTCTGCAAATGCTCTCTGCATTAAAATAAAGCATGCTCAAAGAACGTACAATATTTATCATCAGAATTCCTTGGAAACTTCCATTTAGTCAGTCATTCTCCGGTCTAGTTTCCTGGGTCCACATAAAATCCCGGTGTGTGGCTGTGGAAGGGTAAGAATTCATGTCCATTTTTTATGCTATAGGAATTGAAAAAGTTCTTAAAAATCAAACCTCTTCTGTTCCCTGGAGACAAAGGAGGCCTTAACGATGTCGTTGGATGAAAACTTTCTGTCACTAGGCGGTGGTTGCACAAGCATTTAATTCCAGCACTCTGTATGCGGAGGCAGGCAGATCTCTGAGTTTTGGGTCTTCAGAGTGAGGACAGCAAGGGCTAAACCCTGTCTTGAAACCAAATCCAAACCAAACCAAAATAAAAAACAAAAATGTAAACCATGAAACCCACCTCATCACAGCAAATAGGGAGAGTGAATCAGGGCACAACACACACACACACACACCTCATTTGTTAAACAAGATAAGCACAATATCCTGGCAGCTGAGGTTGAAGGACAAATTAGGTGATATCAGAAGTCTACAGCTGACAGACAAGGTCAGATATGCAAATAGACAATTAAAATACAGTCATACCAGAAGCCCAAAGAAAGGCAGGTAGAGGAAGGGGTCCTAAGGCAGTTGGAGACAGGGCAGAGACCTTGGAGGTGATCTTGAATAAACAGTCAGCAGTAGCTAATAGAAGGAAGTGAAGCAGTTGGAGCAGCCAGTGCCAAGGTGTGAAAATGAGAGCAAAGGGCCTTCAAGGGATTGCCCACAGAGGCAGGTGGCAGGAGTTGAAGCTCTTTCTTCATGCCAGGCCTGGGAGCACACCTTTGTATATATACAGTCGTGAGAAGATACTCCACGATTTGAAACAGAAGGTGGCTAGCGCACACCTCTTCTTACAGGGTACATGGGTTGAGGGAACAAAGTGGAGGCAGGGCAGGTAGTGGGAGCCAAGGCCTGATTATAGGCCTCTTGACTTCCAGCTGAGGGCTCTCCTTACCTCTTCTGCCACACTCAAGCCTCGGGGCACTTTGAGCAGCTGGAGAAAAGAGTCTTAGAGTTTGAATGAGGAAGAACAGCCTGCCTCTGTGAACGAGACCAGAAAGAAAAGAAGGACCAGACAGCAACAGCTTGAACCCCACTCAGCAGGCGAAGCTTCCATTTTTCCTTAGGCTGAAAATAAATACGTGTAGGCAGTTGCCAACAGTGCAAACTACTAGGTACCTGTCGCAATTTATTCTGCTCATCATCTTTGTCACACCTACCTGGTGACAGATGTTGAGCCGCCCAGAGTGCTCAGAAAACAGGGCACCAAGGCACAGTGTAGCAGCTCTGTCTCCCATAGACAGAGCTCCAAGAACTGCAGCTGAGAGAGAAGTCCGTGAACGATACTATGGCAGCCGATACTATGGCAGCTCAGGCCCCCAACTCCTGCCGAGCTACCCATCTCCTTCGTAAGAACAGTGAGTTGGTTAGAGAGAGAGTAGGATGAAGTCCACTGAGAAGTAAGGATATGGTCTTCGCTGGAGAATTGAAAGATGGCACACTAGGAAATTAAAAAAAAAAAAAAAAGGACCAGACCAAGTTTAAAGTGATGGTATGTGTGACTACGTGTTGGTGGTCTTTACAAGTCTTCCTTTCTGTATTTCTAATGAAAATTTTCTCATATCTTTTCCTCAAAATGATAAAGGTTCCAGGAGGCAATTATTAGAATTCCAACTTCCTCCGTTGAGGCCTCTCCTAGGGCCGTAACTGAGCGAGGGCAGTGCACATCTTGGAGCCTGGCTTTCTCCAGCTCTTCCTGACCTCACTGTTTTTCGGTGAATCAATGTATGAGATAAGGCCTTAGTCTCGTCACCTGTCTTGCAATGGTGTTGTTAATGAGACACAAGAGCAAATACGTTTGTCAATCCAAGAGAACTGAAAATATATAGCAGTATAAATCTCTGCGTCCCACTGTGCTCTTCACAATAGCCGGAAGGTGGAAACAGCTCAGCTGACTGTCCATCAGCTAGCGAATGAAGCGCCAGCTGTGGCGTGTCAAGACATCAGGCTATGTAGCTTAAAGAAATATCCTTCTTAAAAAATGAGGTATAGGGAGCTGGAGAGATGGATCAGGGGTTAAGAGGACTGGCTGCTCTTCTGGAGGACCTGGGTTCAATTCCCAGCACCCACATGACAGTTCACAACTGTCTATAACTCCAGTTCCAGAGACCTGATACCCTTGCATAGACATACATGCAGGCAAAACACCAGTGCCTATAAAAATAAATAAATCTTTTTAAAAGTGAGGCATACTCAGGATAGAATATTTCTTGGCTTCTGAGAGGACAGAAGGGAGCATGCAGACAGAGGCAGAAAGCAGGATAGTGATCACCCAGATCTAAGAGGAATAAGGAGATGGAGGGACCATAACAAAGGGGTATTGGGTTTCTTTGGGGAGGGCTGGAAACATCTCAAATGGTGGTGGTGTCCCAGCTTTGAGTAAACTTAAAAAAAAAAACCCTTTAAATAGATATGGCTCCTGAAGCTGTTATCCAGAGCAATAAACAAGAACATGGGTTTCAAGTTATTTTATTTTTATTTATGTGTGAGTCTCTGTGTGTCTGCCACATATGTGTGGATGCCCATGAAGGTCATGAGAGAGTGTTGCATCCCCTGGTGCTGGAGTTTGAGGTGACTAAGAGCCACTTGAGGTGGGCGTTAGGGCTGCTCTTGGGTTCTCTGCAAGAGCAGAGGGTGCTGTCTTACCTGCACGGCCACTTCTCCAGCTCAGTTTCAGCATTTTAAAGCATTTCCTTTCTCCTATTTGGCCTTGTGAGATAAGCCCTGGGTGGTGTTAAGTCCTAAATCTTAGGGACTAGAACACTTGGGAAGTTTCCTCATCCTCTCTGGACGTGACAGTGAACTGAGGTGACCCAACATAAACCAGCTGGCGGAGTGACTAACCAACCATTAAAAGTCCCTGCACCCAACACTAAAGCTCCTCCTTGAAGGCCATTGCTGGTGGGAGGGCATTTAGGCAAGATGAGAAAGGGCTCTGAGCTCAAGGGGGGCAGTGGCTGCAGACTCTAGACTGCTCTGCCTGGGGCACGTCCGGACCACTTTTCTTTTATTGCATCTTAATTAAGTTGTTCAATCAGGTTGGTACCAGGAATCTGTAGGCTATAACAGCAGGGGCAGGAGCAGAAGCCTTGTAGCGTAACTAAACCAACAAAGTTGGCCTCAGGATCCCTGCTCTGTTGAAGGGTGTCCCTTCCAGGGTAAGAGATGAGGGACTTAGCTGCTGGCTCAAAGGAGGAGCATTGCTCTGGGCTGTGGGCCACCCACCGGCCACACCAGTCTTCTTTAATGGGCATGATCTGCCTTCTGGCTCTGACTTCTATAGCCAGCTTGCTTCCCCTGGCCCCAAGCTCTGTGTCCTCTACCCCAGTCTCACTTGGAAGGTAATCCTTGATGGATGGAGAACAGGATTGCTTCTGGGATTGGGGAGAAAGGAAGGGGACTGAAGAATCAGGCAAGGAAAGGCAATGTTGAAGACAGTCTAGAGTGAGAGAAAGCACCTGAAAAAATTGCAGACACCAAAACGATAGAAGTATTCTGTCACTCAAGGAGAAAAAGAGGCCAGTGGCCACTAAAGAATAGTAAGGGATCAGGGTTGCTAAGTAATAGGGTGACATTTCTTAAAGACAATGCTATGGCGGCACAGTCCAGTGGGGACATCTTGGGTGCAGAGGAATCAGCCCCAGGTTTAGTCCTCAGGAAATTAGCCACCCAGTGGACAGGACAGAGATATAAACAAATGGAGCTCGGGGAAAGAAATAGAAGGGCAAACAAGGCAGCCTTAGGAAAGAGAACATCACATCGGCAAAGATCTTTGCCAAAAAGGTGATGGTGTTGGGGTAAGACATCTCCCTCTCAAGTCTGAGTCTTCTTTTTGTTGTTCATTTTTAGACCTACTGAGTCCAATTAGAGTTACTTAAAAGACTCGCTTAAGATCGTGTCAGTGGAAATCAGTCTTGAAAAAGTGAGCTGGAAGCTGGGTGAGGTGGTGCATGGCCACAATCTCAGCACTTTCAAGGTGGAGGTCAAGGGTCAGGGATTCAAGGTCATGTTCAACTACTTGAATTTAAGAGACGCTGCTTTTAAAAAAAGAAAGGTGCAGGAACCTGGAATTTATACCTCCTATAACCTCAACACTTAGAAGCTGAAGCAGGAATGTGGAGAGTTTGAGGAAAGCCTGGGCCACATAGAACTGCCTCAAAACAAAACAAAAACAACAACAGAAATCAAACCCTCAAAATCACCACCAGCAAAAGAATAATCAGGAATTGGGCAGGAAGAATGCAGAAAGAGAAGGCATTAAGGGCCATGGGAACTGCGTGCACAAAGTAGTACGAGTGTGCTTGGGCTTGAAGCATTCGGGAAACGGGTAAGGATGATAGAGAATTAAACTAGAACTGGTCGGAATCCAAGGGTGCCAGCAAGCACTACGCAGGAACTCAGAAAGTGTTTTACCCTGCCCGTCAGAGGAGACAGTTATAGTGTGGTCCGCAGAAACTGTGGCTGTCAGGCCAGGCTCCAGGTGGGAGGTGCACACATGGCTGGCTGTGGGGAGCCCTCAGGATAGCTACGGCTCAGCTCTGTGCACTGTCTCCATGTGTCCCGTGCTGTAACTGAGCTGCCCTCCTCCAGCTACTTGTGACTTCTGAACAAGAAACACCTGTAGGCGTTGAGTTAAAAGACAGTTCAGCGAGGGCTGTTGCAAGGCAGGCGAGGGCTGAGATCTTTCTGAAATGCTGATTTTGTTCCTTTTGGATCTGCATTCCAAAGTGAGATTTGCTGTATTGTTGTAAAAGCAAACAAACAAAAAGCCTCCAAGCTGCTTGCTTGCTTTCTTTCTTTCTTTCTTTCTTTCTTTCTTTCTTTCTTTCTTTCTTTCTTTCTTTCTTTCTTTCTTTCTAGTAGCTGTGCTGACTTAACTTTTCTAGCAACGAGTATTGAGAACTGGTCAAAAGGACAACATTTCAGTTACAAGATTAGTTTTGTCTCATGATATGTAGCACACGTAGTGTGTACTTCTGAGTTTACAGGTTGTGATTATTACCCAGCATCTATCTGGTATTAAATCATCACTTCGAACACATACAACCTGTCAAGTAAATATTTGAGGATGAAGAAAAAAAGAATTTTAAAATAAAGAAAATATCATATAAAGACCAGGGATGCCCAGTTATAAATTCAGGCATAGTGAAAGCCAGGGGGTCCAGGAAACTGTTCTGGAGAAGACAAGCTTTGAACCGGTCTCTGAAGGAAAAGCAGGTTCAGTGGCAGCCCTTTTTCATTCTAGGGAAGGAGACTGGTGAAAGCAAGTGGAGGAGGGGCAAGGAGAGAGAGAGAGAGCCTTCTGGCTAGGGACCAAAAGGTGGCGATGATAAAAGAGGAGCTCACTGAGCTGGCCAGCCAGCCCTAGGGATCCTCCATCTCTCCTCCCCAGCACTGGGATTATGGGTGCTACGGCACCCAGCTTTCATGTGCATGCTGGTCATCTAAACTCAGGCCCTTGTGCCTGTGTAGGGAGGAACTTTACCAACTGTGCCAGTTCCTCAGCTGGGTTTGCCCTCATTTTAAAGACGAGGACTCCTCTCAGAGGGGAACAATGACACACTCAAACCACAGAGCTGATTGTTAGAAAGTCATCCGTTTAAATCTCTCTGCTCAACCCTTCACTTCCTCCAAGCCACAAATGGGGGGCATGCCCAGGTAGCAGGCAGACGAGGGTGTGGCTTGTGAACGTGTGTGCACACACAGTCACTAGGGAGTACATCCGCACCGCACACAGCAGCTTTGGGCTCTGTCTGTCTTCTGATCTAATTAGGATCTAGAGTAACTGTCATTTAGGACTTGCCTGTCACTCTGGCCCGAGATGTACGAGCCTCCATTCCTCTCTTAGGACCGTACTGAAGGATGGAAAGGGAAAAAGGAAATGTGATGCTTGAAACAAAATACCCCATCGAGCTGACCACTAAATGGCACTTAGACCCCAAGTATACACACAGCTGCTTTATGTAATGAAGGCTGCGGACCATGTTCCTGGATATAAAATAACAAACCACATATAAAGTTTTACATTGCTATGTAATTAGCACGGATCTGCAAATGTGCTAGGCTGAGGGCAGAGGGGCTTGGCCACATGTACAGAGAGGGTGTGGGAAAGAGCAAAGAGCAAGGCCCCAGGGTGAGAAGGGTGGACCTTGAATCCTGACCCCACCCTATCGCCTTTGGCCTCGGGGCAAGTTATTCAGACCTGTAGACTTCCATTTTGGCTTCTGCACTGGCAGGCAATGGTATCTGCTTTCTCAACAGTGGGTTTTTGCCTTCTCTCTGTCTGAAGGGCATTTGAGAATTTGTAAAGATGTTTTTGAGAGTCCTAACTGGGGAGGTACTGCTGCTGGCATATCTTGTGGCTGGTGCCAGGATGCTGCTAAGTATGTTAAACACATGAAGCCATCTCATTTAGAAGTATGGCATCACAAATGCCAGTCCTGCTAATACTGAGAAATCCTGCCTCACAGGGTAGCTATAGCTCACTATAACCATTCATAGCTTTGATTGGGCATTTGATGTGTGCTAAGTACTTCTGATAACTGTTTTAATGCAGTCACTCTTGCCTGTTCAGAATAAGTCTGTGAGTTTGCTACTATCCTGGGGGTAAACCCTCCCAAACCACCCCGTGAGTGGTGGAGCAGAGAGGCGTTTGAAAAAGGCCTCTAGCTCCAGATATACTGCATGTGAACTTCCTCTCATGTTGAACTCATGTTATACTTGTCTGTTGGCATCTGTGCCTGGGACATGCTAGCGATGGTGCCCTCTGTGGGGAGAGTGGAACACTCAGCTGTTCATTAAGGCCACATGCAAGCATCTAGTGTTGGGCAGACAAGGCAGTGAGAGTGAGTGCTTGCTCACACTCAGTTTTCTTTCCGGGAGAAACATACTAAACAGGTGACTAAACACTGTGTGTGAATGATGAGAAAGAAGGTTTGGGTCTGTCAGAGGATGCCATCGCCAAGGAAACAGCCTTGGCAAACCCTGTAGCGGCACCATGGCGTGTGCTGGAAACAGGAAAATCAAGAGAAGTAAGACTTGGGTTACGAGGGAGACAATTCTTAGAAATGTAGCAGAGAGTAGGGGCCACATGGCGAATGATTTAGTTAAGGTCAGAAACTTGAATTCTGTCCTCATGTCGGAGCAATGGAGGTTTTAAAGGAGATCGTGACCTGATTCGCATCTTGGAAGTCCATTCAGACCTCAGGGTGAAGGATGGCGAGGTGCTAGGAGAGGGATCCAGGATCCTGGGCAGGATCTGTGCTGGGATCAGGTGGGGAAGGGAAGGCTTACCTACATGGTTGCAGTGGGGCTGGAGGAAAGCAGACAGGTCGGGTCCACAGTGTTAGAGCCAGTACCTAGCATTTTGTGATGGATATGACGGTGGAGGGAGCAAGGCTAGGATCAAGGGTTTGATTTTGAGCAACGTCTTCATTAATTGAGACAGACTGAGGAAGAAACAGAAATTTGTGAGAGTAGAGAGGAGGCACCAGGGGTCCAGTCTGAGGTCATGTTAGTCATGAACGACCGACCAAGTGGAAATCATAGGAAACAACTTAGAAACATCCTGCAGCTCAGGAGACTGAGCAGGGTTGTGGACACATTCAGGATTCACTCACAGAGATGAGATGTAACACTAAGGCCCACTGGCAATGATGGAGATGATAGATAGGTGATAGATAGATAGATAGATAGATAGATAGATAGATAGATAGATAGGCAGGAGGACAAGTAGGTAGAACTGAAGGCAGCCTAGGTCTAAGCCCAGGGAGAGCATTCATTTTAATTTTGAAAGAGAAACAGCCCTTAAAAGAGATAGAGGATCTGACACCCTCTTCTGGCTTCGTCGGGCACTGCATGCACCTTGTGCACAGACAGAAAGGCAAACATTCATAAACATAAAATGTAAAATTAGAGAGGAGGGGGTGGGGAGATAAAGAAAATGTGTCAGCATTCAAAAATACAGTAAAATAAATAAAAATTTATTATCTAATAATAAAATAAATTATTAGATTTGACTCTGGAAGTTGACAGAGATGTTTTTTTAGTGGGCTTTTGGAGATGAAAACTCAAGCGAAGTGGCATGAGAATAAAGGAAAAGGCAAAGAAGCAGAAGCAGCCACCGTGAGAAATCTCTCTAGATTTGTGTCACAGTCAAGCTGGAGTGGATGAAGAGCATGGGCCAAGGGATGGACTCCATTTGCGGCGTGCTTTAGTGTGATGAAGGATGTAGCACAGAGGGAGCAACCTCTGTAACTGCTGATCTTGGGAGCAGTATCACTGGACATATCACTGGGGATATGTTCTAGAGAAATGAAGAGGTAAACCTTAATAATGACCCATGGCTGAGTCTTGCTCTCAGGGAGGCAGCAAACCTAGGCATTGTGCCGTAGTCAGGGAGAGGATTCTCTGCAGTAACTATCTTTCTCATCTCACAGAAGGGAATTGGAGACCTCACCTACACCCCTACATCCCTGCTGAACCCCAGCCTTGACACTGACACAGACCTGAGCCCAGACCCATAGGCTGAACGCCCAGTTCTGCCCATCCAGCCCCCTTCTTCCTAAGGAACACCCTGGGGGAGCAACAGAGGGCCCTTCATAACAGGTCCCCACAGTGAGAAAGACTACTGAAGCAACATGAAGTTTAGACATACCCAGATTTGGTCACTGCCTTCCTGACCCTGCTGGGGAAGGGAGTCTCTGGGACCTGTCAGAGTGGTGTGAAGAAACACATTTGTGGAAGAGAATCACAGTAGGAGAGAACCAAATACATGAGGCCCTCCAAAAAGTTTTTTTATCTGTTGTTGTTGCTTTTTTAGAAGGAAAGTCCCCAGCAGAGCAAAAGTGGCATCTCCCTGAGGCTGACAATCAGGGCAGGCAAGTGGAACTGAGAGAAACCTAGGTGGGATGGGTGTGGTTTTGGTGTTTTATCTCAGTAGGAGAGCTTAGGGCTCTTCAGGTTTTGCCCTTTACGATAGATCCTCACAAGGCTAGTGTGGTCTGTACAAACACATTTGTGCATTTATATGGTGATCAAAGTTTAAAGCTATTTAAGAAAATCCCCACGGACTAGCAAGGGCATTGCAACCTACTATCTGGACCTTTCCACACTTAACTTCCTTTTCTGTGCAGTCAGAGCAGTAGTAATGTGTGGCTTACAGGCTTGTTGTGAGGGTGGAGCAGGATGGTGCCTGGGTTGCATTTGTGTGCTCTAAAGAGCTGTGGTGTGGCTTTTAGACTTCTAATAATAGGAAGAAGAAGAAGAAGAAAAAGAGGAAGAGGAAGAAAAAGAAAGAAAGAAAGAAAGAAAGAAAGAAAGAAAGAAAGAAAGAAAGAAAGAAAGAAGAGGAAGTAGCCTTGAAGTGTCTTTTAGGAGAAATACTTTGATGTTTAAGAAGGCAGGAGGAGCACATGTGGATGCCTTATGATTGGGAGCCTCTGTAGAGGGTCTGCATCAGAGTAGAACTCAGCCTGGAGATTGACTTGAGCAAGATGCGCTTTGCCCAGGGATGCTCTGCTGACTAGCTGACTGGGTGGCAAAGGATAGCAAGCATTATCCCTACCATGCTGCACATACGGCAGGCCCGGTGTGTGTGACTCTCGTGTTGCCCACTGGCATGCTGCTAGCTCTTCACATTTGTTTGGCCTTTACCAAATCCCGTGCTAGAGAGGCTGATGAATCTGTATCTGGCCTTTGTCCTTTTCATGGCCCTCCTCTAATCTATATGTGCAGCCTGACCTTTCTGCTGTGGAAAGCCCCGTTCTCCTATCAGGCTCATTGTGTTCAATCAAGTACACACCTTTATTTGTCTCAGTTCAGACTTTGGGCTGGATTTCCAACTCCTTATGTTTGGAAAGACCTTTTCATAAATTTTCTCATGTGGTTGTCTGGACACTGCTGAGGACACTTAGTGATGGGAAGCCCCTTCCTTCCTGAGGTGGTCTACTACTCTTGTAGGTACTCTTAACACTGCTGTGCTATATATTTCACCAGCACCCACCTGTGGCTTATCCCCACAAGACCCTGCTTACCACTTGTGCAGCTATGTGGAACAGACACCATTTTCTTCATGCCATCCATGCCGAGATTTGGGTGCAGGGACCACGTGTTCCCGGACCTTTCTGCTCACTCGTCCCTTCTTTATTAAAAAGATTCTGTTTCTTTTCACTCTTTGATGACTGAGTTTGAGATTCCTTATGTGTAGAAATGGTACAAGCAGTTTGCAGTCTTTTTCCATCCTCTGGTTTACCAATTCACCTGGCATCTCTAGTCTGGAGACATGAGATGATGGTTATCTATTGGCTGATTTGTCCAGAGTCTTCAGATGCTAAGTTTTTCTCTGGCTAGATCCTTTCTGCTTTCCCATACTATAGCCACCTCTGCACAGAGCACTGACTTAGAATCTAGGTAGCATCTAAGGTGACAGAAGCCTGCTGACATTCTAACGTTTATCAGAAAGGTTTTATGTGTGTGAGAGTGAATGTGGAGTGTGTGTGAGTGTGAGTGTATTGTGAGTGTGTGTTTGTATGAGTGTGTGAGTGTTTGTGTATGTGAATGTGTGTGTATGAGTGTGTTTGTATTTGTGAGTGTGTATGTGTATATGTGATTATGTGTGAGCGTTTGTGTGAGTGGGTGTGTTTGCGTATGTATCTTTGGTTTTGTTTTCTGCCTTTAGGCCTTTTCTTTCTCTGTCTACTATTTTCAGCATTTCTCTCTCTTTTGCTCTCTCCAGTGTAATCTGTTTAATGTCCTTCGTATTCTCCAAGTAAACCCCTTCCCCCAAGACTTGCCAACCCAACACAGCTGGGATGACCACCATTTCTATTGACAACACACAGCATTGGCCCCGAGCCAAAGGCATGGGTCTTTAAGAGGATGAGTCACAGCATGGAAGGGGAAAGAGCCTGGTTAGAAAAGTTTCCTGACAGTTGTGGCCATTTCAGCCCTCTCCATTTCGTATGACTCATACTTCACACACTTCTCATCATGGCGAGTGCTCGCAGATATGACTAATTGCTAATATATTGGGGTACTCGTTATATTCAGACATTTAACGGTATGTGAGAATCTTAATTGTTTACCACCTCATAAAACCTTGGCCTTGCAGCTTTTGTAATTACAGCCATCAGGTGGAATGTGAAATGGTGTCTTATTGTGCTTTTAATTTACATTTCTCTAGTTGACTAATGGTGCTAAGTATCTTTTCATGTGCTTGCTTGTTAGTCTTGTGTCTTTTAATGTAGCCTTTGTTCAAGTCTTTTGCTCATTTACATTGTGCTGTTTGACTTTATACTGTTGAGCTGTGATTATTCATTTCTGTTCTAAGTCCTTTGTCAAATGTAGTTTTATAAACATCCTAGTATTTGGCTTATGGTTTCACTTTCTTAATGGCGTCTTTTGAAGAACAAATGCTTTAATGCTGAGAAAATCCAATTTATCAATTTTCAAAATATAATTTGTGCTTTTTATGTCTTACTTAAGAAACCTTGATCTAACTCATGGTCACTAACATTCTCCTACTACTTCTTCCTTGTCTTCCTCCTTCTCCTCCTCTTTCTCCTTTTTTCCTTCTCCCCTCCTCTTCTTCCTCCTCTTCTTCCTCCTCTTCTCCTCTCCCCCACCCCTTCTTTCCTAGAAGATTTACAGCCTTACCCTTTATGCTTAAGGCAAATGTTAAGTATTCCAATGTGTTTGAGAAAAGAACATTAAAAGAAAAATTTCTTTGGTTCATGAGGCCTGATGTCTCAGTCCATAGTCCCTTATTCCCATCATTATGGGTGTAGGGCAATGTAGCTTCCAGATGAAACAATTACTTAATTTGTTCTAGTATAATAAAAACTTGGGAGTCAGAAATTGAGATAAATACCCGAAGAATCCAAAAAAAGCAGTGCAATTAGCCAACCTCTCTCTACATTCTCTGGAACCTCCAGCACCAGAAACCACACCCCCAATTCCTTCTGAGTCTCTACCTGTTCTCTTTAGCTACCCTGCAAAGTCCCCCAAGAACTTTATGGCTAATTCCAATCAGTCATTTGCTGATTCGGTCCTAGATTCAAGGTTGCTTTATTGGCACGGTGTAATGGCTGTATGACCAATTCCCATGCAACATTTCCTCCTTTTTATCTAAATAAAATAAATAAAATGCTAACAATGCAAAACCATATACAATAAGAACAATTGCCAAGTAAAAAATGCATTTACAATGTCCAGTCCATAGTATTTGATAAATATAAAGATACTATTCTATGTACTATCTTCTCTTGATGAGTCCAAAGTTTTGTTTCTAATTCACTTTCTGAAATGACTAAGGGGAACTTTAACTATAACCATCTAGTCTCCAACGCCACCAGAGACCTGAGAAGGATCTATTACTACCTGATTAAACAGGAAGTGCAGAGCAAGCAACTTTCAAAACTATGAAACAACAGAGACATCTGTGTGCCTGGAAGTCACCCCTGGATTCCTCTGTAACATTGAGGCATCCATCTTCAGCCTACAGGCCTAGAATATCTGACAAACTTTTTTGTGAAGCAGCAATTTTTGAAGGACTGTCCTGCCCTGTCTTGGAAAAGTTAGATAGCCATTTCTTTTGTGTCTTGTTTGTCTAGATTGAACAACATACTGTCAGCAGTTGAGTCAAGGGCAGATTCTCTTCCAAATGGCTAACTTTTGCCACAAAGTAAACAAACTCCATATGGAGGTTCTTTGATGTCCATAATTCTTTTAAGAAGTAGATTGGTGCTGCGAGGAGGAGTCATGGATCACTGTCATGAAGAGCCTCATGTTTTTAAATATTAAAATGCTATATTCTGTAGGTCTATGAAGTGTTTGAACAACATCTACCTATTTAACATATGCCTCCGATTGACCTAGGAAATATACCTAACATGACTATAAGTTTGATTGTTATAGATGTTATAACCTCTATTTCTTTATATATATATCTTAAACAGCTGTCAAGGATTAGAACCCTACATTACATTTTTAAATGAGCTGCATAAGCACAATACCTTAAACAAGAAATAGAAACATATAATACAGCATAGCAAAATAATCTTCAATTTGTATCAATATACAAAAATATCTTACACAGAAATAGAAAAATTACAGTATAGAAAAATAACTAAATTTGTATCAATATACAGAATTATCTTACACAAGAACAGAAACATATGCAGTATATCAAAACAACCTTAAATTTGTATCAATATACAAAGTACATACAATGTAAAATATTTGATACTAGCAGTTGTTTTTATTGTTGTTCCAAAGTAGATACAATAATCTACCCTTTTATATTATCATATCTATATTCCCCCTTTTCTTTTTAGTACAAGATCCCTGTTTCTATGCTTAGTATCCTCCCTGACCATGATCAATAAGAACTTGTGACCAACTCTCTAAGAGATAACAAACATCTACCAATTGATCAAAACCACCCACAATGCCTTTTGGGTATGTGAGTGTCATGTTCTTAAAATTACTTTCTGCTGTCTGGGAGTGATGGCATCTTTAGGGGCCCCTGAGAAAATTAAGATAATGATGAAGTCCTGGGGTAGCTAGTTGCTGTCTAGTCTCTGTGTGATGGGGTAATGCAAGACTTATCTGAAGTCCTGACTGAAATAGTTTATGGGGCTGTACCATCTTAGCTAACTGCCTTGAAATTGGTCTGAACAGTTTGTAGTTCAGAACTGATCTTTAAATGGTATTTGTCAGTTTAGCAGTATTATCACAATCCAGGGTATTTATCATTGTGGGACCCAACATCCTTTTGTATACTTTAAAGGTCACTTTTAGGAATGGTCTCAGTTCACTGCAGGAAACTTAAGCAATTTAAATGTCATATCCAGAAGATATCAGAGGGGTTAAAGGACCATAATCTATTAAGTATATCTGGGGCATATAAACTTGATTCCTAGTTACCTGCTTCAGACTCAAACTATAAATCATGTACAGGAAGCTAGATGAAGCCTATTCCTAGAATCAATAGTACTAAAGACATATGCTAGAGTATTATCAGTGTTAATTTGTACAGGTATTTACATAATGGCCGTAGCTTAGAATAAATGTGTAATTACAGAATCATTCTTTTCAGAACTCAAAGCCATTGCCCACTGAAATGCTGAATATGTACTATGATATGGTACACATATATTAATTTTGTAATCTCCAAAAATGAAACATTTATTTGCCAGATTTCATTTCTTCGAGTACCCTTAGGATTACTTCTTGCAGGTAGTGGGATTTGATTATACAAAGAACAACTAGGATGTGTACTTACAATTTCCTTGGCTTTGTTGTCAAGTGATAAAAAATCTTTCTTCAAACCCTTACTGTGAACATGGTGTTTCTTATGTAATTCTGAGGTTTCTGGCACATTTTCTCCCAACAGCTGATCTATTTCATCTATACCTTGTGATAGAGGGCCTGGTAGACCCATATAGGATCTGATATGTGTTATATACAAGGGATTATTTCTATTTATAATTTTTCCTTCTAACTGAATAAATAACAAAGTTAATTCTGAATCATCTTGAGTAAGTTCAGAGGTTTCAATATGTAAAACAACTCTTTTTGCATATTGAGAGTCAGTAACAATATTAATTACTCCTAAATCTTTTACCATCCTTAATTTTCCAGCCTTCTTTTTAATGACAAATATAAGAGAATTCCAAGGACTGGTCAGCTCTTCAATATGTTGAACATTTAAAAGCTCCTGTACAAGTTTCTCCATTGCTATAATTTCTCTGATAACAAAAATCATTGTTCTATCTATATAGGCTTGTTAGTTAACCATTTTAAAGGTAGGGCTGTTTGTTCCTTTGAAAGATCAACAGTTGTTATGCCCTGTTTATGTACAACTTGTACAATCTATGACTGTTCTTCATAATACCTTTTAATATTTATCTCAGAGCAGTCTTTATTTTATGGCTTGTTTCTGAGATTGGAGAAATATTAATCTATGTTTTCTATTGCCATAACAAATCATTAATTAAATTAATTGCTATGTTTTCAATGCATGGTTTTAATTTTCCTATCTGTTCTTCTGGCTCAATACACTCAACCCATCTTGCACTTTGTTTTACTTAAGACAAAGTTCCAATCCATAGAAACTGAATATTTACCTTCTAAAGGGGCCCATTTGGATGCCAAGATTTCAGTGAAATTATTGTTACATTTGCTCCTGTGTCAACTAGACCCTCAGTTTCAATGCTATTTATTTGTATTTTAATTTGTATATTTATTTGTCTTTGAGCATTTATAGAAGTTTACAAAAATAATTGTTTATTGTCTCTCTTGAAGATTTTGTTTTATCTATTGAAGCTGTTCTGTCATCCGTAGCAGTATGGTTTTGAACAACAGGCGTCAGGTCCTTTAATTACTCTGTGGAGGAGTTTCCCTTTGTTGAGAGGGAATGTTTGAGCCAAATTTGACATTGGGGCCTGTTTGAGGCCCAACAAGGCATTTCCCAGTGACAAAGGGTTATCTTGCCTGTCCCTTATAGATTTGTATTATTTAGTCAAATGTCAGCCTTTGCTGCAACTTCTGCATATTCCAGAAGGCTGGAGCCTTCTGTTGTATTATCCCTAGGAAAAAAATTGTTTCTAGGAACTTCTTGCATATAATTCTTTTTAGATGACCTTGTTTACCACAATTAAAACATCTGATATTTTTATTTTTCTTAAAATTTCTAAGAATTATTTCTCTTATCAAGGCAGCATCATAATCATGAGATCCAATATCAGCTATATTTCTGATCCATTCATCTACGGGTGCTGATCTTGCCTTTAAAGGCCTAATCACATTTTACATTATGAATTAGCATTTTCAAAAGTTAAGGATACAATTAATATTGGTCTAACTCCTGATTCTGATATCATTCCATTTACAGATGGAGTTAATCTTTGTAAAAAGTCAGTTAAAGCTTCATTTGGGCCTTGTATAATTTTAGGAAATGACTCCGCTTTCTTCCTGATTCTTCAACCTGATCCCAAGCATTCAAAGCGACTATGTGGCTCAGGGCTAAGGTGTGATCTTCAGATGTAGACTGTCTTTGCAGACCAGCGTAATGACACTTACTGAGAAGCTGGTTTTTGGAAGTTTTGATACCTCTAGACCTATTTTGTTGTTTATGACCCTAGTTTTTTTTTTTAAACCTTCACCATGTTTTCCATTGTAACTGGGGAGCAGCTTCCAATATCATTGTAATTAAATCTTTCAAGTCTTGTTCTGAGGTGCCCATAAATTCAGCATCTGCTTCACAAGGGGTGAATGCATACCATGTGAAAATGCTGCTCTCTTAAATCGCCTCAAATCTAACATTTCTATAGGATCCCAATTAACTTCCGCATAGTCTTGGGAGTTCATATCATCTGGTGGTTATTCTTGTGTGGTAACTAGATAAATTAAGGTTGATTTTCTAATAACTTTAGGCTGCTCCTCATCAGTTCCATAATGCAATGGTGCAATAGGTTGTGCTCTGAATTCTTCTGTCTGTGTCTGAGAATTTTTCTTATTCTCATTAGTAGGTCTTTCTAAGGCTTGTACCTTATCAGTTGTAAGTTTTTCTAAAGCTTATGTCTTATCAATAGTAAGTTCTTCTAAGGCTTGTTTCTTATCAGTCAATTTTTTCTTATTTTCATCAGTAAGTTTTTGTAAGGCTTATGTCTTATCAGCCCAATTGTCATATTTGGCACCATTATCAAACCATTTTAAAGCATGAAATAGGAATTATCAAGCTGATGGTAATTATGATTGACAATATGTCAATATCAACTAAGTGGTTTATCCTCTCACTTATTTTTTTCCATTTTTAAGTTATCCATAGTAGCAGTAAGCAGGGTCCTGACTCCCTGCATTGTGATATTCCTGATTGCTAACATGGAAAAATCTCTCTTCTTTTCTTTATATCCTAATTTCTGGTTTAAAAATCCCCAAGTGTCTTACCAAATCTGATGACACCGACAGCATAGTCAGAGATATACAGGGGGCGGGCAGCCAGCTGTAGTGGCAGCACTGTGTCGGGGAGGGCCGTGGGGAGCCCTGACCTGGGCTAACTGCATACTTGAGCTGGGGACCCATGTGGCTGCTCATGTGCCATGCAGGGAGGGGTATGACCTGTCTGAAGAGCTAATGTAAGCAAACCAGTAGGAGAAATCCACATGGTTGGGACTTAGCATGGGAGAGGACCACCCACCTGCCATTAGCAGTGGTGGGTGGCTGACTGAGAGGGTACTCCGCTTGTTGTCACCATACAGCAAGGCTGGGCACGGCTGGGCCCCTTGGCAGCTTGAGGCACTGTCAGCAACAGTAAGACCCCGAGCGCTGAGCAGGTCTTAAGCCAGCTGGGCTGGGCTGGGTTGGCGGACTGGGGAGGAAATTCCAAATGGCAGGAAGTAAGGGCATAGGCCTGTGGTGGGGCAGGTAACACCAGCAGAGGTTTTGGGCCAGGAGCAAGCAGCAGCTGAAGGCTGCTATAGAAAAGCTGCAACAAAATTCCCAAATCCAAAAAACAGGCATAGAAGTCTTATGGGAAGGCAGACTAAGCCAGCCCCTGCAGCAGTGGCGTTGACTGTGTGGTAGGTTCACTCCTTTAGTGTGGTTTAATAATGCCATGCATTCATCACCGTATGTAGCTGCCAGTGAAATGATTACCTAACTTGTTCTAGTAAAACAAAAACTCTGGAGTCAGAAATTGAGACAAAGACTTGAAGAATCTAAGAAAAGCAGAGCAAATGCTTGACTGTCTCTCCCTGTTCTCTGTAACCTCCAGCATTGGACACTTTCCCAGCCCCATCCCCAAATTCATTGAGAGTCTCTTCTTGTCCTCTCTAGCTATGCTGCAAAGTCCTCCAAGAACTTTATGGTTAACCCTGGTCAACCAATTGCTGACTCAGTCCTAGATTCAAGGTTGCTTTATTGGCACAGTGGAATGGCTATACAGACAGTTTCCCTACAACGGGGCAAGGCTTATGATGGAGAGTCCACAGCAGGGAGCGTCACATCTCATGGTTGCTGGAAAGCAAAGAGAACTTGCGTTCCCATCGCAGTTCCCTACCCTGATGCCCATTAAACCACAAGACTCACAAAAGGATTCAACCATTCCTGAGGTCAGCCACGTACCCAAAACCCCAGCTCTGAACACTGATGTGCTGGGAACCAAGGCCTCAGCACACAAGCTTTGCATGGGCGTTAAGAGCCAAGCATAACATCACTTTTATTGGTCTTCTCAAGTAACCAACCTTTACTGACGCTTTCGTTATGTTTTCTATTTTATTCTGTGCTTGTTTTTGTATGGCTTAGATTTTGTTTTAGTTTTACCTTACTCTTCTTATTTCTCACCCCCTCTCTTTCTGTGTGTGTGTGTGTGTGTGTGTGTGTGTGTTGGAAACTCAGCCCACATGTTAAGCATGTGCATCTCTGCTGAGCTGCACCCTTAACCCCTGTTCTGATTTCTTGAGAAGTTAAAACTCAGGGCCTTCATTTTTTTTTCTGATAAAAACGATTAATTCTATATGTTTTTGTTTTATCTACATTTTTCAAATTAAGATATGTTGTGTTTTCATTTCCATTGAGTTAAAAAGTTGATAATAACTTGTCTTGTGCTTCTTATAGTCGTCTGATTTAGAAATATTGCCTCATTACAAATTATTGGGTATTTCCCAGATATGCCTCTCTTATTGGTGCCAATCTAATTCTTTTGTGGCCAGAGAACATACTTTGTATGAATTCAGTTCTTTTCAATTTATTCAAATGTGTCTTATGACACAGAATAGGATTGTCTTTAAAACTTTCATGGGGTCCTTGAGGAGTACATTTGTTGTCAGATGGAAGCATCCACGGTCACAATGTTTTCAAGTCCCCTTAATCTTTTCTTTTGCATATACTCTGTTGAGGCTTTCAAGTGTAGTTTTGAAATTGTCTGTTTTTCCTTTCATTCTGTCACTTTTCCTTTCAGATTTTAGAAATGCTGACTTGGTGATGATACGCTGTGGCCAGGTCCTCTTGGGTAATTGACCTTTTCATCCCTATGGGAGCCTTCCTTTCTTTGTGGTAATAAGTCTTGCTCTGAGGTTTGCTTTGTTTGATATTAACAAATCCATTCCCATTGCCTTTAGATCAGTGTTAATGTAGATTATTTTTTCCCTTACCCTGCTTGTAATCTGTTTGTGTCTATGTATTGAAAATGAATTTCTGGAAGGCACCATAAGATGGTAGTTGGATTTGCTGTTTTGTTCCATTATAGCCTGCTCTCTCGTTTTGATATTTAACGTGACCATGAGTCTGGTGTGTTCTAATCTACTATATTGCTACCTGTTTCAATTCTATTTGTCACAGTTTTCTTTGGACTAATCCACTGCTTTGTATTATTTTATTTTATATCATTTTTATCTTATTATCATCCTCCATTCCTCCTGCTTTTCCTTCTCTTGCTTTTATTTTGAAATAAGTGGTCACTTCATGATTTATAATATATGTGACACTATTAGTAGTAGAAGTTTTCCTTTCTATTTAATCTATTATCTATCTATCTATCTATCTATCTATCTATCTATCTATCTATCTATGTATCTATCTATCTGTCATCTGTCTATCATCCATCATCTATCATCTATCTATCATCTATCTCTATCTATCTATCTATCTATCTATCTATCTATCTATCTATCTATCTATCTATCTATCATCTATCTATCTATCATCTATCTATCTATCTATCTATCTATCTATCTATCATCTATCTATCTATCATCTATCTATCTATCTATCTATCTATCTATCTATCTATCATCTGTCTATCATCCATCATCTATCTATCATCTATCTATCTATCTATCTATCTATCTATCTATCTATCTATCTATCATCTGTCTATCATCCATCATCTATCTATCATCTATCTATCTATCTATCTATCTATCTATCTATCTATCTATCTATCTATCATTTATCTATCTATCATCTATCTACCTATCTATCATCTATCTATCTATCTATCTATCTATCTATCTATCTATCTATCTGTCTGTCTATCATCTATCTATCTATCTATCTATCTATCATCTGTCTATCATCTATCTATCTATCTATCTATCTATCTATCTATCTATCTATCTATCTATCTATCTATCATTATCTCTCTAGCATCTATTTATTTTCCTCACTTTTGTGTTCAGGATTGAAACTAGATCCTTGAACATGCTAGGCAAATGCTCTGTTACTAAACTATAACTGTGGCTCTATTTTTAGACTGTAATTTAAAAAAGGATCTCACTAAGTTACCCAGGCTGACCTTACTTGTGGTGCTTCTGCCTCAACCTCATGTGTAACAGGGATCACAGGCATTTTCCACCAGTCCAAACTTATTGTTCTCATTCTTATACTTCATTAATTTCCCCCAAACATACAAGCAGCAACTGCAGTATATCCTACATAGCTTTGGTTTCTATATATCCTTGAAAATATATATTGCTCTTTGTACCTGCATTATACTAAAATAATAATATAAATTATTTTCCATAATCAAAATCAATTCATGTTTCTTCTGAGCCTAACTCAATGGTAGTATCCCATACATTTTGACATCTACTCTCTGAATGACGGTTTTCCAGATGGCCCAGAACTCCCTCACTTCACAAATTGTGCTCAATGGACATCTTTGTGTGCAGTCTTCTACAAACCTGGGTTAGTAGCTTTGGAAAATGCACACCCAGGACCTCTACAGTCAAATCATAGCATATATATATATATATATATATATATATATATATATATATATATATATATACACACACACACACACATACATACATATATACATATACCTCATTTAATTAAATGGCAAGAGATTTTCTCTAAACACTTACAGAATTTCACCCTGCATCTTTCCACACCCCTACAGGTCATGCCATCACCCAGGTTTCTAGTTGGCATAAAATGAAGTGAATGAATGAAATATATGCCCTGGCAATATGGAAGCATGCATGGACAGCCCGTATGTGCTGGTTCTGCTGATCTTGTCCATATTGTGTTTCATGGTCTAAGAAGATGAGGATGACTGACCAGGTCTCTTCCTCAAGAAGACACCAGATCTCATTACAGATGGTTGTGAGCCACCATGTGGTTGCTGGGGATTGGACTCAGGACCTTTGGAAGAGCAGGCAGTACTCTTAACCACTGAGACATCTCTCCAGCCTCTCGTTGGCCTACACATCATGAAGTGATATCTCACTGTTGTTTAACAACTCATCATTCTCTGATTGCTACTGATCTGGAGCATTTTCCTCTATTTTTTTCTTCCTGAGAAGTTTCTTCATCTTTGAATGGTCTGTGCATACCTCTTCTCCACTCATTGTCCTTGAGAGCATTCTCTTTCTCTTGCTGATTTTTAGCTGTTTTTGTTCTAGAAACAAAAAGGTGAAATTGACCTATTGGTTTGGGACATTGCCAATGCCTCTATCCCTTGCTTATTTCTCCTTGGTGTTCCTCACTGAATATAAATCTTTTCAAAAGCAAATTCAATTCACTTTTTTGTACCCCAATATCACACATGAGAAATTCTTCTCCCTATCAAAGATCTAAAGATCTTTTTCTACATCCTATTAACTTTGGACTTTCCTAGTTTCCTAGTAACTATTAAAATTTTTCTTCCACATGTGAATTTTAATCACTGTAGCATATTTGCTTACAATACAGTGTTAAGGGTTACCCTCTGCACCTAATGTGCTAGGTTTCTCCACACAATGTAATTAGTGCTCTGTCAGTATTGAGTTGATTTGTTACACTATGCCAACTGCACATTAAATTCTTTTATTTATGTGTCTATATTGTTCTTGAAATAAATGTAAGCCCAAATGGACTAACAGAGGGAGTCTTAATGAGGAAGTACCAGGTTCCAGATAGGAAGGCAGGGCATGAAGTATCGGCAGCAGGGAAGCTGTCAGCTTTGACCCTCTGGCCTCACAAATATTACTGTGCAAAGGCACACACCACATGTACAAAGAGATGGATACATGACCACACATTGAGATGAGTGCTCCAAAACAAAGGCCTGGCATATCAGCCTGGCCATGTGCCTTCTCTGGGTCACTCCTTAGTGTTCTGTGTTGCTGATCTAACATCCCTCTCAGATGTTAGGAGACAGGGTTTCCAGCCATACTAGTTTGTTCATGTTTAGAAAAAAGTGTTGGACAAGACAATATTTTAGGGCTCTCCAGAACCATACATTTTTCTTTTCTCCTTAGTTCATATTTTTTCTCCTTCCCTGTCTTCCTTCCTGTTTTCCGTGCCCTTATTTCATTTCTATCCCCTATTCTTGAGTGCCAGTGACAGAACACTTTTCCCTATTGAGGCCAGTGAATGATTTGGGGACACTTAGATTCGAACACACACAGGAGAACATGCAGCTGTCTTGGAAGACACGTTCACCCTGGAACCATGTAACTAAAATACTTCTCTAAGTCACGAATGAGATCACTGGCAAAAGTAAATAAGATAAAAGAGGTGGGTTATGAATAGAACCAAAGAGGCCGAGCCTTTTACAGGGAAGAGAAGGAGCCATCTTTCAGAGGAAACCTGGCATCAGCCTAGAGTCGTAGGACAGTTTTAAACATCCCATGGAGTCACTTTGTGAGGAAATTTAATTAATGACTCACAATCCATCCTTTAGTAGTCTTTTTTTTTTTTTTTTTTAAAAATCATCCTTCTCATGGAAAGAAACAGCTGGTCAAATTGAAGACCTCCTATGACCTCAGAAGTGTAACTCTGTTAATACTTTTACTGATAAAATATTGGAGAAAGCCATTAACATACCCTTAGTCACCTCAGTTTACCATCTATACAATAGTTGTGATGATGGTGGCTATGGGGTGAATCTGAGTTCTGGGAAATTAAGACATGTCTTTGTTTTTAATTTTTTTATTATTGTGTGTGCGTGTGTGTCTGCACGGGCATGCACATGACACAGAGTACCTGTGAAGGTCAGAGGACAACTTTATGCAGTCTTGCCTTCTACCTTTGTGCATAAAAGCTAGAAGCTCAGACTCAGGCTATCAGCTTGAGAAGAGAGCTGAGCATGTTTGCTTGCTGAGCCATCTCACTGGCTTGAAAGGGACGTTTCTACAGCATTAGGAAATCATAGTGTTCGTCTTGAAAATGCCAAGGTTTAAATCTGCCTTTAGCCTTTGGCTTTTTCCTTCCCCTCCAGTGACTAACTCTCTGTAAATGCGTGCTCACTCCAGCCTCACGTATCGCTCCCTTCTGTCCCAGTTTCTGTGGACTCCCCACACCCAGCAGTCGGGAGATCAGAAAGATACCATCTGTCGATTAATAAACAGACACGGCTTCCTTTGTAAGTTGCTTGGGTCATGGTGTCTCGATGATGTCCTGGCTCTGGATGCTCACACATTCCACCACATACTTATCGAAGGTCACACCCCAAGGCTCTGTGATGAGGATGAATCACATCTGAGCCGAATGTCCTTTCTGGGATCCATGTGCTGCAACACATGTGGGTTTACCCACAGTGGTTACCTATGACCTCCTCAGAACAGGGCTGGGCCCCAGGACTTGAATGAATCATGATGGCGTCTCCAGGAGGCCATAGATGAGGGAGGGCTGGTGTCTGGGTAGGAGGTCGACTGAAGAAGACTCTGCATGGCTAGCACTAAAGCAAAGTGAATTGAAAGATTTACTGGACCCTATCTTCTCAGAAGAAAAGAGAATAGAAATGGGTGGTGGCACCTCGGGGTAAAAACTTAAAGCATTCATGGGCAGATTTTTATTTATCTAGTCCAGATTTGGCATCTAGAGGTCATGAATTCCCCAAGATGAATTAATACTCTGCCTTAAATATCCCAAAGCCTCTCAACTCCCTCCAAGCGTATTAGCTTTGCTCGGTTCCTCCCTTACCCTAGAGTATGTTTGTTTCTCTGGGAGTTGCTGGCTCTCATGTTCACAGAGCTTGGCATGGGCCTCTGCCTGCCCTCCCCCAAGTGGGAATGAAGAACTCCACACTTAGCTGGGTTCCACGGCCTTCTTCCTTGGGTTCTTCACCCCCACCCCTGCTGGATGTCCTAGAGATATTAATAAATAAAAGGAAAATTGTTTGCTTATTATTTTTCCCTCTTAGAAGAGATGTCGAAGAAACAGAGCCAAGAGGAGTCAGTTGTCCCACTGCCAAGAGTTTGTAAAAGCAAAGATGTCTTGTGTGGACACCCATGCTGAAGGGCTTTCGTGGCTCTTCTGCTTCCCAAAGACACACTCGGGACCCTAAAGTTGAAAGTACTTGACAACTTAGTCTAAGAAATCAGTGATAAGATTGGGAGTAAAACCCCTGTGCTCTTTCTCCCAGTCTTGGCCTTACTCTGTCCATCAGGGGCTACGTAGGGCAGACTAATAGGAGCCTGTGTGGCCTGAGCTTGCTGCTAGGGAACACCTGATTGGACGCTGGAGACCGAGCTCTTCTCCTCGGCCTGAATGTGACTCTCTGTTCTGTAGAACCGCATTTCCTTGCTTTCTGTTTGGTCTCTTCTTCTGGAAGACTGGGTTGATCTGGGCTATCAGAGAGGTCTGCATCTGTATGTCTTGTCTCTTTGGGCCAGCTCTAGGTTACATAATCACTACTACAACATGTCATTTGAAAGCCATGGGTTAGTGCTAAGATCCTGATTTCTTAGAATGTGTACTTCAGAGTCAGAGAGGTTGAAGTATAGAACCCAAATTTACTAAGTCCTCACAATACACATAGGCTTTCATTATCAAGCTGTATAAAAACAGCATATTGGAAACATCTAAAGATCAGATAGAGAGACTTCATCATACCCATGTAATGTTGATCATATAAAGGGGGAGATGATGATTGAGGCAGCTCCCATTCCATGCAGGCACTGTGCATGTTCACATAAACTCTTCAGGCAAGCCCAAGAAGGCCATGTTTGTCCCATTTTTCAGATGAGGAAACTGAGGCTTTTCATAACTTCCCAAAACAGGGAAGGAAATCCTTTCTACTGTCTCGGTAGATGTAGAGAGGTAGGAAGGAAGATAATAGTGCACTCGGGTCATGTAGGAGGAGTTGGGGGTGGAGCTGGTGTCTCTTCAGATCTCTTGGCTTTCAGCTCAGAGCTCTCTGGCTGCCTGAACTTGGTAGACCCAGCCAAGCCCAGGGAGGGCACGTTGCCCCAGGGTGGTGCTCTCCTGGACCAGCCTCCCCCTCTTGCCAAGGAAGCACAGTCCCTTCCTCTGCCAGACAACCCTGTTGCCCAATTCATGGGCAAGAGCCAAGCCTGGCAGCTTAGGGTGGGCATCCAACTTGAGTTGCTCTTTCCTGGGCCGAGTTAGCACGCAGCATGGCTTCATCATCCAAATATGTCCTGCCAGACAGGCCTCAGCTGCTGGCCAGCGGGGCACTTGGCGGCCCAAGAGAGCTTAGAGCTAATTGGGCCCAGCCAACATAAATCATGGTTCTTGTTAAGAGGAAGTCCAGCAGTCCCCTGACAGGCAAGGGGTAAGAGGTGGGGAAGAAGCAAGCCTTCTGTCCTGATGAAGAGCAACGAGGCTGATTTGAGTGTTGGGTGATCATTTGTGCTGTGCTCTAATAGTGTCCTGTTGCTTTTGGAGTGTGTGTGTGTGTGTGTGTGTGTGTGTGTGTGTGTGATGTTGCATTTGTTTGTTTTACTAGAGACCCTTTCATACATTAGCATCGTACATTATCATCCAGGTCTCATTGCATTAGCCATGGGCTGTCACCTGAGTTGGGAAGAGGGAAGAAGACGTCTTTACCATGACCAACGGCTGCTGCGAAGCATGAAGCACTCGTTAACAGGAAGCTCGAGTTCCCTTGAGAGAGCAAATTCTCAAGGCGGAAAGGGCTTCTTCTCAGCTGGCTGAGTCATACATGGACAGATGGGTAGGAGGGATTCTGTCAGGCTTTATTCTGTTCTAGGAACAGATTTGGGCAGGACCATTGGTCAGATGAAACTGGAAAATGCCAAGTTAACGTGAATGAAACTGATACGAATCTTAAGAACCTCTGCCTCTAGTAGGCATGCATCCACCTCACCACTCCTGCGCTGGCCAGTCCAGTCATTCGCACACACATTCAGCACTCAAGAATCTCTGGCGTGGACCAACCACCATGGAATCTGGCTTCTGTGACTGAGTTGTATAGCGGAGCAATTTAAGGATGTCAACAGACACAGCAGGAAGGACTTGTCTCTCAGAAAACAGAACAAGTGCACGGTTGACATGGAGCTTGAACAGGTGTCTATGGGTGGGAGAGGCAGTGTGAGCATGGGGTCACATGGTAGACTTTGACGCGAGCTCCGAATTGACATTTGAGACCAGTGTGGGACACGTCTTTACCTCCTTGAGTCTTTCTGGTTTCAATTTCCCGTGGTTCCTGTGAGGTTAATCTGCACTCTGACTATTGGCTAAGGAAATTAATGAAGTAATGTGTGGTCATGTGCCTACCAGCCCAGGGTTTGGCACGGAGAATGTGCTGGGGAAGCGAGTTGCATAGCACCCGAGCACAGCCTGCACTGGTTTCCTTCCACATACACTACCACTTTCTGTCTTTATGGAAATTATTATGGCAAGGTGCCACCGAACAGTCCCCACTGGCCAATGTGCCACATATCTCAGCTCTGCTTGAAGGTGGCATTATCATTAGTATCACTCCATATCATGGAGAGGACATGTGGAGGAGCTGTATGACCATGAGGGAGTCAGACTTTCTCAATGTGCTTTTCCTGAGTCACCACAGTGATTTTCTCAGTTAGTCGAGACCACAGCAGCCTCAGAGGAACCTCACATGTCAAAGGCATCTGTGAGCTCTGAGTGGGTCTGTACCTGGAGAAGCTCTTCTCACACCATCCACGTGGACGGAACCTGGGGAGTTGTACTCATTAGGCTCTCCTACCCCCTTCCTGTTCTACCAGTGTTCCCAGCATGATTGCTTTAGCCTTATCATCAGCCTTCTTTTCTCTGCACGGCCAGTTGGTTAATCTCAGGAAGTATTTCTAGTTTGTTTGAGGTTGCTGGGAAGAGACTGAAGTAGGTATATAGGCTCACACACAGGGTTTTTTTTTTTTTTTTTTTGCTAAGGAAAAGACATGACTTAGGCTGTTTGGTTGACTGCAAGTTTTTTGCTTTTTTTGATCATTAGTTGTTTGAATGAGACCTTCCATTGCCCTCTGTGACAGTGTTCCCTGGGGACAGTGGTCAGGGTAGACTTAGTTCCTTCCTTGGATGCACTCACCAGCTCTGGGAGGTAGACGTAGGGAGCCCTGATTGCCGGTAGACTGAAGGACTATAAGAAAGGCAAGAAGTCCCGAGGGATGCCGAGATGAACTGGAGTCCAACACTTGCTTCCTTTTCCAGGGGAGACTTAGAATAGTCATGTATTTCTTCATCAACTGGCATGCACTTGTCCCTGCTGTCCCCTGTGGGCCCTGGGAAAGCCAGATGATTCAGACTGCTCTACTTTTTAATATTTAGAATCTCAGAACTGGTATGGTAGGGGACGACCAGCATCCACAGTCATCTCTGAACTAGACCATTAGGAAGAGAACAGCAGAGAATTGAATATTAAGGCCATTTCAGGGAAAGGAAGGTTAATGATGCAGCCTTTGAAGAAAGGAAAAGCCTTGTCTACATAAAGCTAAAGATCAAGGTTCCCAGGGAATCTACCACCTAAGTGGTACCCTGGGTCAGTTATCCAAAATACTTGGGTCTTATTTTCAACAAGTATATCAAGCATTGGCTGATTTTTTTTTAATTTATTTTATCTGATACCAATTTAACAGAGGGGGATAAGTGTTTAACCAAACTTTTCAGAGCAAGAAGCTGATAGCATAAAAAGAGGCATTTGCAGGGCAGTTAACTTGATTTCTGATGAAATGATCATCTCAATGTTTACATCCATATAGTGGCTCTAGATTGACCCCTTCGCCTAACCACAGTGTTCCCTCAGCAAGAGTTTCTATATAGTCACCTTCCTCATGCAGGGACACACGTGGGCTGGGGGTGGAGTGCAGGGTCAGGCTAAGGAAGAAGATGGGGTCTTAGGTTTTCTTACTAGATGGAAGGTCAAACGCAACTGTTTTTCTCATCTTCAAGTTATCTGGACCCTCAAGGAAACAGGTTCAAGGATGTGATTGATACTTGGCTGCATTTGTAGCCAAGAATAAGGGATTTAGGATAGGTTAGACCCAAGTTTGGTCTATAGCTCAGATGTATGTCGAGTGGCTAAGCTGCCTACTAAGAGCAGTATAAGACCCTGTAAAGCTTTGGACCTGGTGTCTCCCTTTTAGGCCATTTTGGAGGAAAGGAGACTGATAAAACGGCTGTAGTTGGGTTTTGGGGACCAGAACCTCCAAGGCCTCTGAGATCTGCTGCCTCCAATACTGCTATGCAGCCTCTCTCACACTCCCTTGAGCAGGTGTAACCAGGCCAGGAACTGAAATACTCAAAGTCACAATAGTAAGAGGAATAAAGATTTCAACCTTAGGGCTGCTCCTGTGGGAATCTGAGCCTGGCTCCTATCCTATGACACACTAAGGCCAGTAGGACCTCCTTGGCCACTTTAGCAAAGCCCCCAGAGCTCTGCTTCCAGCCCAGGGGCTCTGTCCCTTTAAGTGGCTCCTTCTCATCTTCACTCTGTTAGTTCTATCCATTACCTCTCAATGGAAATTGAAGCTTAATTTTTCTCGCTTGGAGCCATTAACACTCCTGGCCTTCACAGGAAACACGACTCAGCTTTAATTAGCCCCAGCATGCCCCCTGCATGAGCTCTAGCTCAGTCTCTGGACTTCAAAGATAAAGGCTTCTCCTTTCTCACTAATCACAGCTATTAATGAGCCAATTAAGGCCTTCTCTAGGCCAAGGCAGGCAGCTCTCTCAGTAACTTGGGCACGACTCTCAGTCTTGTTCTAGGAAGCTCCTCCCCCTACCCAGAGGGAATGTCCACAGGGACAGAAGAGCTGCCTTGTGGAATCCCAGCTGCATTGGCGTCCAGCTGTCCAGCTTATTTGCTGCGAGTTCTAGGACTCAGCGAATGTCCTCTCTGAGATGTTTTCTATAGCAAGCAATACTAATGCTATTTCTTGCAAGGAGTATAGCAGGAATACAAGCCAGTGGACCATCAACCTTCATACGCTTCAGGATCTCCATAGGGCCTTATTAAAATTCTTGGCTGGGCTCTACTTTGAGTCTCTGACTCAGTTTCTTTGGCAGGGAAAAAAATCTAAAAATTTATATTTCCACCCTGTCCCAAGACATGGATACTGCTGGTCCAGAGGCCACACTCTGAGAAAACTTACACCAGTAGGTACACAAGTGATGCCAGCCATTGCTTGAAGATGCTTATTTTTCATCAATTGATGCTTTTTCCTTCGCCCGTATCTCACATGACAATTTCCGGGAGCTTTTCATCTGGCTGTCAATAGTTGGACATGCCAACATATGTTTCCTTGTAGTGAATGCCTGGCAGTGTCTAATATTCCACAGGTGTTCAGTGCTGGGCAGAATTCAGCAGGAACACTTCTTTGCCTAATGTTGGAACAAATATTTCAAGTCCAGATGCGGGTATCTTGTCTCCAGCAGTCTTCTCTGGGAGAGAGAGAAAGCAGACTGGAGGGTTCTGAAGGAGAGAGAAGAAAGCATGGAGTGTTCAGATGTCATCCTGACAGGCCTAGAGATGTAGCCCAGTCAAGAGAGTGATTGACTAATATGCACAAAATCTTGGGTTAGGTCTTTCCTAGTGTCTTAGTTACTTATCAACTGTTTGGAAGAGACACCAAAACCAAGGCAACTTATAAAAGAAAGCATTTAATTTGAGGCCTCTTGGTCCCAGGTTCCAGAGGGTTTGAGTCCATGATCATCATGGCTGGGAGCATGGCAATGAACAGATAGGCATGGTGTGAAGAAATAGCTCAGGGCTTATATCTGACTCACAAACATGAGGTAGAGAGAGACAGAGAGAAAAAGAGAGAGTTAATTGGGAATGGGGTAGGCTTTTGACAGCTCAAACCCACCGTCAATGACACACCTTTTCCAACAAGGTCACACCTCCCCATCTTTCCCAAATAGTTTCACCAACTTTGAACCAAGAATTAAGAAATGTGTGTAGAGGACTCATTCCCAATCAAACCATTATATCTAGCATGTGCAAAGTCCTGGGTTAGATCCCCAAGACATCAACTGGTGCATACTTGTAATTCTAGCATTTGACAAGTGGAGGCTAGAAAATCAAAGATTCAGGGCTATCCTTGGCTATGTAGTGAAATTAAGGCCAGCATGGGTTACTTTAGAAGAGGAGGAGGAGGAGAAGAAGGAGGAGGAGGAGGAAGAAGAGGAAGAAGAAGAGAAGAAGAAGACGAAGAAGACGAGGAAGAAGAAGACGAAGAAGACGAGGAAGAAGAAGAAGAAGAAGAAGAAGAAGAAGAAGAGGAGGAGGAGGAGGAGGAGGAGGAGGAGGAGGAGCAGGAGGAGGAGGAGCAGGAGGAGGAGGAGGAGCAGGAGGAGGAGGAGGAGGAGGAGGAGGAGGAAGAAGAAGAAGAAGAAGAAGAAGAAGAAGAAGAAGAAGAAGAAGAAGAAGAAGAAGAAGAAGAAGAAGAAAGTCTTCTTGACTCTTGACAAATGAGTCCATATAGCAAAGCTTGGGGAAATGGAGACATAAAAGGAAGAGGGGCTGGAGACATGGCTCAGTAGTTGGGATTCCCTATCAGTAGCTGGTATTTTCTATTGTTCTTCCAGAGGACAAAAGTTCAGTTCCCAGTACCCACACCAGATAGTTTACAGTTCCCTGTTACCCTGTTACTTCAGCTTCAGGTGCTCAAACACCTCTGATATTCTTGGACATCTGCACTCATATGTACATACCCCCAAACACACTATACACACACAATCAATCAATCAATCAATAAGAATAAACACTTGAAAAAAGAAAAGGTAGAGGAGGGCACAGAAGTGTGGTATGATATTGCCTGATTAAGTCTTCCATTGGTGTCCAACTAAATTCTAACTAAAAGTTTTTGCTCTACTCTGCCTGTTTGCCAGGCCACAGAGACACATCCCCATATTCATTTCAGCTACTGCATCCTGCTTGCAACTCTGGACAGCATGACTCAGAGTCACACTGTGCTTCTGGCCACAGAGACGAGCTTCTGTGGTCACAAGAGATGTTAACAGCTCATGTTAGGTTGCAGCTGGGGTTGTTGTCTCCTTGTCTAAGTCTTCTCATGCTCACTCCCACTCTCTACGCCTTTCCTTCCCTGGCCCATCACCTCACTTGCCCTTCATCCTCTCCTTTCTAGTCACTGAATTCAGCTAGCACAGCCATATCTGAAGTGTCTCAGAGAGTCTGAATACTGCCATTTTGGCCTCCGTTTCTTTAGAGATGGCATGTCTCACAGCGTGTGGCCAGGGACTTGGAGGAATGTTACAGACTGTAGACTGTCTTTTGCTTGGACTCCCTCCAGTACACTGAGCTATGGAAAGTCAGTTCTGTCTCTTCTCTGCGTGGCCCCTCAAAACTCTGTACACACCACTGGGGCCTGGGAGACACAGAGGAATTCTTTCTTTCTTTCTTTCTTTCTTTCTTTCTTTCTTTCTTTCTTTCATCTTTTTTTTTCAAGACAGGGTTTCTCTGTGTAGTTTTGGCTGTCCTGAAACTCACTCTAGAGACCAGACTGGCCTTGAACTCACAGAGATCTGATGTGGGAGGTCCTTCTGTCTATGTGTTGTTTTTATTGGTTAATGAATAAAGAAACTGCTTGGCCTGATAGAGCAGAGTAGAACTAGGTGAGGAAAACTAAACTGAATGCTGGGAGAGAGAAAGCAGAGTCAGAGAGAAGCCATGTAGCTCTGCTGGAGACAGACACCGGAACTTTAACCGGCAAGCCATAGCCTCATGGCGACACATGGATTTAATGGAGATGGGTTAATTTAAGATAGGAGTTAGCCAGAAATATGCCTAAGCTATTGGCCAACCAGTATTGCAAATATTACGGTTTCTGTGTGATTATTTTGAGGCTGAGCAGCTGGAAACAAACAAGTGGCCTCCTACAACAGAGATTCACCTGCCTCTGCCTCCTGAGTGCTGGGGTGAAAGAATGCACCACCACTGCACCGCTCAGCTAACAGAAGGGATTCTTAACAGAGAGCACTCCCCAAATGTATTAAGTTTTCCTTTTCCCACAGAGAAACTTGCATTGACATAGAGGATTTGACACTTGACATTACAAAACATCACTTCACATTACAAAACCTCAGAGTAGCAGGCTTGGGTTCCAAGTGTAGGATTTATACTCCATTTAGCCTCTCAATGGTCCTCATCTTTGAGGGTGGCTGCAAGGTTTATGTGAGAGGATGTACAGGAAGTGTCTACCTGGGCAAAAGAGTAGGGCTGGCCTTAGTGGTATGAGTGCTGATACACTAGACCCAAGGGCATGAGAGAAGGAGAACTGGCTTCACTCCTTGCTGCTTGCTATATTGGGTAAGCTAGCTGAGGTAGTGCTGGAGAGCTCACCTGGGTGGTGACCATGAGGGGAAGCTGGCATGCTGACCAACCTAGCTACCACCCAGGTCCAGAGCCAGGTCTACAAGGTAACCTAACTCAATATCCACGTATGAGTGTAAGGGCACACTCAAGACCTAGAAGTGTTAAGGCCAATAGATCCAGTCATCCAAGCAGGCTGCCTGGAAGAGGCAAGTCTCTGCTGGACCT